>NC_092739.1:180869800-181181776 GCF_047496795.1 Chiloscyllium punctatum
CACTGGGAATCTGTCAGAGAGATTTCTGGGTGATTTCCTTTCCCCAGGAATACCTGGATAAATACGGCTGGACTGAGCCGGTCAACTGGGAGGAGCTGGCGTACCAAGGTGTCTCGGTGCCCTTGGACGATGACCCATCGCCGCTGGATATCTCCGGCCTGCTCTTGGAAGGGCACTACAACCGGAGACATGTCAAGCAGCAGGAACAATCCCAGCAGATGCTGGCCAAGTACAGCAGTGCCCTGCTCCGATTCCAGACCGCCAACAGTATCCCTGTCACTGGCATCCTGGACGATGCCACCAAGGAGGCGATGAACCTGCCCCGCTGCGGTGTCCCCGATCACAAAGCCCATGACAATGACTCCGAGAGTCTGAATGGGACAGTGGTGGTGGGCTCTGCTGGGGTGGAATCCGCCGACGGGAACATGAGCACCATCGCCAACGTGCCAGGCCGGCCGGACGCCTCCCGTTATGGGCTCGACGCCAAGCAGCTCCTGCCCAACCTCAGGGAAGCCCAGCACAGCCCCACAGAGGACGTCAGCTCTGAGCAACTGGACCAGCTGACCAGGTCAGGTCAACGTCCACTCAACCAAACAGCAACATCTGACCGGAATGGCACAGGGCATTCCTGGGAGAGCTCCGATCCGAACGGGGAGCAAAGGCCCCGGTTGATCCGATGGCTGGTGGATAGCCTGAGGAGGAAGAGAGGGTCCCTGGACTTGTTGGACAATTCCTTACCCACGGTGGCGTTCAGCAAGAGCACACTCAAATGGCGGATTGTGGATGAGGGCTACAGTTCCCAGCTCACCATCGCAGACCAGAAAATGATCCTGAAGTTAGCCTTCCGCATGTGGAGTGAGGTCACCCCCCTCATCTTCGAGGAGGATCTGACATCACCGGCCTCAGAAATCGACATCAAACTGGGATTTGGAACAAGTGAGGAACCCCCTTGGGTCTTACCCAACATTGTAAACCAGCACGGGGTTAGAGACAGGGTAAAGCTCCCTCACTACACTGTCCCCATCAAACACTCCAAGGACAGGGACAGCACGAGGTTAGATACAGAGTAAAGCTCTCTCTACACTGTCCCAATCAAACACTCCCAGGACAGGGACAGCACGGGGTTAGATACAGGGTAAAGCTTCCTCTACACTGTCCCCATCAAACACTCCCAGGACAGGGACAGTACGGAGGTTAGATACAGAGTAAAGATCCCTCTAAACACTGTCCCCATCAAACACTCCCAGGACAGGGACAGCACGGGGTTAGATACAGGGTAAAGCTTCCTCTACACTGTCCCCATCAAACACTCCCAGGACAGGGACAGTAC
Source organism: Chiloscyllium punctatum (assembly GCF_047496795.1). Classification (NCBI taxonomy): domain Eukaryota; kingdom Metazoa; phylum Chordata; class Chondrichthyes; order Orectolobiformes; family Hemiscylliidae; genus Chiloscyllium; species Chiloscyllium punctatum. The sequence goes on from NC_092739.1 coordinate 180,871,131, forward strand.
GGAGGTTAGATACAGAGTAAAGCCCTCTCTACACTGTCCCCATCAAACACTCCCAGGACAGGGACAGCACGAGGTTAGATACAGAGTAAAGCTTCCTCTACACTGTCCCCCATCAAACATTCCCAGGACAGGGACAGCACGGGGTTAGATCCAGGGTAAAGCTCTCTCTACCCTGTTCCCATCAAATCCTCCGAGCACAGGGACAGCACGGGGTTAGGTACAGAGTAAAACTCCCTCTACACTGTCCCCATCGAACACTCCCAGGACAGGGACATCACGGGGTTAGATCCAGGGTAAAGCTCTCTCTACACTGTTCCCATCAAATCCTCCGAGCACAGGGACAGCACGGGGTTAGATACAGGGTAAAGCTCCCTCTACGCTGTCCCTGGTGAGCGTGTCGGTGTGGGTACTGGGGCTCTGTGCAGTGTTTCACTCAGACTGTGTTGTTTTACAGAGCGACACCTCGGCTGTTCGCAGGTCTTCGACGGGACAGGCCAGGAGTATGCCCACGCCTGGCGCCTGGGCGATGTGCACTTTGATGACGATGAGCATTTTGTCAGCCCCTCGAGTAGTGAGGGGATCAGTTTACTGACGGTGAGTTTGTGCTGTGTGTGAGCTCTCTCTCTGTCAGCTCTCTCTCTCTCCCTGTGCGCTGTGGACTGGCTCTCTGAGGGCCCCCCCGAACTGGCTGTTTGAGGTCCTGACTCCGTGTCAGATGAGTTCCTGCTGGCTGATGTTTTCAGGTCAGACCCTATCCATGCCAAGAAGTTAGCCCTGACAATGTTGAGCGTTGGAGAGATCGTGCACAGTACAAACTTTAATCTTGACCCAACCTCAGGAATAATTAGGAACCAGGGGTCCACAGCTAGCCAGGATCTCATTTGGTTTACCACGTCCAGGCTAGCTCTTTCAGAACCATCTAAACCGTCAACCCCTGGATGATGATCCAGACACACTAGGAATGGGATTTCAGAGAGAGCTGCTCCCATTGGTCCATTGCCACGTCCTCCAGGAGATGCCTGGCGTTTGGAGGTGACCATCTGACCACTGACCATTGTTAGTTGTTGGAAAAACCCATCTGCTTCACTCACGTCCTCAAAGGGAAGGGAATCTGCCCTCCTCACCCGGTCTGGCCTACATGTGACTCCAGACCTTACTGCAATGTGGTTGGCTCTGAATAGCCTGAAGGGTCAGTCAGTCCAAAGCCAGGCGTGATTCTCCAGCCTGACCACCTCTCCCCCACCCCCAACCATCCTGCACAGGAAGGAGACAAGCATTGGCAATAGCTGAAAATGTGTTGCTGGAAAAGCGCAGCAGGTCAGGCAGCATCCAAGGAGCAGGAGAATCAACGTTTCGGGCATCAGAAGCATTGGCGATATACAGGGAGAGGGTTTCCTGATTTTCGGGAGGGTCAGGAATATCTGGTTACTCGCAGCTGGAGGGTAAGAGTGAGGCTGGGGGGGGGGTGGGGGGGCAGTTCTCCCTCGGTGACTGTCGCCCAGTGTTTTCCCGACCTTGTTCCCCCCCCCCCAATGAGGTACTCCATTACATTGTGAGAATGTTTCTCGTTCACAAACGTACAGGTGGCTGTCCATGAGATTGGTCACGTGCTGGGTCTTCCACACATCAGGCGGCCAGGATCCATCATGCACCCAAACTACATCCCACAGGATTCCAAGGATCTGGAATTGGACTGGTACGACCGCAAAGCCATTCAACAGATCTACGGTGAGTGATCCAGGGATCCACTGTCAGCTCGGGTCACCGAGGTCAGGAACATGGTCACCAAACCTCAGAGGGAGGCCGGGAGGATGGGAGTGAGTGTGAGTGAGTGAGTATGAGAGTGTGAGTGTGTGACTGAGTATGTGAGTGTGTGTGAATGAGTGAGTACGTGACTGAGTGAGTGTGTGTGAGTATGCCAGTGTGTGTGTGAGTGAGCGTGTGTGTGTGAGTGAGTATGGCAGTGTGTGAGTATGTGAGTGTGTGTGTGTGACTGAGTGAGTGTGTTAGAGAGTATGCCAGTGTGTGAATGAGTGAGTGAGTATGCAAGTGTGTGAGTGAGTGTGTATGTGTGTGAGTATGTGAGTGTGAGTATGTGAGTGTGAGTGAGTGAATGTGTATGTATGTGAGTGAGTATGAGAGTGTATGAGTGAGTGAGGATGTGAGTGTGTGTATGAGTGAGTGAGTATACGAGTGAGTGAGTGAGTGTGCAAGTGTGCGAGTGTGTGAATGAGTGAGTATGTGAGCGTATGAGTGAGTATGTGAGTGTGTGAGTGATTGAGTGTGTATGTATGTGAGTGTGTGAGTGAGTAATCAAGAGAGTGAGTGAGTGTGCGAGTGTGTGAGTGAGTATATGAGTGAGTGAGGATGTGAGTGTGTGAGTGAGTAATCAAGTGAGTGAGTGAGTGTGCGAGTGTGTGAGTGAGTATATGAGTGAGTGAGTATGTGAGTGTGTGAGTGAGGGAGTATGAGTGAGTGTGTGAGTGAGTGAATGTGTGAGTGAGTGAATGTGTGAGTGAGTATATGAGTGAGTGAGTATATGAGTGAGTATATGAACAAGTGAGTATGTGAGTGTGTGAGTGAGGGAGTATGAGTGAGTGTGTGAGTGAGTGAATGTGTGAGTGAGTGTGTGAGTGAGTGAATGTGTGAGTGAGTATGTGCGTGAGTGAGTATATGAGTGAGCGTGTGAGGATATGAGTGAGTATGAGTGAGTGAGTGTGAGTGTGTGAGTATATGAGTGAATATGAGTGAGTGAGTGTGTATATGAGTGAGTGTGAGTGAGTGTGAGTGAGTGAGTGTGTATATGAGTTAGTGAGTATATGAGTGAGTGAGTATATGAGTGAGTGTGAGTGAGTGAGTGAGTGAGTGTGAGAGTGTGAGTGAGTGTGAGTGAGTATGAGTGAGTGAGTGTGAGTGAGTGAGTGAGTAAATGGGGGAGTGAGTATATGAGTGAGTGTGAGTGTGCGAGTGTGTGTGTGTGAGTGAGTGAGTGTGTGAGTGAGTATATGAGTGAATGAGTGAGTGTGTGAGTCAGTGATTGAGTGAGTGAGTGTGTGAGGGAGTGAGTGAGCATATGAGTGTGTGAGTGAGTAATTGTGAGTGTGTGTGTGTATATGAGTCAGTGAGTGAGTGTGAGTGAGTGAGTGTGAGTGAGTATATGAGTGAGTCAATGAGTGAGTGTGTGAGTGAGTGAGTGTGAGAGTATGAGTGAGTGTGTGAGTGAGTGTGTGAATGAGTGTGAGTGAGTATATGAGTGAGTATATGAGTTAGTGAGTGAGTGAGTATATGAGTGAGTGTGAGTGAGTGTGGGAGTGAGTGAGTGAGTGTGAGAGTGTGAGTGAGTGAGTATATGAGTGAGTGTGTGAGTGAGTGTGTGTGTGAATGAGTGTGAGTGAGTATATGAGTGAGTGAGTGAGTATATGAGTGAGTGTGTGAGTGAGTGTGTGAGTGAGTGTGCGAGTATGAAAGTGTGTGAGTGAATGAGTGAGTGTGTGAGTCAGTGATTGAGTGAGTGAGTGAGTGTGTGAGTGTGTGCATGTGTGAGGGAGTGAGTGAGCATATGAGTGTGTGTGTGAGTGAGTGAGTGAGTGTGAGTGTGTGAGTATATGAGTGAGTCAGTGAGTGAGTGAGTGTGTTTGAGTGACTGAGTATGTGAGTAAGTGTGTGAGTGTGAGTGAGTGAGTGAGTGTGCGTGTATGTGAGTGAGTGTGTGAGTGAGAGTGTGTGAGTATATGTGTGAGTGAGTGTGTGTGTGTGAGTGAATGAGTGTGTGAGTGAGTGTGTGTGAGTATGTGAGTGAGTGAGAGTGTGAGTGAGTGTGTGTGTGTGAGTGAGTGAGTATATGAGTGTGTGAGTGAGTGTGTGTGTGAGTGAGTATATGAGTGTGTGAGTGAATGAATGAGTGAGTGAATGAGTGAGTGTGTGTGTGTGTGTGAGTGAGTGTGTGAGTGAGTGTGTGTGTGAGTGAGTGACTGTGTGAGTGAGTGTGTGTGAGTGAGTGAGTGTGTGAGTGAGTGTGTGTGTGAGTGAGTGTATGTGAGTGAGTATATGAGTGAGTGAGAGTGCGAGTGAAAGTGTGTGTGAGTGAGTATATGAGTGTGTGAGTGACTGAGTGAGTGTGAGTGAGCGAGTGAGTGTGTGAGTGAGTGTGTGAGTGAGTGAGTGTGTGAGTGAGAGTGTGTATGTGAGTGAGTATATGAGTGTGTGAGTGAGTGAGTGTGTGTGAGTCAGTGTGTGTGTGAGTGTGAGTGAGTGAGTGTGTGTGTGAGTGAGTGTGTGAATGTGTATATGAGTGTGTGTGTGTGAGTGTGTATATGAGTGTGTGAGTGAGTGTGTGTGTGAGTGAGTGTGTGAGTGAGTGTGAGTGAGTGAGTGAGTGTGTGAGTGAGTGTGAGTGTGTGAGTGAGTGTGTGAGTATATGAGTGTGAGTGAGTGAGTCAGTGTGTGTGTGTGAGTGTGTGTGAGTGAGTATATGAGTGTGTGTGAGTGAGTGAGTGTGAGTGAGTGTGAGTGTGTGAGTGAGTGTGAGTATATGAGTGTGAGTATGTGAGTGAGTGTGTGTGTGAGTGCGTGAGTGAGTATATGAGTGAGTATGAGTATATGAGTGTGTGTGAGTGAGTGTGTGAGCGAGTGTGTGTGAGTGAGTGTGTGAGCGAGTGAGTGAGTGTGTGTGTGAGTGAGTGTGTGAGCGAGTGTGTGTGAGTGATTGAGTGTGAGTGATTGAATGTGAGTGAGTGAGTGTGTGAGTGAGTGTGTGTGTGTGTGTGTGAGTGAGTGAGTGTGTGAGTGAGTGAGTGAGTGAGTGAGTGAGTGTGAGTGTGAGTGAGTCACTGGTTTGGGAGCTCATGACTGTGATGACTGTGTTGGAGTGTTTGAACAGAGGGTTCCATGGCTGTTTGAGATGATACTCAGTCCTTCCCTGAATTGCTGGGGGCTGGGGGCTGGGGACTGGGGGCTGGGGACTGGGGGCTGGGGGCTGGGGACTGGGGACTGGGGGCTGGGGGCTGGGGACTGGGGGCTGGGGGCTGGGGGCTGGGGACCGGGGACCGGGGGCCGGGGGCTGGGGGCCGGGGACTGGGGGCTGGGGACTGGGGACTGGGGACCGGGGGCCGGGGACTGGGGGCTGGGTGCTGGGGGCTGGGGACTGGGGACTGGGGGCTGGGGACTGGGGACTGGGGACTGGGGACTGGGGACTGGGGACTGGGGACTGGGGACTGGGGACTGGGGGCTGGGGGCTGGGGACTGGGGGCTGGGGGCTGGGGACTGGGGGCTGGGGACTGGGGACTGGGGGCTGGGGGCTGGGGGCTGGGGGCTGGAGGCTGGGGACTGGGGGCTCTGCCATGTCTGAAAGCTGGAACACGGCCTGCCCTCCTCTACCAGGCGAAGGTTTAAGGTTGTGCAGCTGAAACGCTCCAACTGGAGAGTACTCTCGGTATTCTGAACAACGGACTCGATTCGATGGAACTGCCTCTTGTTTGTCACCTCCCTGTCTGGGGAACCTCCCTCTACACCAACAGGCTACCACAGGGACTCTCACATACTGGGAAAGTCGCTACGGAAATGCAAACAGTTGACCGATTGGATAATTCATTGATGCAAACAGATTTTTGTCATTGGTTAGCGACAATAAAACCGCAGATGCTGGAATCGAAGGTAGACAGGCAGGAAGCTGAGGGAACACAGCAAGGCAGTCAGCAACAGGAGAAACACTCCAGCCTGTCCCTCCTGATGCTGCCTGCCTTGCTGTGTTCCCCCAGCCTCCTGCCTGTCCCTCCTGATGCTGCCTGCCTTGCTGTATTCCTCCAGCCTCCTGCCTGTCCCTCCTGATGCTGCCTGCCTTGCTGTGTTCTCCCAGCCTCCTGCCTGTCCCTCCTGATGCTGCCTGCCTTGCTGTGTTCCCCCAGCCTCCTGCCTGTCCCTCCTGATGCTGCCTGCCTTGCTGTGTTCCCCCAGCCTCCTGCCTGTCCCTCCTGATGCTGCCTGCCTTGCTGTATTCCTCCAGCCTCCTGCCTGTCCCTCCTGATGCTGCCTGCCTGGCTGTGTTCTCCCAGCCTCCTGCCTGTCCCTCCTGATGCTGCCTGCCTTGCTGTGTTCCCCCAGCCTCCTGCCTGTCCCTCCTGATGCTGCCTGCCTTGCTGTGTTCTCCCAGCCTCCTGCCTGTCCCTCCTGATGCTGCCTGCCTTGCTCTGTTCTCCCAGCCTCCTGCCTGTCCCTCCTGATGCTGCCTGCCTTGCTGTGTTCTCCCATCCTCCTGCCTGTCCCTCCATTTGCTGCCTGCCTTGCTGTGTTCTCCCAGCCTCCTGCCTGTCCCTCCATTTGCTGCCTGCCTTGCTGTGTTCTCCCATCCTCCTGCCTGTCCCTCATGATGCTGCCTGCCTTGCTGTGTTCCCCCAGCCTCCTGCCTGTCCCTCCTGATGCTGCCTGCCTTGCTGTGTTCCCCCAGCCTCCTGCCTGTCCCACCTGATGCTGCCTGCCTTGCTGTGTTCTCCCAGCCTCCTGCCTGTCCCACCTGATGCTGCCTGCCTTGCTGTGTTCTCCCAGCCTCCTGCCTGTCCCACCTGATGCTGCCTGCCTTGCTGTGTTCTCCCATCCTCCTGCCTGTCCCTCATGATGCTGCCTGCCTTGCTGTGTTCCCCCACCCTCCTGCCTGTCCCTCCTGATGCTGCCTGCCTTGCTGTGTTCCCCCAGCCTCCTGCCTGTCCCTCCTGATGCTGCCTGCCTTGCTGTGTTCTCCCAGCCTCCTGCCTGTCCCTCCTGATGCTGCCTGCCTTGCTGTGTTCTCCCAGCCTCCTGCCTGTTCCTCCTGATGCTGCCTGCCTTGCTGTGCTCTCCCAGCCTCCTGCCTGTCCCTCCTGATGCTGCCTGCCTTGCTGTGCTCTCCCAGCCTCCTGCCTGTCCCTCCTGATACTGCCTGCCTTGCTGTGTTCTCCCAGCCTCCTGCCTGTCCCTCCTGATGCTGCCTGCCTTGCTGTGTTCTCCCAGCCTCCTGCCTGTCCCTCCTGATGCTGCCTGCCTTGCTGTGTTCTCCCAGCCTCCTGCCTGTCCCTCCTGATGCTGCCTGCCTTGCTGTGCTCTCCCAGCCTCCTGCCTGTCCCTCCTGATACTGCCTGCCTTGCTGTGTTCTCCCAGCCTCCTGCCTGTCCCTCCTGATACTGCCTGCCTTGCTGTGTTCTCCCAGCCTCCTGCCTGTCCCTCCTGATGCTGCCTGCCTTGCTGTGTTCTCCCAGCCTCCTGCCTGTCCCTCCTGATACTGCCTGCCTTGCTGTGTTCTCCCAGCCTCCTGCCTGTCCCTCCTGATACTGCCTGCCTTGCTGTGTTCTCCCAGCCTCCTGCCTGTCCCTCCTGATACTGCCTGCCTTGCTGTGTTCTCCCAGCCTCCTGCCTGTCCCTCCTGATGCTGCCTGCCTTGCTGTGTTCTCCCAGCCTCCTGCCTGTCCCTCCTGATACTGCCTGCCTTGCTGTGTTCTCCCAGCCTCCTGCCTGTCCCTCCTGATACTGCCTGCCTTGCTGTGTTCTCCCAGCCTCCTGCCTGTCCCTCCTGATGCTGCCTGCCTTGCTGTGTTCTCCCAGCCTCCTGCCTGTCCCTCCTGATGCTGCCTGCCTTGCTGTGCTCTCCCATCCTCCTGCCTGTCCCTCCTGATGCTGCCTGCCTTGCTGTGCTCTCCCAGCCTCCTGCCTGTCTAGTTTTCTGGTTAATAAATTAGCGAATTACTCGATGGGTTTTCTGCTCAGCTAAGTGCCACGGTCTGGTAATTAGTTAACCATTATGATCTGGTATCCCAGTCATTCACGTTGGAACTTACCGCAACCCTATGACCCTAAAGTATAGGAGCAGAATCAGGCCATTCGGCCCATCGATCGAGGCTGATATGCTTCTCAACCCCATTCTCCTGCCTTCTCCCTGTAACCTTTGACCCCTTAGCTCGACCTAAGGAAGGAGGTGCTGGTATTGGAGGGAGGTCGAGAGGAGGTTGACAGGAGTGATCCATGGGTGAGGGAATTGTCACCTGAGGAGTGGTTGTGGGCTGCCGGTCTGTACTGGTTGGGATTAAGAAGGATGAGGGGAAGATCTAACTGAAACTTACAGAGAGGCCTGGATGGAGTGGACAGGGAGAAGTTGTTCCCACTGGTGAGGGAGACTGGGACCCCAGGGCACAGCCTCAGGGTGAGGGGATGATCCTTTCGACAGAGATGGGGAGGAATTTCTTCAGCCAGAGGGTGGGGAATCTGTGGAACTCATTGCCACAGAGGGCTGGGGAGGGTAAGTCATTGACAGAGATAGATAGGGTCTTGATGAGTAAGGGGGGTCAAGGGTTACAGGGAGAAGGCAGGAGAACGGGGTTGAGAAGTTAATCAGCCATGCTCCGATGGCGGAGCAGACCCAACGGGCTGAATGGCCTGTCCTGCTCCTGTATCCGATGGTCGTGTATTGGCTCATTCTCCAGCTCCGAGGTGAAGGATCTGTTTATGTTCCCTGCTCACTCCTCCCAGGGGTCTGTGAAGGCAGCTTCAATACGGTGTTCGACTGGGTGCGCAGAGAGGAGAACGAGTTCGGGGAGGTCACGTACCGTTTCAACACCTACTTCCTGCGGCACGGCTGGTACTGGATGTACGAGAATCGCTTCAACAGGACGCGGTACGGGGACCCCATCCCCCTGGTGGTGGGCTGGCGGGGACTACCTCCCTCTGACATCGACGGCTTCGTTCACATCTGGACCTGGAACAAGGACGTCACCCTCTTCTTCAAAGGTGAGGCCATTCGGTCCATTCGCGTGGTAGCACCAGGGAGGTGCTCCCCCAGGACGCTGCCTGGGTTGGAGAGTCTCTGTGATGCAGAGGGATTGGACAGACTCAGTCATTTACGGTCTCGCTTAGAGGGGTGCTGTATCACTCAGCAGGTCTGGCAGCACCTGAGGAGAGACATAACGGTTAACGTTCCTGGTTCAGTGACCCTTCCTCAGAATTAAATATAGCTTGGGAAAGGTTGGTACATGTGTTGAAGAAGTTGGGAGGCAGGGGTGGGGGGAAGCAATAGGGAGAGATGGAGCCCAGAGAGAGAGAGAGAGAGAGAGAGAAAGAGAGAAACAGTTGGACAGACAAAGGAGGGGGTCAAGGTCAGTCTAGGGGAGATGAATGGCTGCTCATGGGGACAGTAATGGCTGACAATTAGTTGTGTGTACATCAATCCCTGTGCCGACAAAGCCTGGGTGTAGGAGCGTGGGAGAACTGTTGAACTCGATATTAAGTCCGCAGGGCTGGAGCGTTCCCAAGTGGAAAATGAGGTGTTGGCCTTCCAGCCTGCGCTGAGCCTCACTGGAATCCCACAGCAAACCTGAGACAGGGATGTTGGCCAGGGAACTGGGAACAAGGTGGTCTTTTTTTTTGTGGACAGAACTAAAGTGTCCCCCAGTCTGCATTCCATCTCCTCAGTGTAGAGGAGACCACACTGTGAGCAGTGAATACACTCAGCTTGATCGTGTGAAGTGCAATTTCTACCCTGCTCTAACCTTCACCAGGTCCATCTCTGATTCCTCCCTTCCCTTCCTCCACATCTCCGTTTCTATTTCTGGGGTTAGACTGACCACCAATATCCACCGGAAACACACTGACTCCCACAGTTACCTTACCCACACTGACTCCCACAGTTACCTTGGCTCTACACCCTCACACCCTCCTGTAAGGACTCTATTCTATTCTCCCAGTTCCTCTGTCTGTGTTCCGGTGAGGCCAACTTTGATAAGGGACCCTCAAAAATGTCCATCTTCTTCCTCAGCTGATGACTCCCCTGCACCATGACAGGGCCCTCAGCTGGGTCTAACCCATCTCCGACGCTTCTGCCCTCACCCCTCTCTTCTCTCCCACAACAGCGATAGGGTTTGCCTTGTCCTTACCTACCATCCCACCAGCATCCACATCCAGGGGACCATCAGCCACCATTTCCCCACCTCCAGCAAGATGCCACCACCAGACACACCTCTCTTATCTGCCTTCCACAGGGATAATTCCCACTGGGACACCCTGGTCCACTCCACCTTCACTCCCAACACCTCATCCCCACAGCCCCACTGCACCTTCCCCTGCAACTGCTGAAGGTGTAACACCTGCCCATTTACCTCCCCCCTCCTCAGTATCCAAGGGCCCAAACACCCTCCAAGTGAGGCAGCACTTTACCTGCACCTCACACAATCTCGTCTACTGCATCCACTGCTCACAATGTGGTCTCCTCTACACTGGGGAAGTGACGTGTGGACTGGGGTGGGGTGGGGGGGGAGTGGGCTGCTTCACAGAACACCTATGTTCTGCCCGTAAAAGTCAACACCCCACCCTGTTCCCCAACCAACATCACTGTCTCAGTCTTGCCGCAGTGCTCCAGTGAAGCTCAGCACAAGCTGGTAGAACAGCACCTAATTTTCCACTTGGAGACCCTCCAGACTCAATAACAAGTTCAATAACTTTAGGGCCTGAATCCTTCTCCCATGTCCTTAGCCCACACACATCAGGCCCAATTCCACATTACCCATTGGTAGGCTCTAATGGTCCCCATGACCAGCCATTCAGTCTCCCAGGCTGACCGTTACACTCCTTTATCTGTCCAGTTGGTCTTCTCTCTCTCTCTCTTTGGGCTCCCTGTCTATCTATTCTTTACTCTTTACTCTACCTCCACCACCCCCGACCCCAGCTTCAGCATATATCCCAACCTTTCCCCAGCGACAAGTAACTCTGAGGAAGGGTCACTGACCCGAGATGATATCTCTGTTTCTCTCTCCACAGAAGCTGCCAGTCAGGCAGCTGGATGGGTATATGAATAGGAAGGGTTTAAGAGGGCCAGGTGGGTTGGGATATCTGGTCAGCATAGACGAGTTGGACCGAAGGGTCTGTTTCCATGCTGTACATCTCTGTGACTCTCTGAGCTGCTGAGTTTCTCTGTCTCCATTGTGTCGGGGTGTGACACACCCTGCAGTGTTCCCATGATGTCCCATCCTGTCTTCACAAACAACCTGGGGGTCTAAGGAAGGAGGCTGATGGGGGTTCTCTGGTTCTGTACACAGGCACCATGTACTGGCAGTACGACAATGACAATGACCGAGTCTACACGGAGGACCCTCAGGGGAACCGTTACCCTCGCGCCATCTCTCATGGCTTCCCGGGGATTGATGGCCCCATTGACACCACCTACTTCGACAAAAGGGATCACTGTGTCTATTTCTTCAAAGGCTTCAATGTGAGTCTCAGTCACCTCACCCTCACTCGCCTTAATCTCCCTCTGCTCCACCGCCCACCCTCCCCTTCACTCAATGCACCACTTCCCAAACTGGTCCCAGTTTGGCGACAATACCCACTTAACCTCCACACAGCATCTCCCAGAACAGGGACAGCACGGGGTTAGGGACAGAGTAAAGCTCTCTCTACCCTGTACAGCCCTTTCGCTTTCCCCATAGCCCTTTGATTCCCCAATTGATCAAGAAGCTGGCTCAGCCTTAAATATACACAAGGACTCTATCTCCCTAGACCCCTCTCATTCATCTCAACTCCAGGGAGTGGAGTCCTGACCTGTTTAAGCTTTTCAGATAGGACAGTCCCTCCACACCAGGGATCACCCTAACCAACCTACTCTGCCTTGCCTCCAATGAAATAATATCATTTCCGTCAATAAGAGGACCCAAACTGCCCTCAGGACTCTAGGCTACTGTTACACTCCATTCCCTTTGAAATCTCAAAGCAAACACTGCATCTCGCTTCCCAACTCAACCTTGCTAGCTTAGTGTGATCCAGGTCCAAGGATTCCCACGGCCCTCTGTGCTGCAGCTTTTTGCAGTCTATCACCATTTCAATAATATTCAGCTCCTCTATTCCTCCTGCCAAAGTACATAGCCTCCCATTTCCCACATAATATTCCCTCACTGAACCTGTCAATATCCCTGTGCAGACTCTGTTACTGCCTCACCACTTGCCTTCCCACCTCGTCTAGTGTCATCCACAAATTGGCCACTATAAATGCCAGAGGAAACAGCACAGAAGCGCTTCACAGGAGGCTCCCAAGCACTGAGGATGTCACCTAGACAGGGGACGAAACGTTTGCAAGACAAATTCCCAGCTCGGCGAACAGAACCACAACAACGAGCACCCGAGCTACAAATCTTCTCCCAAACTTTGAACATTAATATATCCCCAATACCACACACCAATATACCCCCAATACTACACACCAATATACCCCCAATACCACACACCAATATATCTCCAATACAACACATTAATATATCCCCAATACCACACAACAATATATCCCCAATACCACACATTAATATATCCCCAACACCACACACCAATATATCCCCAATCACACAAATTAATATATCACCACTAACACATGAATATATCCCCTATACCACACACCAATATACCCCCAATACCACATAACAATATATCCCCATAACCACACATTTATATATCTCCAAAACCACACAATAATATATCCCCAACACCACACATGAATATATCCCCAAGACAACACATTAATATATTCCCAATACCACACACCAATGTATCACCAATACCACACACCAATGTATCAACATAACACAAATAACTATATACCCAATACCACACACCAATAAGTACCCAATCACACACATTAATATATCCCCAACAACACATTAATATAACCCAAAACATACACCAATATATCCCCATAACGCACATTAATATATACCCAATACTACACACCAATATATCCCCATAACACACATTAATATATCCCCAATACCACACATTAATATATCCCCAATACGACACATTAATATATCCTCAATAACGCACACCAATATATCCAAATACCAGACACCAATATACCCCCAATACAACCACCAATATATCCCCAAGATCACACACCAATATACCTCCAATATCATACACCAATATATCCCCAATACCACACACCAATATATCCCCAAAAGCACACACCAATATACCCCCAATACCACACACCAATATACCCGAAATATCACACACCAATATACCCACAATACCACACACCAATATATCCCCAATCACACACATTAATATATCCCCATACCACACATTAATATATCCCCAATACCACACACCAATATATCCCCAATACCAAACATTAATATGTCCCCAAAAACACACATTAATATATCCCCAATACACAACATTAATATATACCCAATACCACACATTAATATATCCCCAATACCACACACCAAAATATCCCCAATCACACACATTAATATATCTCCAATAACACATTAATATATCCCTAATACCACACATTAATATATTCTCAATACCATTCATTAATATATCGCCAAAACCACACACCAATATATCCCCATAACACACATTAATATATCCCCAATACCACACATTAACATATCCCCAATACCACACACCAATATATCCCCATAACAAACATTAATATATCCCCAATACCACACACCAATGTATGCCCATAACAAAGATTAATATATCCCCAATACCACATACTGATACATCCCCAAAAACACACATGCATATATCCCCAATACCACACATTAATATACCCCCAATACCACACACCAATACATCCCCATTACACACATTAATATATCCCCAATACTATACATTAATATATCCGCAATGCCACACACCAATACATCCCCAATACCCAACACCAATATATCCCCAATCACTCACATTAATATATCCACAGTACCACACACCAATATATCCCCAGTACCACACACCAATATATCCCCAATACCACACACCAATATATTCCCAATATCACACTCCAATATATCCCCATAACACACATTAATATATCCCCAATACCCCACACCAATATATCCCCAATCACTCACATTAATATATCCCCAGTACCACACACCAATATATCCCCAATACCGCATACTAATATATCCCCAAAAACACACATTAATATATCCCCAATACCACACATTAATGTATACCCAATAACACACATTAATATATACCGCAAAACACACATTAATATATCCACAATACAACACATTAAAATATCCCCGAAAACACATTAACATATCCCCAATACCACACACCAATATATCCCAATACCACACATTAATATATACCCAATACCACACACCAATATATCCCCATAAAACACATTAATATATCCCCAATAATACACACCAATATATCCCCATAACACACATTAATATATCCCCAGTAATACACACCAATATATCCCCAATACCACACACCAATATACCCCCAATACTACATACCAATATACCCCCAATACCACACACCAATATATCCCCAATCACACACATTAATATATCCCCAATACCACACACCAATATGTCCCCAATACCACACATTAATATATCCCCAATACCACACATTAATATAACCCCAATACCACACACCAATATACCCCCAATACCACACACCAATGTATCCCCATTACACACATTAATATATCCCCAACACCACACATTAATATATCCCCAATACCACACATTAATATAACCCCAATACCACACACCAATATACCCCCATTACACACATTAATATATCCCCATACCACACATTAATATATCCCCAATACCACACACCAATATACCCCCAATACCACACACCAATATACCCGAAATATCACACACCAATATACCCCCAATACCACACACCAATATATCCCCAATCACACACATTAATATATCCCCATACCACACATTAATATATCCCCAATACCACACACCAATATATCCCCAATACCAAACATTAATATGTCCCCAAAAACACACATTAATATATCCCCAATACACAACATTAATATATACCCAATACCACACATTAATATATCCCCAATACCACACACCAAAATATCCCCAATCACACACATTAATATATCTCCAATAACACATTAATATATCCCTAATACCACACATTAATATATTCTCAATACCATTCATTAATATATCGCCAAAACCACACACCAATATATCCCCATAACACACATTAATATATCCCCAATACCACACATTAACATATCCCCAATACCACACACCAATATATCCCCATAACAAACATTAATATATCCCCAATACCACACACCAATGTATGCCCATAACAAAGATTAATATATCCCCAATACCACATACTGATACATCCCCAAAAACACACATGAATATATCCCCAATACCACACATTAATATACCCCCAATACCACACACCAATACATCCCCATTACACACATTAATATATCCCCAATACTATACATTAATATATCCGCAATGCCACACACCAATACATCCCCAATACCCCACACCAATATATCCCCAATCACTCACATTAATATATCCCCAGTACCACACACCAATATATCCCCAATACCGCATACTAATATATCCCCAAAAACACACATTAATATATCCCCAATACCACACATTAATGTATACCCAATAACACACATTAATATATACCGCAAAACACACATTAATATATCCACAATACAAC
The DNA here is from genome assembly GCF_047496795.1 of Chiloscyllium punctatum. Lineage (NCBI taxonomy): Eukaryota > Metazoa > Chordata > Chondrichthyes > Orectolobiformes > Hemiscylliidae > Chiloscyllium > Chiloscyllium punctatum. The sequence goes on from NC_092739.1 coordinate 180,886,635, forward strand.
ACATTAAAATATCCCCGAAAACACATTAACATATCCCCAATACCACACACCAATATATCCCAATACCACACATTAATATATACCCAATACCATACACCAATACATCCCCATAAAACACATTAGTATATCCCCAGTACCACACACCAATATTTCCCTATAACACACATTAATATGGCCCCAATTCCCCACACCAATATATCCCCAATCACTCACATTAATATATCCCCAATACCACACACCAATATACACCCAATACCACACATCAATATACCCCTAATACCAAACACCAATATGCCCCCAATACCACACACCAATATATCCCCAATCACACACATTAGTATATCCCCAATACAACACACCAATATATCCCCAATACCACACAAAAATAAATCCCCAAAATCACACATTAATATATCCCCAATACCATACACCAATAAGTCCCCAATACCACACACCATTAAATCCCCCAAATCACACATTAATAGAGCCCCAATACGACACACCAATAGATCCTCATAACACACATTAATATATCCCCAATAACATACATTAATATATCCGCAATGCCACACACCAATATATCCCCAATACCACACACCAATATATTCACAATACCACACACCAATATATCCCCATAACACACATTAATATATCCCTCATACCACATACTAATATATCCCCAAAATCACTCATTAATATATCCCAAATACCATACATTAATATATACCCAATACCATACACCAATATATCCCCATAAAACACATTAGTATATCCCCAGTACCACACTCCAATATATCCCCATAAAACACATTAATATATCCCCAACACCACACATTAATATATCCCCATTACCACACACCAATATTTCCCTATAACACACAGTAATATAGCCCCAATACCACACACCAATATATCCTCAATACCACACAAAAATAAATCCCCAAAATCACACGTTAATATATCCCCAATACCATACACCAATATGTCCCCAATACCACACACCATTAAATCCCCAAAATCACACATTAATATATCTCCAATACGACACACCAATATATCCCCAATACCACACACAAATAAATCCCCAAAATCACGCATTAATATATCCCCAATACCACACGCCAATATATCCCCAATCACAACATTAATATATGCCCAATAACACATTAATACATCCCGAATACCACACATTAATATATCCCCAATAACACACATTAATATATCCCCAAAAACACACATTAATATATCCCCAAAACCACACACCAATATGTCCCCAGAACACACATTAATATATCCCCAATGCCATAAATTAAGATATACACAATACCACACACTAATATATCCCCAATACCACACATCAATATATCCCCATTACACACATTAATATATCCCCAATATCACTTACTAATATATCCCAATACCACACATTAATATATCCCCAATACCACACACCAATATATCCCTAATACCATAAACCAATAAATCCCCAAAATCACACATAAATATACGCCCAATACCACACATTAATTTACCAATATCTCACACCAATATTTCCCCATAACACACATTAATATATCCCCAATACCATACACCAATAAGTCCCCAATACCACACACCATTAAATCCCCCAAATCACACATTAATAGAGCCCCAATACGACACACCAATAGATCCTCATAACACACATTAATATATCCCCAATAACATACATTAATATATCCGCAATGCCACACACCAATATATCCCCAATACCACACACCAATATATTCACAATACCACACACCAATATATCCCCATAACACACATTAATATATCCCTCATACCACATACTAATATATCCCCAAAATCACTCATTAATATATCCCAAATACCATACATTAATATATACCCAATACCATACACCAATATATCCCCATAAAACAAATTAGTATATCCCCAGTACCACACTCCAATATATCCCCATAAAACACATTAATATATCCCCAACACCACACATTAATATATCCCCATTACCACACACCAATATTTCCCTATAACACACAGTAATATAGCCCCAATACCACACACCAATATATCCTCAATACCACACAAAAATAAATCCCCAAAATCACACGTTAATATATCCCCAATACCATACACCAATATGTCCCCAATACCACACACCATTAAATCCCCAAAATCACACATTAATATATCTCCAATACGACACACCAATATATCCCCATAACACACATTAATATATTCCCAATACCACGCACCAATATATCCCCAATACCACACACAAATAAATCCCCAAAATCACGCATTAATATATCCCCAATACCACACGCCAATATATCCCCAATCACACACATTAATATATGCCCAATAACACATTAATACATCCCGAATACCACACATTAATATATCCCCAATAACACACATTAATATATCCCCAAAAACACACATTAATATATCCCCAAAACCACACACCAATATGTCCCCAGAACACACATTAATATATCCCCAATGCCATAAATTAAGATATACACAATACCACACACTAATATATCCCCAATACCACACATCAATATATCCCCATAACACACATTAATATATCCCCAATATCACTTACTAATATATCCCAATACCACACATTAATATATCCCCAATACCACACACCAATATATCCCTAATACCATAAACCAATAAATCCCCAAAATCACACATAAATATACGCCCAATACCACACATTAATTTACCAATATCTCACACCAATATTTCCCCATAACACACATTAATATATCCCCAATACCATACACCAAAATATCCCCAATCACACACATTAATATATCCCCAATAACACATTCATATATCCCTAATACCACACATTAATATTTCCCCAATGCCATTCATTAATATATTCCCAAAACCACACACCAATATATCCCAATAACACACATTAATAGATCCCCGATATCACTCACCAATATATCCCCATAATACACATTAATATATCCCCAATACCATAAATTAATTTATCCCCAATACCACACACCAATATATCCCCAATACCACACACCAATATATCCCCATAACACATATTAATATATCCCCAATTTCACATACTAATATATCCCCAATAACACACATTAATATATCCCCAATGCCACACACCAATATATCCCCAAAACACACATTAATATATCCCCAATTTCACATACTAATATATCCCCAATAACACACATTAATATATCCCCAATGCCAAACACCAATACATCCCCATAACACACATTAATATATCCCCTATATCACACATTAATATATCCCCAATGACACATATTAATATATCCCCAATACCTCACGCCAATATATCCCCAGTACCACACACCAATATACCCCCAAAACCTCACACCAATATATCCCCATAACACACATTAATATATCCCCAATACCACATACTAATATATCCCCAATACCACACATTAATATAACCCAATACCACACACCAATATACCCCCAATGCCACACACCAATATATCCCCATTACACACATTTATATATGCCCAATAACATACATTAATATATCCGCAATGCCACACACCAATACATCCCCAATACCACACACCAATATATTCACAATACCACACACCAATATATCCCCATAACACACAATAATATATCCACAATACCCCACACCAATATATCCCCAATCACTCACATTAATATATCCCCAGTACCACACACCAATATATCCCCAATACCGCATACTAATATATCCCCAAAAACACACATTAATATATCCCCAATACCACACATTAATGTATCCCCAATAGCACACATTAATATATACCGCAAAACACACATTAATATATCCACAATACAACACATTAAAATATCCCCAAAAACACATTAACATATCCCCAATACTACACACCAATATATTCCAATACCACACATTAATATATCCCCAGTAATACACACCAATATATCCCCAATACCACACACCAATATACCCCCAATACTACATACCAATATACCCCCAATACCACACACCAATATATCCCCAATCACACACATTAATATATCCACAATACCACACACTAATATGTCCCCAATACCACACACCAATATACCCCTAATACCACACACCAATATAACCCCAATACCACACACCAATATATCCCTAATCACACACATTAATATATCCCCAATACTACACATTAATATATCCCCTATACCACACACCAATATATCCCCAATACCACACACCAATAATTCCCCAATAACACATATTAATATATCCCCAATACCACACACCAATATACCCCTAATACCACACACCAATATACCCCCAATACCACACACCAATATATCCCTAATCACACACATTAATATATCCCCAATACTACACATTAATATATCCCCTATACCACCACCAATATATCCCAATACCACACACCAATAAATCCCCAATACCACATATTAATATATCCCCAATACTACACACCAATATACCCCCAATACTACATACCAATATACCCCCAATACCACACACCAATATATCCCCAATCACACACATTAATATATCCCCAATACCACACACCAATATGTCCCCAATACCACACACCAATATACCCCGAATACCACACACCAATATACCCCCAATACCACACACTAATATATCCCTAATCACGCACATTAATATATCCCCAATACCACACATTAATTATCCCCTATAATACACACCAATATATCCCCAATACCACACACCAATAAATCCCCAACTCCACATATTAATTTATCCCCAATACCACACAGCAATATATCCCCATAATACACATTAATATATCCCCAATACCACACACCAATATATCCCGAATCACACACATAAGTATATATCCAATACTACAGACCAATATATCCCCACTCACAAACATTAATCTATCACCAACAACACAAGAATATATCCCCTATACCACACACCAATATATCCCCAATACCAAACACCAATATATCCACAATACCACACATTTATATATTTCCAATACAAAAAATTAATATATCCCCAATACCACACATCAATATATCCCCAATACCACACATTAATATATCCCCACGTCCACACACCAATATATACCCAATACCGCTCATTAATATACTCCCAATACCACACACCAATAAATCCCCAAAATCACACATTAATATATCCCCAATACATCCCCATAACACACATTAATATATCCCCAATACCATACACCAAAATATCCCCAATCACACACATTAATATATCCCCAATAACACATTCATATATCCCTAATACCACACATTAATTTATCCGCAATACCATTCATTAATATATCCCCAAAACCACACCCCAAAACATCCCCATAACACACATTAATATATCCCCAATACCATAAATTAAGATATACACAATACCACACACCAATATATCCACAATACCACACACCAATATATCCCCATAACACACATTAATATATCCCCAATATCACGTACTAATATATCCCAATACCACACATTAATATATCCCCAATACCACACACCAATATATCCCCAATACCATAAACCAATAAATCCCCAAAATCACACATTAATATACACCCAATACCACACATTAATTTACCAATATCACACACCAATATTTCCCCATAACACACATTAATATATCCCCAATACCACACACCAATATTTCCCCATAACACACATTAATATATCCCCAATACCACACACCAAAATATCCACAATCACACACATTAATATATCCCCAATAACACGTTAATATATCTCTAATACCACACATTAATATTTCCCCAATGCCATTCATTAATATATTCCCAAAACCACACACCAATATATCCCCATAACACATATTAATATATCCCCAATTTCACATACTAATATATCCCCAATAACACACATTAATATATCCCCAATGCCACACACCAATACATCCCCATAACACACATTAATATATCCCCTATATCACACATTAATATATCCCCAAAGACACATATTAATATATCCCCAATACCACACACCAATATACCCCCAAAACCTCACACCAATATATCCCCATAACACACATTAATATATCCCCAATACCACACACCAATATACCCCCAACACCACACACCAATATACCCCCATTACACACATTAATATATCCCCAATAACATACATTAATATATCCCCAATACCACACACCAATATATCCCCATTACACACATTTATATATGCCCAATAACATACATTAATATATCCGCAATGCCACACACCAATACATCCCCAATACCACACACCAATATATTCACAATACCACACACCAATATATCCCCATAACACACATTAATATATCCCCAATACTCCACACCAATATATCCCCAATCACTCACATTAATATATCCCCAGTACCACACACCAATATATCCCCAATACCGCATACTAATATATCCCCAATAACACACATTAATATATACCGCAAAACACACATTAATATATCCACAATACAACACATTAAAATATCCCCAAAAACACATTAACATATCCCCAATACCACACACCAATATATCCCAATACCACACATTAATATATCCCCAATAATACACTCCAATATATCCCCAATACCACACACCAATATACCCCCAATACTACATACCAATATACCCCCAATACCACACACCAATATATCCCCAATCACACACATTAATATATCCCCAATACCACACACCAATATGTCCCCAATACCACACACCAATATACCCATTATACCACACACCAATATGTCCCCAATACCACACACCAATATACCCCGAATACCACACACCAATGTACCCCCAATACCACACACTAATATATCCCTAATCACGCACATTAATATATCCCCAATACCACACATTAATTATCCCCTATAATACACATCAATATATCCCCAATACCACACACCAATAAATCCCCAACACCACATATTAATATATCCCCAATACCACACAGCAATATATCCCCATAATACACATTAATATATCCCCAATACCACACACCAATATTTCCCCATAACACTTATTAATATATCCCCAATACCACACACCAATATATCCCAAATACCACACACCAATATACCCCCAATACTACATACCAATATATCCCCAATACCACACACCAATATATCCCCAATCACACACATAAGTATATATCCAATACTACAGACCAATACATCCCCACTCACACACATTCATATAACCCCAATACTACAGACCAATATATCCCCACTCACACACATTCATATATCCCCAATACTACAGACCAATATATCCCCAATCACAAACATTAATCTATCACCAACAACACAAGAATATATCCCCTATACCACACACCAATATATCCCCAATACCAAACACCAATATATCCCCAATACCACACATCAATATATCCCCAATACCACACATTAATATATCCCTACGTCCACACACCAATATATACCCAATACCACTCATTAATAATCTCCCAATACCACACACCAATAAATCCCCAAAATCACACATTAATATATCCCCAATACATCCCCATAACACACATTAGTATATCCCCAATACCATACACCAAAATATCCCCAATCACACACATTAATATATCCCCAATAACACATTCATATATCCCTAATACCACACATTAATTTATCCGCAATACCATTCATTAATATATCCCCAAAACCACACACCAATACATCCCCATAACACACATTAATATATCCCCAATACCATAAATTACGATATACACAATACCACACACCAATATATCCCCATAACACACATTAATATATCCCCAATATCACGTACTAATATATCCCAATACCACACATTAATATATCCCCAATACCACACACCAATATATCCCCAATACCATAAACCAATAAATTCCCAAAATCACACATTAATATACGCCCAATACCACACATTAATTTACCAATATCACACACCAATATTTCCCCATAACACACATTAATATATCCCCAATACCACACACCAATATTTCCCCATAACACACATTAATATATCCCCAATACCACACACCAAAATATCCACAATCACACACATTAATATATCCCCAATAACACGTTAATACATCTCTAATACCACACATTAAAATTTCCCCAATGCCATTCATTAATATATTCCCAAAACCACACATCAATATATCCCCATAACACACATTAATAGATCCCCGATATCACATTAATATATCTCTAATACCATACATTAATATTTCCCCAATGCCATTCATTAATATATTCCCAAAACCACACACCAATATATCCCAATAACACACATTAATAGATCCCTGATATCACACACCAATATATCCCCATAACACACATTAATATATCTCCAATACCATAAATTAATATATCCCCAATACCACACACCAATATATCCCCAATACCACGCACCGATATATCCCCATAACACACATTAATATATCCCCAATTTCACATACTAATATATCCCCAATAACACACATTAATATATCCCCAATGCCACACACCAATACATCCCCATAACACACATTAATATATCCCCAATGACACATATTAATATATCCCCAATACCTCACGCCAATATATCCCCAATACCACACACCATTATATCCCCAATACCACACACCAATATACCCCCAATACCACAGATTAATATATCCCCAATAACATACATTAATATATCCCCAATGCCACACACCAATATATCCCCAATACCACACACCAATATATCCCAATAACACACATTAATAGATCCCCGATATCACACACCAATATATCCCCATAACACACATTAATATATCTCCAATACCATAAATTAATATATCCCCAATACCACACACCAATATATCCCCAATACCACGCACCGATATATCCCCATAACACACATTAATATATCCCCAATTTCACATACTAATATATCCCCAATAACACACATTAATATATCCCCAATGCCACACACCAATACATCCCCATAACACACATTAATATATCCCCAATGACACATATTAATATATCCCCAATACCTCACGCCAATATATCCCCAATACCACACACCATTATATCCCCAATACCACACACCAATATACCCCCAATACCACAGATTAATATATCCCCAATAACATACATTAATATATCCCCAATACCACACACCAATATATCCCCAATACCACACACCAATAGATCCTCATAACACACATTTATATATGCCCAATAACATACATTAATATATCCGCAATGCCACACACCAATACATCCCCAATACCACACACCAATATATTCACAATACCACACACCAATATATCCCCATAACACACATTAATATATCCCTCATACCACATACTAATATATCCCCAAAATCACTCATTAATATATCCCAAATACCATACATTAATATATACCCAATACCATACACCAATATATCGCCGTAAAACACATTAGTATATCCCCAGTACCACACACCAATATATCCCGATAAAACACATTAATATATCCCCAACACCACACATTAATATATCCCCATTACCACACACCAATATTTCCCTAGAATACACATTAATATAGCCCCAATTCCCCACACCAATATATCCCCAATCACTCACATTAATATATCCCCAATACCACACATCAATATACCCCCAATACCACACATCAATATACCCCTAATACCAAACACCAATATGCCCCCAATACCACACACCAATATATCCCCAATCACACACATTAGTATATCCCCAACACCACACACCAATATATCCCCAATACCACACAAAAATAGATCCCCAAAATCACACGTTAATATATCCCCAATACCATACACCAATATGTCCCCAATACCACACACCATTAAATCCCCAAAATCACATATTAATATATCCCCAATACGCCACACCAATCTATCCCCATAACACACATTAATATAGTCCCAATACCAGGCACCAATATATCCCCAATACCACACACAAATAAATCCCCAAAATCACGCATTAATATGTCCCCAATACCACACACCAATATATCTCCAATCACACACATTAATATATGCCCAATAACACATTAATATATCCTGAATACCACACATTAATATATCCCCAAAAACACACATTAATGTATCCCCAAAACCACACACAAAAATGTCCCCAGAACACACATTAATATATCCCCAATACCACACATTAATATATCCCCAATAACACACATTAATATATCCTCAATCCCACACACCAATATATCCCCAATCACACAAATTAATATATGCCCAATAACACATTAATATATCCCGAATACCACACATTAAGATATCCCCAATACCACACACCAATATATCCCCATAACACACATTAATATATCCCCAATACCACACACCAATATATCCCCAATACGACACACCAATATACGCCCAATACCACACATTAATACATCACCAATACCACACACCAATATATCCCCATAACACACATAATATATCGCCAATACCACACACCAATATGTCCCCATAACACACATTAATTTATCCCCAATACCATACATTTATATATCCCCAATACCACGTACCAATATATCCCCATAACACACATTAATATATCCCCAATACCACACACCAATATATCCCCATAACACACATTAATATATCCCCAATACCACACACCAATATATCCCCAATACGACACACCAATATACGCCCAAGACCACACATTAATTTACCAATACGACACACCAATATATCCCCATAACACACATAATATATCCCCAATACCCCACACCAATATATCCCCAATCTCTCACATGAATATATCCCCTATACCACACACCAATAAATCCCCAATACCACACACCAATATATTCCCAATATCACACTCCAATATATCCCCATAACACACATTAATATATCCCCAATACCCCACACCAACATATCCCCAATCACTCACATTAATATATCCCCAGTACCACACTCCAATATATCCCCATAACACACATTAATATATCCCCAATACCCCACAACAATATATCCCCAATCACTCACATTAATATATCCCCAGTACCACACACCAATATATCCCCAATACGACACACCAATATACGCCCAATACCACACACCAATATATCCCCAATACGACACACCAATATACGCCCAAGACCACACATTAATTTACCAATACGACACACCAATATATCCCCATAACACACATAATATATCCCCAATACCCCACACCAATATATCCCCAATCTCTCACATGAATATATCCCCTATACCACACACCAATAAATCCCCAATACCACACACCAATATATTCCCAATATCACACTCCAATATATCCCCATAACACACATTAATATATCCCCAATACCCCACACCAACATATCCCCAATCACTCACATTAATATATCCCCAGTACCACACTCCAATATATCCCCATAACACACATTAATATATCCCCAATACCCCACAACAATATATCCCCAATCACTCACATTAATATATCCCCAGTACCACACACCAATATATCCCCAATACCGCATACTAATATGTCCCCAAAAACACACATTAATATATCCCCAATACCACACATTAATGTATCCCCAATAACACACATTAATATATACCCCAACACACACATTAATATATCCACAATACAACACATTAAAATATCCCCAAAAACACATTAACATATCCCCAATACCACACACCAATATATCCCAATACCACACATTAATATATACCCAATACCACACACCAATATATCCCCATAAAACACATTAATATATCTCCAATAATACACACCAATATATCCCGATAACACACATTAATATGTCCCCAGTAATACACACCAATATATCCCCAATACCACACACCAATATACCCCTAATACCACACACCAATATACCCCCAATACCACACACCAATATATACCTAATCACACACATTAATATATCCCCAATACCACATATTAATATATCCCCAATACTACAGACCAATATATCCCCAATTCCACACACCAATATACCCCTAATACCACACACCAATATACCCCCAATACCACACACCAATATATCCCTAATCACACACATTAATATATCCCCAATACCACACATTAATATATCCCCAATACTACAGACCAATATATCCCCAAACACACACATTAATATATGCCCTATACCACACACCAATATATCCCCAATACCAAACACCAATATATGCCCAGTACCACACATTTATATATCCAATACCATACATTTATATTTTTCCAATACCACACATCAATATATCCCCAATACCACACACCAATAAATCCCCAAAATCACACATGAATATATCCCCAATACCACACACCAATATATCCCTAATCACACAGATTAATATATCGGCAATAACACATTAATATATCCCCAATAACACACATTAATATATCCCCAATACCACACACCAATATATCCCGATAACACATATTAATATATACCCAATACCACACACCAATACATCCCCATAAAACACATTAATATATCCCCAGTACCACACACCAATATATCCCCATAACACACATTAATATATCCCCAATACCACACACCAATATATCCCCAATACCACACACCAATATACCCCTAATACCACACACTAATATGCCCCCAATACCACACACAAATATATCCCCAATCACACACATTAATATATCCCCAATACCACACACCAATATATCCCCAATACCACACAAAAATAATTCCCCAAAATCTCACATTAATATATCCCCAATACGAAACACCATTGTGGGATGTGTGTTGGTCTGTGTTGGGGTCTGTGTTGGGGCATGTTGGTCGGTGTTGGGGTTTGTGTTGGGACATGTTGGTCTGTGTTGAGATGTGTGTTGGTGCGTGTTGGTCTGTGTTGGGGTCTGTGTTGGGGTATGTTGGTCTGTGTTGGGGTGTGTGTTGGTCTGTGTTGGGGCGTGTTCATTTGTGTTGGGGTGTGTTGGTATGTGTTGGGGCATGTTAGTCTGTGTTGGGGTGTGTGTTGGTCTGTGTTGGGGCATGTTGGTTTGTGTTGGGGTGTGTTGGTATGTGTTGGGGTCTGTGTTGGTCTGTGTTGGGGTGTGTGTTGGTCTGTGTTGAGGCATGTTGGTCTGTGTTGGGGTGTGTGTTGGTCCATGTTGGGGTGTGTGTTGGTCTGTGCTGGGGCGTGTTGGTCTGTGTTGGGGTCTGTGTTGGGGCATGTTCTTCTGTGTTGGGGTGTATTGGTCTGTGTTGGGGTCTGTGTTGGGGTGTGTGTTGGTCTGTGTTGGGGCATGTTGGTCTGTGTTGGGGTGTGTATTGGTCTGTGTTGGGGTGTGTGTTGGTCTGTGTTGGGGCGTGTTGGGGTCTGTGCTGGGGCGTGTTGGTCTGTGTTGGGGTCTGTGTTGTGGCATGTTGGTCTATGTTGGGGTGTGTTGGTCTGTGTTGGGGTCTGTGTTGGGGCGTGTTGGGGCCTGTGTTGGGGCATGTTGGTCTGTGTTGGGGCGGGTTGGTCTGTGTTGGGGTGTGTGTTGGGGTGTGTTGGTTTGTGTTGGAGTCTGTGTTGGGGTCTGTGTTGGCGTGTGTTGGTCTGTGTTGGGGTCTGTGTTGGGGTGTGTTGGTCTGTGTTGGGGTCTGTGTTGGGGTGTGTGTTGGTCTGTGTGTTGGGGTGTGTTGTTGTGTTGCGGTGTGTGTTGGTCTGTGTTGGGGTGTGTTGTTGTGTTGGTCTGTGTTGGGGTCTGTGTTGGGGTCTGTGTTGGGGTGTGTGTTGGGGTGTGTTGTTGTGTTGCGGTGTGTGTTGGTCTGTGTTGGGGTATGTGTTGGTCTGTGTTGGGGTGTGTGTTGGTCTGTTTTGGGGTGTGTGTTGTTGTGTTGTGGTGTGTGTTGGTCTGTTGGGGTGTGTGTTGGTCTGTGTTGGGGTGTGTTGTTGGGCTGTGTGTTGGTCTGTGTTGGGGTCTGTGTTGTTGTGTTGTGGTGTGTGTTGGTCTGTGTTGGGGTGTGTGTTGGTCTGTGTTGGGGTCTGTGTTGGGGTCTGTGTTGTTGTGTTGTGGTGTGTGTTGGTCTGTGTTGGGGTGTGTGTTGGTCTGTGTTGGGGTCTGTGTTGTTGTGTTGTGATGTGTGTTGGTCTGTGTTGGGGTGTGTGTTGGTCTGTGTTGGGGTCTGTGTTGTTGTGTTGTGGTGTGTGTTGGTCTGTGTTGGGGTGTGTGTTGGTCTGTGTTGAGGTGTGTGTTGGTCTGTGTTGGGGTCTGTGTTGTTGTGTTGCGGTGTGTGTTGGTCTGTGTTGTGGTGTGTGTTGGTCTGTGTTGGGGTGTGTGTTGGTCTATGATGGGCTGTGTTGTTGTGTTGCGGTGTGTGTTGGTCTGTGTTGGGGTGTGTGTTGGTCTGTGTTGGGGTGTGTGTTGGGGTGTGTGTTGGTCTGTGTTGGGGTCTGTGTTGTTGTGTTGCGGTGTTTGTTGGTCTGTGTTGGGGTGTGTGTTGGTCTGTGTTGGGGTGTGTGTTGGGGTGTGTGTTGGTCTGTGTTGGGGTCTGTGTTGTTGTGTTGCGGTGTGTGTTGGTCTGTGTTGGGGTGTGTGTTGGTCTGTGTTGGGGTGTGTGTTGGGGTGTGTGTTGGTCTGTGTTGGGGTCTGTGTTGTTGTGTTGTGGTGTGTGTTGGTCTGTGTTGGGGTGTGTGTTGGTCTGTGTTGGGGTCTGTGTTGTTGTGTTGCGGTGTGTGTTGGTCTGTGTTGGGGTGTGTGTTGGTCTGTGTTGGGGTGTGTGTTGGTCTGTGTTGGGGTATGTGTTGGGGTGTGTGTTGGTCTGTGTTGGGGTCTGTGTTGTTGTGTTGCGGTGTGTGTTGGTCTGTGTTGGGGTGTGTGTTGGTCTGTGTTGGGGTATGTGTTGGGGTGTGTGTTGGTCTGTGTTGGGGTCTGTGTTGTTGTGTTGCAGTGTGTGTTGGTCTGTGTTGGGGTGTGTGTTGGTCTGTGTTGGGGTGTGTGTTGGGGTGTGTGTTGGTCTGTGTTGGGGTCTGTGTTGTTGTGTTGCGGTGTGTGTGGGTGAGACATTGTGATGCTGCTGCAGTCGCTCTGATGGTGTGTCTTGCACCGCCCCCTGCAGGTGACTGCGTTCAGTGTGGATCTGAACAGCACCGTCCCCGGGTACCCCAAGAGGATTGTGGACGTCTTCCCTCCTGTTGTCAAGGGTAACCACCCCCTGGGGAACCTGGATGCGGTTTATTACTCGTACACACACGCCTCTGTGTTTGTCTTCAAGGACACTGTGTACTGGAAGGTGGTGAATGAGCGAGACCGTGAGGTGAATGGCTCTCTGCCACTCAATGGCCTCCTGCCCCAGGGCCGTGTTTCAGGGCACTGGTATGATATCTGTGAGGTGGATGGCTCTACAAGCCCCGGGCATCAGTAACCGAGTGAACACCCACCTCACCAACTCCCCTCACTGTGACAGCGACAATGCAGATTGATGTACACCACCCTCAGACAGCAGTGCCCGGTAACCGTGGACCTTCCACCCCTGCCCTCTGTTCCTGTTTGGTGGTGCCCAGCTGATCGGCACTGTCCAATACCGGGCCCGAACCCCTCCTGGTGACAGAATCTGATCGTCTCTCACAAAGCCATCAACACTCACCAAGATACGTCCTGCACTGAGATCGGGGACCAACTGCTAAAGGTTCATCAACCATCTGTCACCACATCACTGTTCCCCACAATTAGTCAACCCCATCAAATATACTGTGACTCTGTGTTTGATGGGGACAGTGTAGAGGGAGCTTTACTCTGTATCTAACCCCGTGCTGTCCCTGTCCGGGGAGTGTTTGATGGGGACAGTGTAGGAGCTTTACACTGTATCTAACCCCGTGCTGTCCCTGTCCTGGAATTGTTTGATGGGAACAGTGTAGAGGGAGCTTTACCCTGTATCTAACGCCGTGCTGTCCCTGTCCTGGGAGTGTTTGATGGGGACAGTGTAGAGGGAGCTTTACTCTGTATCTAACCCTGTGCTGCCCCTGTCCTGGGAGTGTTTGATGGGGACAGTGTAGAGGGAGCTTTACTCTGTATCTAACCCCGTGCTGTCCCTGTCCTGGAATTGTTTGATGGGAACAGTGTAGAGGGAGCTTTACCCTGTATCTAACGCCGTGCTGTCCCTGTCCTGGGAGTGTTTGATGGGGACAGTGTAGAGGGAGCTTTACTCTGTATCTAACCCTGTGCTGCCCCTGTCCTGGGAGTGTTTGATGGGGACAGTGTAGAGGGAGCTTTACTCTGTATCTAACGCCGTGCTGTCCCTGTCCTGGGAGTGTTTGATGGAGACAGTGTAGAGGGAGCTTTACTCTGTATCTAACCCCATGCTGTCCCTGTCCTGGGAGTATTTGATGGGGACAGTGTAGAGGGATCTTTACTCTATATCTAACCCAGTGCTGTCCCTGTCCTGGGAGTGTTTGATGGGGACAGTGTAGAGTGAGCTTTACTCTGTATTAACCCCGTGCTGTCCCTGTCCTGGGAGTGTTTGATGGGGACAGTGTAGAGGGAGCTTTACTCTGTATCTAACCCCGTGCTGTCCCTATCCTGGGAGTATTTGATGGGGACGGTGTAGAGGGAGCTTTACTCTGTATTAACCCCGTGCTGTCCCTGTCCTGGGAGTGTTTGATGGGGACAATGTAGAGGGAGCTTTACTCTGTATTAACCCCGTGCTGTCCCTGTCCTGGGAGTATTTGATGGGGACAGTGTAGAGGGAGCTTTACTCTGTATCTAACCCCGTGCTGTCCCTATCCTGGGAGTATTTGATGGGGACAGTGTAGAGGGAGCTTTACTCTGTATCTAACCCCGTGCTGTCCCTATCCTGGGAGTGTTTGATGGGGGGGGACAGTGTAGAGGGAGCTTTACCCTGTCTCTAACCCCGTGCTGTCCCTGTCCTGGGAGCGTTTGATGGGGACAGTGTAGAGGGAGCTTTACCCTGTATCTAACAGATACCCCAGTGCACAGTGTTGAATTTGAAATGGTGATTGACTGAGACTCCGGACAGTGAGAGAGGGTGAGACAGACAGAGCAAACACGCAGGAGAGCTCCTCTTGAATTTATCCAATGGGATCATGTCTGATAAACAGTCCCGTGTGAGATCCAATTCCTTCAGTCAGTTGATCCAAAGTTTCGCATTTTACAGATTCCTGGGGATAGGGAGGGATTGTCCTGTGAGTAATGAAACTGGGAGTCTGAACGGGAGAGGTGATGTTATTGGATCGTACAGGATTACTGTCCAAGATTCAGGAAGGAGAGATCCCCCAGGGCGTTTGGAGAGTGGGGTTCGTGGTTCAGGAAGACAGAGAATCAGGGCCAGGCTGTCTCGGACTGAGAGAGGGAGGGATTCCTTCCCTCAGAGGCGAGTAAATCTCTGTTGGCCAAGGAGCTGCAGGGACTCAACCATCGAACAGTATCTACACATTGAAAACATCGAAGGAAACAGGGATAGGGCCATAAGTGAAAGTGCCCTCATTGACTGGCAGAGCAGGATCGAGGGGCTGAATGGCCTCTTCCTGTTGGTATTCCTCCTCAGGCCCTCCACAATGCTGTCTGTACGTGTACCGTTCCTGCTGCCAAAGGCTTTTTTTTTTACAGAGAAATGTTGAGCAATCGTTATGATTTGGTGGGTCGGGGTTTGAGTACAATAAAACGGAGACCTTCCTGATCCGGCCTCTCACTGACATCGCCAGCTCTCACTGCAGCGGCTCATTCTGGAACCATACGTTTTTCACCTGCTCTTCCACACCCACCCGCCAACCTTTAGTCTCCCATGGGACGTGGGCATCACTGGGCACGACCAGTCCCTAATTGCCCTGGAAACGAGTGCCTGATTTCTCTTGAGGGCATTAAGGACCAACAACACCAATCTGAACATCCCCGTTCACTACCTCCCAGCCACAGGTTTTAATTCCCACCATACTGATTGTATTTGAATTAGACCGAATGTCTTGGTGGGTTTGGAGCCCGGGCCTCACGGTGATACTGTCACAATGTCACACCCTCACCCTCCGGCCACCTCTCACTGTCATGTCTCGAGGTACGTTACCTCCCCTGTATACAGACTGAACCGGAATAGTGTGGGTAGGGCCCTGGGGAGTGGGGCCCTGGGGAATGGGGAAAGGGGAGTGGGGCCCTGGGGAGTGGGGATTGGGGACTGGGGAATGGGGCCCTGGGGAGTGGGGAAAGGGGAGTGGGGAAAGGAGAGTGGGGACTGGGGAGTGGGGCCCTGGGAAGTGGGGATTGGGGACTGGGGAGTGGGGCCCTGGGGAGTGGGGAAAGGGGAGTGGGGAAAGGAGAGTGGGGAGTGGGGCCCTGGGAAGTGGGGAGAGGGGAGTGGGGCCCTGGGGAGTGGGGCCCTGGGGAGTGGGGCCCTGGGGAGTGGGCCCTGGGGTGTGGGGCCATTGGGAGTGGGGCCTACGGGAATGGGGAATGGGGACCTGGGGCATGGGGAAAGGGGAGTGGGGCCCTGGGGAGTGGGGACTGGGGAGTGGGGCCCTGGGGAATGGGGAATGGGGCCCTGGGGAATGGGGAAAGGGGAGTGGGGCCCTGGGGAGTGGGGACTGGGGAGTGGGGAAAGGGGAGTGGGGCCCTGGGGAATGGGGAAAGGGGAGTGGGGCCCTGGGGAGTGGGGACTGGGGAGTGGGGAGTGGGGCCCTGGGGAGTGGGGAAAGGGGAGTGGGGAAAGGGGAGTGGGGCCCTAGGGAATGGGGAATGGGGCCCTGGGGAGTGGGGACTGGGGAGTGGGGAAAGGGGAGTGGGGCCCTAGGGAGTGGGGAAAGGGGAGTGGGGCCCTGGGGAATGGGGCCCTGGGGAGTGGGGAAAGGGGAGTGGGGCCATTGGGAGTAGGGCCCTGGGGTGTGGGGAAAGGTGAGAGAGGCCCTGGGGAGTGGGGACTCATGGGAGTGGGCCCTGGGGTGTGGGGAAAAGGGAGAGGGGCCCTGGGGAGTGGGGCCCTAGGGAGTGGGGAATGCAGGGCTGGTACTGCAGTTTCTTACAACCACTCTCCATCCCACATCCTCGCCCACCAGGTTGTAGTAAGAGTGAGTGCCAGCAGGTGGGAGTGTTGTCCAGACTCCCCTGGGGACCCACAGTCGCTGTGCAGCTCAGTCTGACCATCACTGTGGCCTTTCTGATATTGTCAGAACACGGGCTCAACACAACCCGACTCCAAGGGGAATTCCCCGAGGAATTGCAGATTCAGATGGGCAAGTCCCCTCAACCTATTAATGAGTCCCATACACTGAGAGCACTCCAGGATTATGGCATCAATTGGTAAAAACAATGACTGCAGATGCTGGAAACCAGATTCTGGATTAGTGGTGCTGGAAGAGCACAGCAGTTCAGGCAGTATCCGAGGAGCTTCAAAATCGATGTTTCAGGCAAAAGCCCTTCATCAGGAATAAAGGGCTTTTGCCCGAAACGTCGATTTCGAAGTTCTATAGTAAGCTTCCTAGAAAATCTCAATGCGATCAGCAGAGTCAATGTGGCTTTGTGAATGGTAAATCATGTTTAACTAATCTCTTAGATTTTTTCACAAAAGTGGATAAAACGGAACAGATAGATACAATGTAATTGGATTTTCAAAAGGCATTTGGTGGCAAAGTGGTTAGCACTGTTGCCTCACAGTGTCAGGGATGGAGGTTTGATTCCAGCCCAGGGTGACTGTCTATATAGAGTATGAAGTTAAAAATCATACAACACCAGAGACTGATGTGTCTGTCGAATTCTCTGCCAAACGGGTTGGACTATAACCTGCAGTTGAGTGATTTTTTAAACTTTGTCCAACCTATTCAAACACCGGCACCTCCAAGTCATATACAGAGTATCACATTCTTCCCACGTCTGCAGGAGTTTCCTCCATTCCAAAGATATGCAGGTTAGGTGGACTGCCAGGCTAAATTGCCCATAGTATCCAGGGATGTGCAAACTAGGTGAGTTAAGAGTCTAAAGGTGTGGCACTGGTAAAGCACAACAGGTCAGGCAGCATCTGAAGAGCAGGAGTGTCGATGTTTCAGACATAAGCCCTTCGTCACATTCTGATGAAGGGCTTATGTCCGAAACATCGACTCTCCTGCTCTTCAGATGCTGCCTGACCTGCTGTGCTTTTCGAGTGTCACACTTTTCGACTCGGATTCTCCAGCATCTGCAGTCCCCACTTTCTCCAAGCGAGGTGGGTCAGCCGTGGGAAATGCAGAGTTGTAGGGATAGGTGGGTCTGAGTGGGATATCCTTCAGAGGGTCAGTGTGGGCTGAATGGCCTGCTTCCACAGGGATTCTATGATTAATAACGTGCCACATCAAATCCTGCTGCACAAGAAAAGAGCACATGGTGTAGAGGATAAATTAGCATAGATAAAGTATTGGTTAGCAAATAGGAAGCAAAACCTAGAGATAGATTAGACCTTTTTGGTTTGATAAGGAGTATCTAGTAGGGTAGCACAGGGATCAGTGCTGGCTTCTCAACAATTTACAATCAATATCAATGGGTTGGTTAAGAGGACTGAATGTACAGGAACTAAGTTCACTAATAACAGTAAGATAGGTAGGAAACTAAGTTATCAAGAGGAGGTAGAGTGTGCAAAGAGGTGAAGTGAATGGACAAAAAAACTGACATGCGGAAATGCAAACTTGTTGATTTTGACAGGAAGAATAGAAAAGCAGTATATAATTTCCATGGAGAAAGACTGCAGAACCCAGTCATACAGAGGGAGCTAAGAGTCCTGGTACATGAATCACAAGAAGCTTGTATGCAGGTGCAGCAAGTGACTGTGAAGGCATTGAGAATGTTATCATTTCTCTCAAGAAAATGGAATATGAAAAAAAGGGAAAGTTTTACCACAGCTGTACAAGGTACAGGAGAGACCATGGCTGGAGTACTATGTACAGTTTTGTACATTTGTCCCATTTGAAAACAGACTGAATTGCTTTCAAAGTCATTCAAAAAGATACACTCAACTCATTCCAGGGATAAAGGCTTATCTTATGAGAAATGTTTGGAAAGGTCATTGGACTTTAGAAGTATGGGAGGTAATGTTGATGAAACATAAGATATGTGGAAACCCACAGGATGAGTCCTCCTGTGAAACAGATCTTAGCCATCCCTCTTTTGTGTTTTTTTTCTCTCCAAGGGCTATCAGATGTAGAATTATTTTTCCTGAAAGATACCTGAAACTGGATTTTTACATTTATTAAAGTCTAAGTTAAGTAAATGTTTGATAGACAAGAGAGTCAAGGAAAATGGAAGTGAGCCCACAATCAGATGGGCCATGATCTTATTGAGCCCACAATCAGATGGGCCATGATCTTATTGAATGGTGAAGCAGGCTCAAGAGAACAAATGACTTACTCTTGCTCCTGACTCTTACGCTCATGAGCTCATGTTTCACATCAATTCATCCAAGTTTCCATGATTTGCCCCCTTCTCTTCACTGTTTATACACAATCTCTTCATTGTATCAGATATCTATATCCTCTCGAACTGCCCACATATCAGTAAAACCTCAAAAAGGTACAATTTAACTGAGCAAACCAAACCTCATTCCTTTTGGTTTCCACCTCCATTACCACATTGACCAAGATCACTTCCTCCCATCTCAGTAATGTAAACCACATTAATTCCATTTCCTCCCAAAGCTAAAATCTTAGCCCATGCCTTCATCACCATGATATTTGACATTCTGGCAACTCACTTGGGCGATTTTGCAATTCAACTCTCTCTCAGTCTCAAATGATCAAAAACTATGTAGTCTTGCTCAAAACAAAAGTCTCCTATTAACCCTATCCTCTCTACTATCCATTTGCTGCTCAATAGAACCGACCAAATTTCTCAACCTGGACTTTTCAATCTTTTTATTTTTACTGGCCTGAAGTCCCCAGCCCAGAGATCAAACCTCACAGATACTCTTTGTTTCTGACTCCTATCACTGCTGCACTATTGACTTGCTTCCTATGAACGCTCCTATTCAAGCAGTTGCCTGCTAAGTTTCCAACTTCACAGATGTTTAAAAACCTTACTCAACACTAAGTCTCTCCCATCCTTTATTGGGAAAGATATATAGACCTTGCAGGGAGCTTTTTTTTAAATTAATCACAGGCTTTGACATCACCGCCAAGGCCAACATTTGCTGTCCATCCTGAACTGCCTTTGGTAAAGTGGTGGTGAGCTGTCTTCTAGATGGAACAGACAGCCGCACCATTATTAGGAAGGGGGTTCCAGGATACTGACCCAGCAACAAACAAGCCCCAAGGAATGTTATATTGTTTCAAGTCAGGATGGCAGGTGACTTGGAGGGGAACTTTTAGGTCGTGGCATTTCCAACCCTCTGTTGCCTTTATCTTTTGGGTGACAAGGTCAGAGGTTTAGAAAGTGCTACCAAAGAAGTCTTGATGAGTTACTGTTGGTGTATCTTGTACACAGCGCACAACTGCCACTATGATGGAGAAAGTGAATTTGGAAGGTGGTAGATGGGGTTCCATTAATGCAGGCTGCTTTATCCTGGATGATGTTGAGCTTCCAGAGTGTGCTAGAGCTGCACTCATCCAGGCAAGTGTAGAGACTCCTATCACACTCCAGACTTGTGCCTCATAGACAGTGAACACGCGTTGAGTGTCAGGAGGCAAGTTACTTATCTCAGAATTCCCAGCCTTTGGCCTGATGCAACAGCCACAGTTTTTATATGACGAGACCAGTTCAGTATTTCAGCAATGGTTAACACCCTTAAAAGGTGAATGAGGCTTCATTCAGTTTTTTTGTTACTTTGCACATGTATTCCCTGGAACTTAAAATGTGTGATTTGATCCAAGTTTTCAATGTTATGATGAACATGCAAGATAGGCAGAAACTATTTCTGCTGGCCAGAAATCTAAACAGCATTGCCTTTTTACAAGGTGAATTAGGAAAGAATTCAACCTGGTCTTCCTCAAACAGCAGTTGATGTCACTTCAAATGTTAATTTTAAATCCAAGATTGATAGCCTTTTCATGTGGGGTGATGTCAGAATATGAAATTCGGAATATCAGGATAGACTTGGTGGGAGAGAGGGTGTCAAATGGCCTATTTTAAATCCCACATTCTATCCCTCCCTTCCCACCTCTGCTTCAGTTGCCACAATTGTGTTCTTCAAAACTGTAAAAGGCTCCATGAAATTGTCCTCTCTGCTATTAACGGGCACGTTGTTGTTGAGCTAGCAACTACAGTTGAAAATTCATTCCCTCCACTCTGCAGCCCACCAACACAGCGTGCTGCACCTCAGACAAAATATCTCAACACAGGATACAGCGTGGAGAACCTACTGCAAAATTCCAATTTTGCTCCCAATTCCTCTGGTCATCTCCTTGGTTGTAATAAAAGCATTCACAGGGTTAAAAGGAGCTCTGTGTTTTGTTCGCAAAAGGAAAAAAATATGTCATATCTCTTTTCCTGAGTGGAATTGCGCAGAAGAGTATATTTCCACAGGATACACTGTATACCAGGATGTATGAAAATAGGAACTCGCCCATTTACTGTCGGCAGAAAGAAAAGTCTGTTTATGAGTTCCGCAGAGGAAGTGTTACACAGTTTATTATATCTGTGGTGGTGACAAGCCTACCATTTCATCAGCAAGACAGGCAAAGGCTAATAAAGAATACCTTCAGTTCCCTTGATTTTACACATTTCTCCTTTGCACAAAACAGATGTGTGACCGGTTAACAAATATAAAATTATATTGTGTTAGTTCAGCACATTTTAAAACACAGGAGGGCCATCTGGTCCACCAAACCTGTGCCAACTCCATCTGGTTCCAAATCTCCTCAAAACCTCCTGCCTTTCAACTTAAAATTATGTCCCGCTTATACTGACCCTTCAAATAGGACTGTTTTCTATCCACCCTGTCCATGTCTCTCATCAGATACACCACAATCAGGTCCTCTCTCTCAGCCTTCTCTATTCCAAAGAAAATAATGTAAGATTGTCCAACCTCTCTTCATAGCTAAAGTTCTCCATCCCACACAACATCCTGCGATAGGGTTAGGGTTAGGGTTAGAAACTGGTTCAGCCACACTGCATGGTATACTCACGGTAACTTCACAGACTAATATGTGCCCAATGGGACAGACAGAAAAATATTCAAGAGAGAACCGCAGGCAGTAAGGTGACAGCTCAGACACCAGACAATACTTTCACTCTCTTACAGCCTTGCTGTCTGGTCTGTAGCTGAGCTAAGCAAGGTTCAGGGACCTTTGCATATTCGACCCTCTCACTAAACTCCCAACAGCTGCACCATTGTCCTGACACCAGTTTAAAACTGCAATGAGGGGGGATTTCCTCCTACAGAGGGCTGTGAGTCATAGATAAAAATCACACAACACCAGGTTAAAGTCCAACAGGTTTATTTGGAAGCACTAGCTTTCGGAGCACTGCTTCCAATTAAACCTGTTGGACTATAACCTGGTGTTGTGTAATTTTTAACTTTGTACACCCCAGTCCAACACCAGTGTCTTCAACTCGTGGGTCATAGAGATGTACAGCACAGAAAAAGACCCTTCAGTCCAACCCGTCCATGCCGACCAGATATCCCAACCCAATCTAGTCCCACCTGCCAGCACCCAGCCCATATCCCTCCAAACCCTTCCTATTCATATACCCATCCAAATGCCTCTTAAATGTTACAATTGTACCAGCCTCCACCACATCCTCTGGCAGCTCATTCCATACACGTACCACCCTCTGCGTGAAAACGTTGCCCCTTAGGTCTCTTTTATATATTAGATTAGATTACTTACAGTGTGGAAACAGGCCCTTCGGCCCAACAAGTCCACACCAACCCACCGAGCAGCAACCCACCCAGACGCATTCCTCTACACTTACCCCTTCACCTAACACTATGAGCATGGCCAATTCACCCTAACCTGCACATCTTTGGACTGTGGGAGGAAACCGGAGCACCCGGAGGAAGCCCACGCAGACACGGGGAGAATGTGCAAACTCCACACAGTCAGTTGCCTGAGGCGTGAATTGAACCCGGGTCTCAGGTGCTGTGAGGCAACTGTGCCACCGTGCCGCCCATCTTTCCCCTCTCACCCTAAACCTATACCCTCTAGTTCTGGACTCCCCAACCCCAGGGGAAAGACTTTGTCTATTTAACCTATCCATGCCCCTCATGATTTTATAAGGTCACCCCTCAGCCTCCAATGCTCCAGGGAAAACAGCCCCAGCCTGTTCAGCCTCTCCCTGTAGCTTAAATCCTCCAACCCTGGCAACATCCTTGTAAATCTTTTCTGAACCCTTTCAACTTTCACAACATCTTTCCGATAGGAAGGAGACCAGAATTGCACACAATATTCCAACAGTGGTCTAACCAATGTCCTGTACAGCTGCAACATGACCTCCCACCCCCTGTACTCAATTCTCTGACCAATAAAGGAAAGCATACCAAACACCTTCTTCACTATCCTATCTACCTGCGACTCCACTTTCAAGGAGCTATGAACCTGCACTCCAAGGTCTCTTTGTTCAGCAACACTCCCCAGGACCTTACCATTAAGTGTACAAGTCCTGCAAAGATTTGCTTTCCCAAAAAGCAGCACCTCGCATTTATCTGAATTAAACTCCATCTGCCACTCCTCAGCCCATTGGCCCATCTGGTCCAGATCCTCTGGAACCCCTTACCACAGAGAGAGCTGCGGGGATAGAATCCTTGTGTCAAGTTAAGATTGAGATGGATTCTTGGTCAGTAGAGTCATACAGCATGGAGACAGACCCTTCAGTCCAACTTCTCCATGCTGACCATGTTCCCAAACTGCGCTATTACCCCTTTTTAAAAATGGTTTCATTGATGGGATGAGGGTGTCACTGGCCAGGCCAATATTTATTGCCCATCCCTCACTCAGAGTCAACCATCTTGCTGTGGGTCTGGAGTCACATGTAGGCCAGACCAGGTAAGGACTGCAGTTTCCTTCCCCAAAGGGCATTAGTGAAGCAGATGGGCTTTTCCAACAACCGACAATAGTCATCATTAGACTCTTCATTCCCGATACTTTTATTCTTTTTTATTGAATTCAAATTCTACCATAGTGGGATTCGAACCCAGCTCCCCAGAACATTATCTGGGTCTCTGTTTTAACAGTGCTGACCGCTAGGCCAAGGCCTTCCCTGAGTTTGGTCTAACCCTTTCGTATTTCCTATGGCCGACCATCCTAAAGTGTTGGCCGTTTGTCTTTGAGATGCTCCCTGTCCCATTTCCCCCTCCCTCAGCGCTGGAACAGGATCAGACTGTGTTGTGTCAGGGTAAAGATACTGCAGCCTGGGCAGTGTCCCACTGCGATCGATTCCTTGGCATTAAACCCCAGCATCTGGATAGCAATGCGACAAAAGACGGAACAAAGAAGGAACAGCTCAGCATTCCTGTACGGCAGTCAGCGCTAGACATTTGCTGAGCTGTGAGATTGGAGTTCAAACTGACATTCACCCAGTGCAGACTGACTGCCCCAGAGCAGGGCTGTGGGAGTGCTGCACTGTCAATGGGGTTAGGCCTCAAACCCAGGCTCTACCTGACCTCTCCGGGCACCGTACGATTTGGGAATGCAGAGGACAGCTCTACCCAAATGACCTGGCCAATATTTACCCCCTCCACCCCTCAAAACCACAATCAAAATCCCAGCCTCCCTGCAGTTTCACATGGAGGTCCTCGCTGTGTACAAATGGCCTGGGGCATCATACACTTTGGCATATCCAGTTACGTTGAATGTGCTGTTTAAATGCAAGTCTTTGTTTGTTACACTAGCCTATTTGAAGTGTGTCACAGCAAAGTTGGAGATGTACTGCTGATGTTGTAACAGACCCTTCAGTCCAACACGTCCATACTGAACACGTCTTCTCTGGAAATCCAGTCCCATTTGCCTGCATTTAGCCCATATCCCTTGAAACCTTTTCTATCCAGGTACCTGTCCAAATGTTTTTTAAATGTTGTAACTGTAAGAACAGAGAAGATGGTAAAAGAGGGGGAGGTGTGGCATTGTTGGTCAAGGACAGTACTACAGTTGTAGAAAGGATGTTTGGGGACTTGTTAACTGAGGTAGTATGGGCTGAGGTTAGAAACAGGAAAGGTGGAGTCACCATGCTGGGAGTTTTCTCTCGGCCTCCAAATAGTTCCAGAGATGTAGAGGAAAGGATACCAAAGATGATTCTCGATAGGAGCGAGAGAGACAGGGTAGTTGTCATGGGGGACTTCAACTTTCCAAATATTGACTGGGAACACTACAGTACGAGTACTATAGATGGGTCAGTTTTTGTCCAGTGTGTGCAGGAGAGCTTCCTGACACAGTATGTAGACAGGCCGACAAAGGGCGAAGCCACATTAGATTTGGTTCTGGGTAATGAGCCCGGCCAGGTGTTAGACTTGGAAATAGGTGAGCACTTTGGTGATAGCGATCACAATTCTGTCAGGTTTATTTTAGTGATGGAAAGGGATAGGTGTGCTCCACTGAGCAAGAGTTACAGCTGGGAGAAGGGAAATTACGATGCAATTAGGAAAAATTTAGGAAGCTTAGAATGGGGAAGGAAACTGCAGGGGATGAGCACATTAAAAATGTGGAGCTTATTCAAGGAAAAGCCCCTGTGTGTCCTAGATAAGTATGTACCGGTCAGGCAGGGAGGAAGATATAGAACGCGTGAGCCGTGGTTTACTAAGGAAGTGGAATTCCTGGTCAAGAGGAAGAAGGCAGCTTATGTTAGGACAAAATGTGAAAACTCAGTTCAGGCACTTGAGGGTTACAAGGAAGTCAGGAAATACCTAAAAAGAGAGGTCAGCAGAGCCAGGAGGAGACATGAGAAGTTGTTGACGGATAGGATTAGGGTTAACCCTAAGGCTTTCCACAGGTATGTCAGGAATAAAAGAATGACAAGAGTTAAATTAGGGCCAATCAAGGATAATAGTGGGAAGTTATGTGTGGAGTCAGAGGAGATAGGGGAAGCACTAAATAAATATTTTTCGACAGTGTTCACTATAGAAAATGAAAATGTTGGCGAGGAAGATACAGAGATACTTGCATCTAGATTAGAAGAGATTGAGGTTCATAAGGAAGAGGTATTAGAAATACTGCAGAGTGTGAAAATAGACAAGTCTCCTGGGCCGGATGGGATCTATCCTAGGATCCTCTGGGAAGCAAGGGAGAGATTGCCAAACCTTTGGCATTAATCTTTAAATCGTCATTGTCTACAGGAATAGTGCCTGAGGACTGGAGGATAGTAAATGTGGTTCCCTTGTTCAAAAAGGTTAGTAGAGACAACCCTGGTAATTACAGACCAGTGAGTCTCACTTCAGTTGTTGGTAAAGTATTGGAAAAGGTTAGAAGAGATAGGATTTATAACCATCTAGAAAAGAATAATCTGATCAGGGACAGTCAGCACAGTTTTGTGAAGGGTAGGTTGTGCCTAACGAATCTTATTGAGTTTTTTGACAAAGTGACCAAACAGGTAGATGAGAGTAAACCGGTTGATGTGGTGTATATGGATTTCAGCAAGGCGTTCGATAAGGTTCCCCACAGTAGGCTATTATACAAAATGCGGAGGAATGGGATTGTGGGAGACATAGCAGTTTGGATCAGTAATTGGCTTGCTGAAAGAAAACAGAGGGTTGTAGTTGATGGAACATGTTCATCTTGGTGTCTAGTTACTAGCGGTGTACCGCAAGGGTCAGTGTTGGGTCCATTGCTGTTCGTCATTTTTATAAATGACCTGGATGAGGGCTTAGAAGGGTGGGTTAGTAAATTTGCGGATGACACTAAGGTTGGTGGAGTTGTGGATAGTGACGAAGGATGTAGTAGGTTGCAGAGAGACATAGATAGGATGCAGAGCTGGGCTGAGAGGTGGCAAATGGAGCTTAATGTGGACAAGTGTGAGGCTGGAGTAATTGGAATGCAAAGTACTGGGCTAATGGTAGGATTCTAGGGAGTGCAGATGAGCAGAGAGATCTCGGTGTCCATGTACACAGATCCCTGAAAGTTGCCACCCAGATTGACAGGGTTGTTAAGAAGGCATACAGTGTTTTGGTCTTTATTAATAGAGGGATTGAGTTCCGGAACCATGAGGTTATGCTGCAGCTGTACAAAGCTCTGGTACGGCCACACTTGGAGTATTGTGTACAGTTCTGGTCACCGCATTATAAGAAGGATGTGGAAGCTTTGGAATGGGTGCAGAGGAGATTTACTAGGATGTTGCCTGGTATGGAGGGAAGGTCTTACGAGAAAAGGCTGAGGGGCTTGAGGCTGTTCTCGTTAGAGAGAAGAAGGTTGAGAGGTAACCTAATAGAGACATACAAGATAATCAGAGGGTTAGATAGGGTGTACAGGGAGGGCCTTTTTCCAAGTATGGGGACGGCAAACACGAGGGGACACAACTTTAAAGTGAGGGGAGATAGGTATAAGACAGATGTCAGAGGAAGTTTCTTTACTCAGAGAGTAGTAAGGGTATGGAATGCTTTGCCTGTAACGGTAGTAGATTTGCCAAGTTTAAGTGCATTTAAGTCGTCATTGGACAGGCAAATGGACATACATGGTATAGTGTAGGTGGGATGGGCTTCAGATTAGTATGACAGGGCGGCGCAACATCGAGGGCCGAAGGGCCTGTACTGCGCTGGAATGTTCTATGTTCTACCTGCATCTATCACTTCCTCTGGCAGCTCATTCCATGCACATGAATCTCTGAGTGGGGTCAGACCACATTTGGAATATTCTGAGCAGTTTTGGGCCCTGTATCTCAGGATGGATGTGCTGGTGTTGGAGGGGGGTCCAGAGGAGGTTCACAGAATGATCCTGGGGATGAAGGGCTTGAAGAGCAGTTGAGGCCTCTGGGTCTGTACACGATGGAGTTCAGAAGGATGAGGGAAGATCTAACCAGAAGAAACAGAATACTGAGAGGCCTGGACAGGGTGGACAGGGAGAAGATGTTTCCACTGGTAGGAGAGACTAGGACCCGAGGGTACAGCCTCAGAGTGAAGGGACGACCCTTTCGAACTGAGATGAGGAGGAATTTCTTCAGCCAGAGGGTGGGGAATCTGTGGAACTCATTTCCACTGAGGGCTGGGGAGGGCAAGTCATTGAGTGTATTTAAGACCGAGATAGATAGGGTCTTGATGAGAAAGGGGGGGTCAAGGGTTACAAGGGGAAGGCAGGAGAACGGGGTTGAGAAACATCTCAGCCATGATCAAATGGCCAAATGCTGCTCCTACATATTATCGTCTTCCAGTCTGATGTCCGTAAACTACAATGAGGGAGGGGTGCCATTAAGATGCTCTGAGCCCCTCCATCTCTGTCACAGTTCAACGCTGAGAACATTCAAAGGCAGCTGGCCAATCTGAGAAGGTGCCTCTTGGTCTTTGTTCTTTGACAAAGGGACAACAAAGACAGGTTACAGTGAACATTTCTCAAACACTGGTGAGGCTGCAGCTGTCGGGCTGGGTGTTGGTGAAGGAGGTGACTCCTGGCTGTCATAGGCCCGACGCATGGACTCCTGGAATGGCAGAGGGGCATCGGCTGTGATAGGCCCGGAGTGGGGACTCCTGGCTGTGATAGGCCCGGAGTGGGGACTCCTGGCTGTGATAGGCCCGGAGTGGGGACTCCTGGCTGTGATAGGCCCGGAGTGGGGACTCCTGGCTGTGATAGGCCCGGAGTGGGGACTCCTGGCTGTGATAGGCCCGGAGTGGGGACTCCTGGCTGTGATAGGCCCGGAGTGGGGACTCCTGGCTGTGATAGGCCCGGAGTGGGGACTCCTGGCTGTGATAGGCCCGGAGTGGGGACTCCTGGCTGTGATAGGCCCGGAGTGGGGACTCCTGGCTGTGATACGCCCCGAACAGGGACTCCTGGCTGTGGTAGGGCTGAAGCAGGAACCCCTAGCCGTGGTAAGTCCGGAACAGGAATTCCTGGCTGTGAGAGGCCCAGAGTGGGAACCTTGCCTCTGGCTTGGAGTGTTTGGGACCATTACCAATGAAGCTGAACTCTATTCAAGTACTTTTTTTTCTTTTGTATCTCAAAATGGTGCTGGATTATGGTGACAGAATACTTTTCATGAGATATATCTAACAATAAATTATTCATTCATAGAGTCATAGAGATGTACAGCACAGAAACAGATCCTTCGGTCCAACGCGTCCAGGCCGACCAGATATCCCAACCCAGTCTAGTCCCACCTGCCAGCACCCGGCCCATATCCCTCCAAACCCTTCCTATTCATGTACCCATCCAGATGCCTCTTAAATGTTGCAACTGTACCAGCCTCCACCACATCCTCTGGCAGCTCATTCCATACACGTACCACCCTCTGCGTGAAAAAGTTGCCCCTTAGGTCTCTTTTGTATCTTTCCCCTCTCACCCTAAACCTATGCCCTCTAGTTCTGGACTCCCCAACCCCAGGGAAAAGACTTTGTCTATTTATCCTATCCATGCCCCTCCAACGCTCCAGGGAAAACAGCCCCAGTCTGTTCAGCCTCTCGCTATAGCACAAACACTCTGACCCTGACAACATCCTTGTAAATCTTTTCTGAACTCTTTTAAGTTTCACAACATCCTTCCTGTACCAGGGAGTCTAGAATTTCACACAATATTCCAAACGTGGTTTCACCAGCCGCAACATGACCTCCCAACTCCTGTACTCAATACTCTGACCAATAAAGGAAAGCATACCAAACACATTCTTCCCTATCCTATCTACCTGCGACTCTACTTTCAAGGAGCTATGAACCTGCACTCCAAGGTCTCTTTGTTCAGCAACACTCCCTAGGACCTTACCATTAAGTGTATAAGTCCTGCTAAGATTTGCTTTCCCAAAATGCAGCACCTCGCATTTATCTAAATTAAACTCCATCTGCCACTTCTCAGCCCATTGGCCCATCTGGTCCAGATCCTGTTGTAATCTGAGGTAACCCTCTTCACTGTCCACTACACCTCCAATTTTGGGGCCATCTGCAAACTTACTAACTGTCCCTCTTATGCTCGCATCCAAATCATTTATGTAAATGATGAAAAGTAGAGGACCCTGTAGGGAATCTAAAAAAAAGACAGTCTCATATTTGCCCACATTATGTATTCAGTTTTGTACATCTTTCCTATTTATTTAACCTATTTACTCCACTTCACAATCTACTTTCCCGCTGCCTTTGTGACTTCAGAACATTTGGTAACTGTACCTTCCTTCCCTTCCTCCACATCACTGACATAGGACCGCTGATGCTGGAGAGTCAGAATCAAAGTGTGGCACTGGAGGGGGGTAGGGCAGGTCAGGCAGCGTCTGGGGGGTCGACATTTGGGCATGTGCCCTTCATCAGGAATGTGGAGGGAAAGGGGGCTGAGATAAATAGTGAAGGGTTGAGGCCCCAGAACTGACCCCTGTGACACACTACCCACGAGATGTTGCCAAACAGAAAGATATCCATTTATGCTTCCCCTATTCTTGTCGTTAGCCAACCAAGCCAATATATCACCCCACACTTTGAGCTTTTGATTTCTGCAATAACGTTTGATGTGGCACTTTATTGAATTCTTCTGGCAAACTAAATACAGTGCATCCACTGATTTCCCTCCTACCCACAACATATGTTACTTCCTCAAAGAACTCTGATCGAACATGTTTTCCTCTCCCTAAAACCATTGTTCACTCTTCCACACGATTTTAATAGCTTTCCCCAAAACCAAATCTTCCTTGGGGTGCAAGTACTCTGCCAAAGTTTCATCAAGAATTCTAACCCCAATTCTATCTCTTATGAATTTTAATTTCAAAGCTTCAAATTTACATTTTTCTACTAATATTTGGAAGTAATTAATTAAATTGTCTAAGATTCTTCCAGATGTTGTACTCTTCTGTTAAATCTTATTCATTCAAGAAGTTTATTTGTTGTCCAATTGAAATAGCCATTGAAGGTTTTTAAAGCTTCCTCCAAAAATATATGTACTTTTTAAAGTATGTCGGTAATTAATAACATCATGTGCTACAGAACCTATTGAACACCATTGTGTATTAACTTGTTCAGCCTCAGATTTACTGCTTAAGATCGAGACTTGCTTTAAAATTAGAAATTGTCTTCTACAAGATGTCCAATCTTGCTTTCTGTTTGCACCATGTGTGATCTTAAATGCATTTGGAATTATTATTTATCTTGCGATACAACGGATTAGGGATAGCCGGCGTGGCTTTCTGTGTGGGAAATCATGTCTCACGAACTTGATTGAGTTTTTTTTGAAGAAGTAACAAAGACGACTGATGAGGGTAGGGCGATGGGCATGATCTATATAGACTTCAGTAAGGCATTTAACAAGGTTCCCCATGGGGGACTGGTTAGCAAGGTTAGATCTCATGGAATACAGGGAGAACTAGCCATTTGGATACAGAACTGGCTTAAAGATGGAAGACAGAGGGTGGTGGTGGAGGGTTGTTTTTCAGACTGGAGGCCTGTGACCAGTGGAGTGCCACAAGGATCGGTGCTGGGTCCTCTACTTTTTGTCATTTACATAAATGATTTGGATGCGAGCATAAGAGGTACAGTTAGTAAGTTTGCAGATGACACCAAAATTGGAGGTGTAGTGGACAGTGAAGAGGGTTACTTCAGATTACAACAGGATCTGGACCAGATGGGCCAATGGGCTGAGATGTGGCAGATGGAGTTTAATTCAGATAAATACAAGGTGCTGCATTTTGGAAACGCAGATCAGAACAGAACTTGTAGACTTAATAGTAAGGTCCTAGGGAGTGTTGCTGAACAAAGAGACCTTGGAGTACAGGTTCATAGCTCCTTGAAAGTGGAGTCACAGGTAGACAGGATAGTGAAGAAGGTGTTTGGTATGCTTTCCTTTATTGGTCAGAGTATTGAGTACAGGAGTTGAGAGGTCATGCTGCAGCTGTACAGGACATTGGTTAGGCCATTGTTGGAATATTGCGTGCAATTCTGGTCTCCTTCCTATCGGAAAGATGTTGTGAAACCTGAAAGGGTTCAGAAAGATTTACAAGGATGTTGCCAGGGTTGGAGGATTTGAGCTATAGGGAGAGGCTGAACAGGCTGGGGCTGTTTTCCCTGGAGTGTCGGAGGTTTATAAAATTGTGAGGGGCATGGACAGAATAAATAGACAAAGTCTTTCCCCTGGAGTCGGGGAGTCCAGAACTAGAGGGCATAGGTCACATGTGAGAGGAGAAGATATAAGAGGGGTCTAAAGGGCAACTTCTTCTTGCAGAGGGTGGTATGTGTATGGAATGAGCTGCCAGAGGATGTGGTGGAGGCTGGTACAATTGCAACATTTAAGAGGCATTTGGATGGGTATATGAATAGGAAGGGTTTGGAGGGATATGGGCCGGGTGCTGGCAGGTGGGACTAGATTGGGTTGGGATATCTGGTCAGCATGGACGGGTTGGACCAAAGGGACTGTTTCTGTGCTGTACATCTCTGTGACTATTATCAACCGCCATTTGAAATTCTCCCACATGTCGATGTAGATTTATCCTCAAACAGCAGCCTCCAATCAACTGTCTCCAGTTCCTGCCTCATATTGTTGCAGTTTCCCTTCCCCCAATTTAACACCATCACCCAAGGACTGCTGTTATCCATATCTGTGAGTATCCTAAAACTCATGGTGTTGTGGTCACTATTCCCGAAATGCTCCCCCACTGAAACTTCACTCTCCTGCCAGGCTCATGAGCCAAAGCCAGGTCCAGTATAATCCCTTCCCTGGTTGAACTCTTTACATACTCTGTCAAGAAACCCCCCCCTGAATGATTCTTACAAATGTGGCCCCATCCAAGCCCTAGCATGAAGTGAGTGCCACTCAATACAGGGAAAGTTAGAATCACCCATTGCAACCACCCTGTTGGTTTTACATCTCTCCAAAATCTGTCGACGTAATTTCTCCTTTATCTCCCGTTGGCTGTTGGGAAGCCTGTAGTATACCCCCAGCACATGTGACTTCCCCTTTCCTAATCTTGATTCCTACCCATATTGCCTCGTTGCCCGAGTCCTCGGATGTATTCTCCCTCAGTCCAGCTGGGAGATATTCCTTTTACAGTAGTGCAAACTCTTCCATCCCATTTACATCCCCTCCTGAAACACCCAAATCCTGGGACATTCAGCTGACATCCCGGTCTCTGTAATCACAACAATGTCATAATTCCAAGTGCTAACCAAAACTCTAAGTTGATCTCCCTTGCTGATTATACTTCTCACATTGAAACACATGCATTTCAGGGACCACCTTCCCTACTCTTTTCAGTAACATTTCCCAGCCTGTTGTTGTTCTCCTTAGTTATGTTTTCCCTGGTTTATACCTCTGCCTCAATTTCTGCATCTCCTGCTCTCCTCCTCTGGTTGCCATCCCCCTGCCACACTTACTGAAGACTCATGCAGCATGTCTCAATGACTACCACCCAGTGGCCCTAACTTCGGTGGTCATGAAGTGCTTTGAAAGGCTGGTCATGGCATTAATCAACTCCAGCCTCCCCACTACTCTTGACCCACTCCAATTTGCCTATCGGACCAACAGATCCATGTCAGTACAAAGTTTATGAGAAGATATGTAGCTCGGGTGCTCGTTATTGTGGTTCTGTTCACCGAGCTGGGAATTTGTGTTGCAGACGTTTCGTCCCCTGTCTAGGTGACATCCTCAGTTTTTGGGAGCCTCCTGTGAAGCGCTTCTGTGATCTTTCCTCCGGCATTTATAGTGGCTTGTCTCTGCCGCTTCTAGTTGTCAGTTCCAGCTGTCACCTGCAGTGGCCGGTATATTGGGTCCAGATCGATGTGCTTATTGATTGAATCTGTGGATGAGTGCCATGCCTCTAGGAATTCCCTGGCTGTTCTCTGTTTGGCTTGTCCTATAATAGTAGTGTTGTCCCAGTCGAATTCATGTTGCTTGTCATCCGCGTGTGTGGCTACTTAGGATAGCTGGTCGTGTCGTTTCGTGGCTAGTTGGTGTTCATGGATACAATCGTTAGCTGTCTTCCTGTTTGTCCTATGTAGTGTTTTGTGCAGTCCTTGCATGGGATTTTGTACACTACGTTGGTTTTGCTCATGTTGGGTATCGGGTCCTTTGTCCTGGTGAGTAGTTGTCTGAGAGTGGCTGTTGGTTTGTGTGCTGTTATGAGTCCTAGTGGTCTCAGTAGTCACACCTAAGCCCCACATACGAACAACTCCGGTTCCTGCATGAATGCCGAAAGAATCGAATCCTTCCACCATGTGTCAGATACAGCCCACCTGTCAACAATCCACAAACCAGGGACACAGCCAGACAGAACGGATTCAGGATGATCCAGGTAATGATTACAGACGCTCACAACACACTTCACAAATACAGACAAGAAATTGCGCACCAAAAATCGTTAATTTCAAAAACCACCAATCAGGAATGGACCCGGACCATAGAACAGGCCGTCACCATAGGACAGAACAGGACCACACACACCGCAAAAAAACGGCACTCAAAGAAAAAATGGCCAAACTAACACACAATGAAGAGGACACCACAACACACACCTGGGTTAAAAACCTCTCCCACAGACAGCTCACAGACACGGAAAGATCAATACTGGCCAAGGGACTCAACTACAACCACAGGGACGCCAAGACAGCAGACTTCCTAGCAGCACTAGAATGCACACTCAGGAACAATGGACTGACAGAAGAGACACAACAAACTGTGAGACAAAGTATCGTACCGCTGATAACAAGGAAAAGACAAACACATAACCTCAACACCAAGGAGAGGGAAGCACTAAAATCACTAAGAAACGATAAGAACATAATTATACTACCAGCAGACAAAGGCAGACTGACAGTCATCCTGGACAAAGCAGAGTACATCCAAAAAGCACAACAACTACTTGCAGATACCAACACCTACCAAAAGAGGGAGTTTGACCCCACCCCACAGCTCACCAAGAGGATAAACAACACACTAAGGAACCGACAAAAAAACGGACAGATAACCAGGTCTGACCTACAGAGAATGAAACCTGAAAGCAACAACACCCCCAGATTCTATGGACTACCTAAAGTGCACAAACCAGACATCCCACTCAGACCCATAGTATCACTACCAGGGACACCATCACACAAACTGGCCAAAGAACTACAGCAGAAACTGAAACACCTGATCAGTGGATCCAGACACTCCATTCAGTCAACACAGGAATTCTTGGACATCATCGGAAATATACACATAGACAAGGAAGAAACTATGGTCTCATTCGATGTAACGGCACTGTTCACCTCCATCGACAAAATCCTAGCCAGAGAAACAATAGCCAACCTGCTGGACATACAGAACAGACAACAGGACGGGGAACCTATCAACAAAGACGGCATACTCAAACTACTGGACCTGTGCCTCACAACACACTTTACATTCAACAACCAAATATATGAACAAATCAATGGCACACCCATGGGCTCACCCATCTCTGGACTCATAGCAGAAGTGGTAATGCAAAGGTTAGAACAAACAGTCTT
This sequence comes from Chiloscyllium punctatum, assembly GCF_047496795.1. NCBI lineage: Eukaryota > Metazoa > Chordata > Chondrichthyes > Orectolobiformes > Hemiscylliidae > Chiloscyllium > Chiloscyllium punctatum. Next base: position 180,924,106 of record NC_092739.1, read on the forward strand.
ACCGCAAATTCAACCCAAACTCTGGGTCAGATATGTAGATGACACCTTCGTAATCATTAAAAACACAGAAATAGAAAACACACACTGGATCATCAACGCCACCCTCACAGGAATCCGATTCACTAGAGAGGAAGAAAAGGACAACCAACTCCCATTCCTAGACGTGATGGTACAGAGAACACCGAACGGAGAACTCACCACAAAGGTTTACAGGAAAGCCACACACACAGACCAAGTCCTAAACTACGAAAGCAACCACCCCAACACACACAAACGAAATTGCATCAAGACACTGTTCAAAAGAGCCACAACACTCTGCAGTACACCAGAACTACAAAAAGAGGAAGAGGAACACCTCTGCAATGTATTCGCCAAAAACGGATACCCCTGCAATTTCATCAACAGATGCCTAAGGGAAAGACAACAGAATGAGGACATGCCACAACCCAAAGGACTAGCCACACTACCATACATCAAAAACATTTCTGAACTGACAGCCAGACTACTGCAACCACTAGGACTCATAACAGCACACAAACCAACAGCCACTCTCAGACAACAACTCACCAGGACGAAGGACCCGATACCCAGCATGAGCAAAACCAGCGTAGTGTACAAAATCCCATGCAAGGACTGCACAAAACACTACATCGGACAAACAGGAAGACAGTTAACGATCCGTATCCATGAACACCAACTAGCCACGAAACGACACGACCAGCTATCCTTAGTAGCCACACACACAGATGACAAGCAACATGAACTCGACTGGGACAACACTAATATTGTAGGGCAAGCCAAACAGAGAACAGCCAGGGAATTCCTAGAGGCATGGCACTCATCCACAGATTCAATCAATAAGCACATTGACCTGGACCCAATATACCGAGCACTGCAGCGGACAGCTGGAACTGACAACCGGAAGGGGCAGATTCAAACCACTATAAATGCCGGAGGAAAGATCACAGAAGCGCTTCACAGGAGGCTCCCAAGCACTGAGGATGTCACCTAGACAGGGGACAAAACGTCTGCAACACAAATTCCCAGCTCGGTGAACAGAACCACAACAGATTCACGTCAGATGCCATATCACTTGCCCTTCAATCCTCCCTACAACATCTTGACACCAAGAACAGCTATGTACGAATCCTATTCGTTGACTACAGTTCAGCCTTCAACACTAGTATCCCCTCGAGACCGATTACTAAACTTAGTGATCTTGGACTAAACCCCTCTCTCTGCAACTGGATCCTGAGTTTCCTGACCCACAGGCCACAATCAGTGAAGATTGGGGACAATATTTCATCCTCACTAACACTCAACACTGGAGACCCCAGGAATGCATACTCAGCCCCCTTCTGTACTCACTATGTACCCATGACTGTGTCGCCAAATACCAGACTAATGCCACTTACAAGTTCCCTGATGACACCACCATAGTTGCTTAAATCTCAGATGGCGACGAAACAGACTACAGACAGGGGGTGGAAGACCTGGAAAAATGGTGCACTGAGAACAACCTAGCTCTCAATGCCGGCAAAACAAGGAAGTCATTGTTGACTTTCGGCAGGATGTTACTCATTCCCCTCCTACACATTAACTGCACAGAGGTGGAATGAGTGGAGAGTGGAGAGTCCTGGGAGTGGTCATCCACAACAAGCTTTCCTGGACTCTTCACGTGGACGCACTGGTTACAAGGGCCCAACAACGTCTCTTCTTCCTCAGACAGCTGACGAAATTTACCATGAAGGTGAATCCCCTTACCAACTTTTATAGATGTGCCATCGAGAGCATTCTGTCTGGATATATCACTACCTGGTATGGTAACTGTATCATTCAAGATCAGAGACGGTTAGAGAGTGGTGAACTCGGCCCGGACGATCACAAAGGCCAACCTCCCATTTATAGAATCCATTTACCAGGCCGCTATCAAGGAAAGGCCACCAGCATTCTCAAAGACCTATCCTACTCTGGCAATGTTTTTCTACAACCTCCCCCATCGGGAAGAAGGTACAGATGCCTGAACAAATGCACCAGCTGGTTCCAAAACAGTTTCTACCCTACTGCTGTTAGAATACTGAATGGGCTCACAAACTCTTAATATTCGCCTGGACCTGTGGTTTTGTTTTTGCCGCTGTTTACCTATTATTTACTTATCTACGCTCCTTAACTCTGTGAGCTTCCTGTATTGCTCGCAAGACAAAGCTTTTCACTGTACCTCAGTACACATGACAATAAATTCAATTCAATTTAAACTCTCCCCAACCACTCTACCAAGTAACCCCACCCACCTCCCCAAGAACATCCATCCCAGTCCTGCCCAAGTGTAGCCTGCCCAGTTTGTACAGGCCCCACTTCCCCCAGAACCAGTCCCAAATGTCTCCATTGTATCTCCATGTTGACCATAATCCAATCATCAGCCCCTCTTTCCATGCTGTAGAAACTGTTGTTCCTTTGGCTGAAGTTGGTTTTCTTGCATATCAGCGTGAGGTTAATACAGAGTAAAGCTCCCTCTACACTGTCCCCCATCAAACACTCCCAGGACAGGGACAGCACGGGGTTAGATACAGAGTAAAGCTCCCTCTACACTGTCCCCATCAAACACTCCCAGGACAGGGACAGCACGGGGTTAGATACAGAGTAAAGCTCCCTCTACACTGTCCCCATCAAACACTCCCAGGACAGGGACAGTACAGGGTTAGATACAGAGTAAAGCTCCCTCTACACTGTCCCCATCAAACACTCCCAGGACAGGGACAGTACGGGGTTAGATACAGAGTAAAGCTGTCCCCCATGAAACACTCTTCGGACAGAGACAGCACAGGGTTAGATACAGAGCAAGGCTCTCTCTACACAGTCCCCAGTGAACACTCCCAGGACAGGGACAGCACTAGGGTAGGTACAGAATACTGTGTCTGTATATTTCCCTATAATTTGCTTTATTCTATCTTACTTCTGTATCCTCAAAGTATGTGTTTACCTTCTGCCTCTCTCTTGCTCCAGTATCTGATTAATCTCTTCCTCTGCTTTTCTCTTCCCCAGAATGTGTTTAACTCCCATTTTTCTCTCTCTCTGATGTCTCTGCCGCATGCTTGTCTCACTCTGTCTCTGGGATACTATGCAGTGTGATGAAAGGATTGTTTTATAAAAGAAAAAATTTGGATTTCAAAATAGTGACATACGGTTGCTGGATTCCTTTGCAAAGTTTTTTCTTAAAAAAAATTATATTCAAACTGACAGAGCTTCTGTAATAGTGACCCCATGTAGCAAATATCTGAGGGACTGTGAACTCCTTGTCTGTTAATGGTCAAAGATATTTATACAGTGGAGTTTACAACAGGTGAAATTTGAAGACCATTTGCTTGTTTCCGCTTAGAATTCTCAAGACAGGAGTTGGGAGGTCATGTTGTGGCTGTACAGGACATTGGTTAGGCCACTGTTAGACTATTGCGTGCAATTCTGGTCTCCTTCCTATCAGAAAGATGTTGTGAAACTTAAAAGGGTTCAGAAAAGATTTACAAAGATGTTGCCAGGGTTGGAGGATCTGAGCTACAGGGAGAGGCTGAACAGGCTGGGGCTGTTTTCCCTGGAGCGTTGGAGGCTGAGGGGTAACCTTAAAGAAGTTTATAAAATTATGAGGGGCATGGATAGGATAAATAGGCAAAGTGTTTTCTCTGGGGCTGGGGAGTCCAGAACTAGAGGGTATAGGTTTAGGTTGAGAGGGGAAAGATATAAAAGAGACCTAAGGGGCAACTTTTTCATGCAGAGGGTGGTACGTGTATGGAATGAGCTGCCAGAGGATGTGGTGGAGGCTGGTACAATTGTAATATTTAAGAGGCATCTGGATGGGTATATGAATAGGAAGGGTTTGGAGGGATATGGGCCAAGTGCTGGCAGGTGGGACTAGATTGGGTTGGTCAGCATGGACAAGTTGGACCGAAGGGTCTGTTTCCATGCTGTACATCTCTATGACTGTATGAGTGTTTTGAGCACATAAAAGCTGGAGAAGCAGGTTTTTAGGAAAGATTAGAGGAGTGATGACTGGGGTCAGAAGCAAGTACCTACTCTCCTTGAGATTGTTTTAGAAAAATCAACAGTTACTGTTAAAGTTTATTTACACTCTAAGCAGAGTGCTTTGGTAGAAATCTGCAGGCTGTTAGAAACTGAGACAGTCTAACTCTCAGTTTTGTGGATATTCACATAAGTAGACTCCAGAACTCTCAGGATAGAAATGGGGAAAATCTTTCCAAAATAAAAGCTTAATATTGAGGGATGTCGTCTCCAGCTTTCAGCCTCTGAACAGAATACTATTGAGACACAGGTAGAGAACTCATTTTGCTCTTTCGTTATCTTGCGGTGGGAGAGCATTTTGGTGATAGTGACCACAACTGCTTCACATTCTACATAGCTATGGAAAAGGAGAGAAGCAGGCACAATGGGAGGATATTTAATTGGGGAAAAGGAAACTATGATGCGATTAGACATGAGTTAGGAAGCATGGACTGGGAGCAACTGTTCCATGGTAAAGGCACTATAGACATGTGGAGACTGTTTAAGGAACAGTTGTTGCAAGTGATGCATAAATGTGTTCCTCTGAGACAGGCAAGAAGGGGAAAGATAAATGAACCTTGGATGATGAGAGCGGTGGAGGATCTCGTCAAAAGAAGGAAGGCAGTTGGAGGATGCAAGGGTCTTGCTGAGCTCTAGAGGATTACAGATTCAAAAACACCAGCAACAGTTCTCCTTCAGGATTCTCCGCTCCACACTTGCAGCAATGCGCCGTCACCTAACCTCTCTCCAGTCAGCCCTGCCTCAGCTGAGGGCCACACTCTCTCAGAATTGAAAAGGACCCACTCTGTACTACATCCTCAGGAGAATTCATACTCTCAACAAACAGTAATTCAATTCCATCTCAAACATCAAAAACTGTAAGTACAACAAACTTTTATCCACCCACCTCCATAACCAGCGCTCCTCAAACATTCCAGAAGATTCCCCTGGCCTCGGAAACGCCATTAGCCATGCGGCTGACGCAGCTACCACCCCCACGCTGAGTGATGATGTCACTTCCGCCCACATCATGGCCACTCCCACAGCCACTTCCACCCCTCACAATTCCTCATGCATCACACCCGCCCTTCACATCATCGCTGATGCCACACACTCAGTGACTTCCGCCACCCCTACTGCCATGGTCACCACCACTTCCGCCCCCACCAGCGCCACTCACCTGCATTCTGCTGACACGCCCCCCACAGACCCCAGTGTCACTATCCCCACACCCCAGAACCCCGAGGGCAACATTACCCCAGCTGATGCCTCCACCCCCATTCCCCCCACCATCACACCCACTCCAGGTACTGGCTCCGACCCCACTCCCAGCTCCACACCCACACCAGATCCCAGCTCCCGGCCCTGCCGAGTTTTCACCATCCCTCCAGACCTCCCACTCACTGAGGACGAACGATCAGTCCTCAGCAAAGGACTCACCTTCATCCCCCTCCGTCCACGCATCAATGAATTTAAAACACGACGTGACGTGACAGTGGTTAGCACTGCTGCCTCACAGCGTCAGAGACCCGGGTTCAATTCCCGCCTCGGGCGACTGACTGTGTGGAGTTTGCACGTTCTCCCCGTGTCTGCGTGGGTTTCCTCCGGGTGCTCCGGTTTCCTCCCACAGTCCTAAAAAATGTGCAGGTCAGGTGAATTGGCCATGCTAAATTGCCCGTAGTGTTAGGTAAGGGGTAGATGTAGATGTAGGGGTATGGGTGGGTTATGCTTCGGCGGGGCGGTGTGGACTTGTTGGGCCGAAGGGCCTGTTTCCACACTGTAAATAATCTAATCTAATCTAATCTAATCTAATTCTTCCGTCGCCTCTGCCTCCGAGCTTACTTTCACAATCAGGACTCCCGCCCACCTTCCAAGGACCCCTTCGCCCACCTCCAACACACTGCATCCACCTGGACACCCCGCGCTGGCCTATTACCTGCCCTCAACCTCTTCATTTCCAACTGCCGCCGGGACATTAACCACCTCAACCTGTCTACCTCCCTCCCCCACTCCAACCTCTCACCCTCACAACGCGCAGCCCTCCAATCCCTCTGCTCCAATCCCAACCTCACCATCAAGCCAGCGGATAAAGGGGGCGCAATGGTAGTCTGGTGCACTGACCTCTACACCGCTGAAGCCAAACGTCAACTCGAGGACACCTCTTCCTACTGCCCCCTCGACCATGACACCACCCCCATCACCAAACCATCATCTCCCAGACCATACAGAACCTCATCACCTCAGGAGATCTCCCACCCACAGCTTCCAACCTCATAGTCCAGGAACCCCGCGCTGCCTGGTTCTACCTCCTTCCCAAGATCCACAAGCCTGACCACCCTGGCCGACCCATTGTCTCAGCATGCTCCTGCCCCACTGAACTCATCTCTACCTACCTTGACACTGTCCTATCCCCCCTAGTCCAGGAACTCCCCACATACGTTCGAGACACCACCCACGCCCTCCACCTCCTCCAAGACTTCCGTTTCCCCGGCCCCCAACGCCTCATCTTCACCATGGATATCCAATCCCTCTACACCTCCATTCGCCATGACCAGGGCCTCCAAGCCCTCCGTTTTTCCTCTCCAGACGTCCCCAACAGTACCCTTCCATTGACACTCTCATTTGTTTGGCCGAACTGGTCCTCACCCTTAACAATTTCACCTTTGAATCCTCCCACTTCCTCCAGACCAAAGGTGTAGCCATGGGCACACGTATGGGCCCCAGCTATGCCTGTCTCTTTGTTGGCTATGTAGAACAGTTGATCTTCCGTAATTACACCGGCACCACTCCCCACCTATTCCTCCGCTACATTGATGACTGCATTGGCGCCACCTCGTGCTCCCACGAGGAGGTTGAGCAATTCATCAACTTCACCAACACATTCCACCCTGACCTTAAATTTACCTGGACTATCTCTGACACCTCGCTCCCCTTCCTGGACCTCTCCATCTCCATTAGTGACGACCAACTTGACACTGACATTTTTTACAAACCCACCGAGTCCCATAGCTACCTGGATTACACCTCTTCCCACCCTATCTCTTGCAAAAATGCCATCCCATATTCCCAATTCCTCCGCCTCCGCCATATCTGCTCCCAGGAGGACCAGTTCCACCATAGGACACACCAGATGGCCTCCTTCTTTAGAGACCGCAATTTCCCTTCCCACGTGGTTAAAGATGCCCTCCAACGCATCTCGTCCACATCCCGCACCTCCGCCCTCAGACCCCACCCCTCCAACCGTAACAAGGACAGAACGCCCCTGGTGCTCACCTTCCACCCTACCAACCTTCGCATAAACCAAATCATCCACCGACATTTCCGCCACCTCCAAAAAGACCCCACCACCAGGGATATATTTCCCTCCCCACCCCTTTCCGCCTTCCGCAAAGACCGTTCCCTCCGTGACTACCTGGTCAGGTCCAAACCCCCCTATGACCCACCCTCCCATTCTGGCACTTTCCCCTGCCACCACAGGAACTGTAAAACCTGTGCCCACACCTCCTCCCTCACCTCTATCCAAGGCCTTAAAGGAGCCTTCCACATCCATCAAAGTTTCACCTGCACATCCACCAATATCATTTATTGTATCCGTTGCTCCCGATGTGGTCTCCTCTACATTGGGGAGACTGGGCGCCTCCTAGCAGAGCGCTTTAGGGAACATCTCCAAGACACCCGCACCAATCAACCAAACTGCCCCGTGGCCCAACATTTCAACTCCCCCTCCCACTCTGCCGAGGACATGGAGGTCCTGGGCCTCCTTCACCGCCGCTCCCTCACCACCAGATGCCTGGAGGAAGAACGCCTCATCTTCCGCCTCGGAACACTTCAACCCCAGGGCATCAATGTGGACTTCAACAGTTTCCTCATTTCCCCTTCCCCCACCTCACCCTAGTTTCAAACTTCCAGCTCAGTTACTGTCTCCTTGACTTGTCCGACCTGCCTATCTTCTTTTCCACCTATCCACTCCACCCTCTCCTCCTTGACCTTCATCACCGCCCCCACTCACCCATTGTACTCTATGCTACTCTCTCCCCACCCCCACCCTCCTCTAGCTTATCTCTCCATGCTTCAGGCTCACTGCCTTTATTCCTGATGAAGGGCTTTTGCCCGAAACGTCGATTTCGCTGCTCGTTGGATGCTGCCTGAACTGCTGTGCTCTTCCAGCACCACTAATCCAGTATTTGGTTTTCAGCATCTGCAGTCATTGTTTTTACCTTCTAGAGGATTACAGGCAGGCGAGGAAGGAGCTCAAAACTGGTCTGAGGAGAGCTAGGAGGGGGCATGAAAAAGGCTTGGCAGGAAGGATTAGGGAGAATCCAAAGGCATTTCACACATATGTGAGGAATAAGAGAATGATCAAAGAAAGAGTAGGGCTGATCAGGGATAGCATAGGGAACTTGTGTATAGAGTCTGAGGAGGTAGGGGAAGCCCTAAATGAGTTTTTTGCTTCTGTCTTTATGAAAGAACCGAACTTTGTAGTGAATGAAACCTTTGAAGAGGTGTGCATGCTGGAATGGATAGAGATAGAGGAAGCTGATGTGCTGAAAATTTTGACAAACATTAAGATTGACAAGTCGCCAGGGGCAGACCAAATGTGATTGCTTCGCCGCTTGCGAAGATCTTTGCATCCTCACTCTCCACCAGAGTCGTACCTGAGGACTGGAGGGGGGCAAATGTAATTCCTCTCTTCAAGAAAGGGAATAGGGAAATCCCCGGCAATTACAGACCAGTCAGTCTCACATCTGTCGTCTCCAAGGTGCTAGAAAGGATTCTGAGGGATAAGATTTATGACCATCTAGAAGAGCATGACTTGATTAAATGCAGTCAGCTTTGTGAGGGGCAGGTCATGCCTCACAAATCTTAGAGTTCTTTGAGGATGTTACTAGACAAGTTGGTGAGGGTTGAGCAGTGGATGTGGTGTACGTCGACTTCAGCAAGGCATTTGATAAGGTTCTCCATGGTAGACTCGTTCAGAAGGCCAGGAGGAATGAGATACAGGGAAATTTAGCTGTCTGGATACAGAATTGGCTGGTTGAGTGGTAGTGGAAGAAAAGTTATTTTGCCTGGAAGGCAGTGGTAAGTGGTGTTCCACAGGGGTCTGTTCTTGGGCCTCTATTCTTTGTTATCTTTATTAATGATGTGGATGAGGAGATTGAAGGATGGGTTCGCAAGTTTGCAGACAACACAAAGGTTGGAGGTGTCATTGACAGTATAGAGGACTGTTGTAGGCTGCAGCATAACACTAACAGGGTTCAGAGATGGGCTGAGAGGTGGCAAAAGGGGTTCAACCTGGATAAATGCAAAGTGATGCATTTTGGAAGGTCGAACTTGAAAGTTGAGTACAGGATTAAAGACAGAATTCTTGCAGTGTGGAGGAACAGCGGGATCTTGGTGTGCAGGTACATAGATCCCTTAAAATTGCCAAAGTGGACAGGAATGTTAATGAAACACCATATGCTTTCTTAACAGGGGGATTGAGTTTAAGAGCCATGAGATCTTGCTGCAGCTCTATAAAACTTTCGTTAGACTGCACTTGGAATACTGTGTCCAGTTCTGGTCGCCCCAGAGGAGAGGGTTCAGAGGAGGTTTACCAGGATGCTGCCTGGAATGGAGGGCTTATTTTACAAGGAGAGGTTGACGGAGCTTGGACTTTGCTTCATTGGAAAAGAGGAAAAAGAGAAGGGAACCTAATTGAGGTGTACAAGATAATGAGAGGCATAGATAGAGTTTATAGCCAGAGACTTTTTCCCCAGGGCAGAAATTGTTAACACAAGGGTGTCATAGGCTTAAACTGTTTGACAGAAGGTATAGACAGGATGTCAGAGGTGGGTTTTTTACAGAGTTGAAAGCATGGAATGTGTTGCCAGCAGTTGTGGAATGAGGTCATTAGGGATATTTAAGAGACTGCTGGACATGCATATGGTCACAGAAATTTGAGGGTTTGTACAGTAGGTTTACCTTACATGAGGATCAATGATTGGCACAACATCATGGGCTGAAGGGCCTGTTCTGTGCTGTACTGTTCTATGTTATGATTCTATGTTTACACAAGTTTGACTTTTATTTATTCATCTGTTCAATGAACCTCTTAATAACACAGAACCCTCTTGTGATTGTGTCACAGTGACAGATCACTACAATTGAAACAAAATGATCCGTCAATCCCAATTTTATTCTGAGCTGTGCTGTGCTGTCCAGTAATACCATTAGCTGGGATCATACCATCCAAAACCAGGTCCTCCTGCTCTCTTCATTGCAGTTTGCAGAATAAGACCAATAGGCAGTTTGACTTTTCTGTAAGAATTTTATTAGTTGAGCATGATGCATTCCATTAATGTTAATGATTTTACAGTAGATAATATCCAGCAAATTCTAAGTTACTCTATTAATTAGTCTAACCGCCAAAGCAATGTGAGGGAATAGTGCAGTGATCTTCACACACAGCCAAACAGTTACATTATTAACAACTGGTCTGTAATCTTTCAGACAGGGCCCACCTCACATGGTCACCTGTCACACTGGATCCAGTGAGATCCACAAACAGGGCCCACTTGACAGTCACCACCACCTCTTCTGTGCTTCCCCCCCACCCCACCCCAAAAACAGATCCAGTGACCCACTTGTCACTGTCACTCCCCCACACACTGGATCCACAGACAAGGCCCATTTGACACTGCCATATCCCTCTCACATTGGATCCATTACAGTGCATAGACAAGACCCACTTATCATTGTCACCTCCCCTCATATTGGATCTACTGCGATCCACACTGCCCTCTTGTCACTGTCACTCCCCACACACTGATCTTTTTGTTTGACCTTCAATTTGTTTGCTGGCCAATTGGAATTTCCAGACCAGTTTTCCTAAGTACATTCACATTGTCTCAAAAGCAATTACATTGGCCTTTACCTTACTGAGGGAGGAGGGAACAGTGAGGGATGAGGGAAGCAGGGAGGGAGTGAATGAGGTGAGAAGGGAAAAGTGGGGGACATGATGAGGAGGGAGGGAGTGAGGAATTGTGAGTACCAGGGCTGAGTGTTCTGGTTAGAAATCCACACATTGTTAGAAGCAGAGAAAGTCTAATCTCAAACCTGTCCACAGTTTCTGTAGATTCCAGATGGTCACTTCCAGGTGATGCTGCAAGATTAGGGACAGTGACAGACAGTTGAGGGTACTGGCCATCTCGTGGCACAAGTTGTGTGTTGTCTTTCAGACTGTAGTGTCTTGGTGCTGGCTGTTTATCCACACCAGTGAGCTATGAGCCCATATGGTAACTGGGCAGGCAGTAATGGCCGATTACGTTCAGAGCTTGCTGTAGTGTGTGGGAGTCTCAGTGTCAGTGGTGGCTACACACAGACATCTCAGACTGCAGCAGGTGGGAGTGCCCGAGAGCCTAGCATTTACAATCTAAACAATCAAATTGTTTCACTGGTCCCATTTCTCCATGCCCTGGGGTCACTACTTTTTCTGCTTCTGTATTTGCCTGAGACTTATCCAGATTTCAGTGTGTAAATGATCTGACTGAGATGAAGTCCATGTCAACACTTGCTCCAGCTTTATACAGTCTGTCTCTATGTCCAGGGGCTCCTCTTGATTTCAGTCTCCATCATTTTCTGCGGTCTGTACCTCCATCATCCCCACCCTCTATTTCTCAATACAACCTCACGTCGTTATCCTTCCTTCTCCCCATCTCTGCTTACACTGTTAGAGAGATCTACAGCTCAGATAACAGCCCTTCAGCCCATCAATTCTGCTCCAGTCAGTCAATAAAGCCACCTCACCATTCCAACCCCATTTCCCAGCCCTTAGTCCACATCCTTCTATCAGCCTTCCTTTTTATAGCTGTCACTCTGTTGCTTCTCTATTTGTATCTATATTCCTCTAGCTTTCACTGTATTTGCAAATTATATCTTTCTCTGCATCTATCACCCTGTCTCTCACTCTCCCCACTTTTAAGTCAGTTTGTTGTGGTTCTGTTCGCCGAGCTGGGAATTTGTCTTCCAAACGTTTCGTCCTCTGTCTAGGTGACATAGTCAGTGCTTGGGAGCCTGGGCTTCACAGGAGGCTCCCAAGCACTGACGATGTCACCTAGACAGGGGACAAAACATTTGCAAGACAAATTCCCAGCTCGGTGAACAGAACCACAACAACAAGCACCCAAGCTACAAATCTTCTCCCAAACTTTAAGTCCGTTTCTTCACTCTACATACCCATCTGTGGTATTCAATCTGTCTGTGCACAATAAATCTATCATGCTGCCTTAAGTAGTCACTGTTTCTCCCTATCATCCTGTGCATGTTTCTGTCTGTCCATCTCTGCTCTTCATGTCTGATGATCTCTGTCCCTGTGTTACTCTGACCCGGTCATTGTTATACTCACTTTCTCTATTACTTTCCTAAACAAAACAGGAATTGCTGGAGAAACTCAGCACAGAGAAACAGAGTTAATAAAGATCTAGTGACCCCTAAAGTTCACAGGACTCAAAACATTAACTCTGCTTTCTCTCAACAGATCCTGCCAGAGATGCTGAGTTACTCCAGCAATTTCTGTTTTTATTTCAGATCCTCAGCATCCTGTCTTTTTAGTTTTGTGACTATTTCCACTATCAATTGTCTGAGACTTGGTTACTGTCTCTCTATCAATATTGCGCTCTCTCTTTTTCATTCATTCATGGGTGTGACCATCCCTGGTTAGGCCAGAATTTGTTGCCCATTCCTCTGTCTCAATTACTTCTCTATCTTTATCAATTTCTGTACCCCTCATATTTTCTGTTACTCTCTCTCGCTGATATTCTTTACCTCTACCTGACTCACTCTCCGGGTCCCTCTGTTACATTCTCTCAGTGTCACTCTTTTCTACACAGCCCAGACCACCACAGAAGCTGACCTTTCATCCAGACCCCATTTACCCCCTCACTGCCAACATCAAAGCCCCCTCCCACCCCAGTAATGCTCACCTACAAGCTCTTCGTCAGGCAAGAAGATACAGAAGCCTGAACACACCAGATTCAGGAACAGTTTCTTCCCTGCTGTTATCAACTTTCTCCAACTTCAAATAACATTAATCTTATAAATATTGATCTTGCTTTGTGCACTTCCTGTGCAGTGTAACCTGTGCCTTGCTCTGTACTGCTCACAAAACAAAGCTTTTCACCGTAATTAGGTCCATGGTTCTACAAAAAAAAACACAAATTGGTCTCCATCTCTCACGCTCATCTGTTATTTTTTCTGTCAGTCTCTAGCACTGTGTATTCCTCTCCGTCTCCATTAATTTCTGCTTTTCTAAAGCTGTTACTTCTGTATGTGTCTCTCTCTCTATGCATCTTTGTTTCTGTGTCTCACTCTACCTCGATCTTGGTCTGTTATTCTCTGCCTGTCATTCTCTTTTCTTTCACTGTATCCACATCTGTCCCCACGACTGTGGGTTTCCTTGTCTTTCTCTGTCACTCTTTCAGTCTTTCCCCATGTTATTCTTGCTCTTGCCATCTGTGTCTCGGTCTGTCACTGCATTATAGGGTGTGTGGTCTGACCCTTTTCCTCAGTCACTCCCCATGTCCCTCTGTTACACACTCCTCCTGTCTCTAAGGTGTCACTCTTATCTATCATTTTCTGACTCCTTGGCTCAGCCCGATTGTGTGATCGCTCCTTTTTACCAGGAGTTTTACCCCGCAGTGGGATCACGCTCTGACTCAGAATGCATGTTACGTTCTCTCTTCAGTTCCACCCAAGAGGCTCCAGCACAGATCAGACTCACCAGTCTTGAGCACGGTGACTGTCTCAGATTGACAGAAACCTAGTTTTCTCCCCAGGGAATGGGAGGGGCAGAGGGAACAGGGTCAAGGGGCAAGTTGGCAGTCAGGAACCCAGAGGTCACAGGATCAGGAACCAGAGGGTGAAGGGCAAGAGGGCACAGGGTCAGGGGCACAGAGACCAGAAGCTACAGGGTCAGGGGGAGAGAGAGGGTACAGGATCATGGTGTGAATGGGACAGAAGATTTCCTTCCCAGGTGGAGACCAGTGGGTCACGCAGAAAGACTGGGAAGGTGGGGAGGGGAGAGACCGGAACATAGCCAATATTGGCATCTTATTCCATTTCAAACTGGAACATTCAACTGAATAGTGTTTAAATGCACAGGCACACTAACTTTTGGTCCTGTGTATAAACTTGGAATTTGGTTTTTGGTCAGGGTCAGGTTGGGGTCAGCAGGTCTCAGTAACTGGAGCTGTGAGTGGTCTCTATGAAAATGGAAGGGGAGCAGGGAATTTAAGACAACCACAGGGTAAGGAGTGATGGCTAATGAGTGCTCTGTGTTGTCAGCTATAGGACCACATGGTCAACATTCTGCAGATAGATGACTAACTGTAGGGATGCACTGAGGACAAGCTGAACCGGAATTCCTCACCCTCCAGCAGTTTCCTAAACAGGAGACACAAAAAGGAACACAATGAAAGATAGCCAGTTGAACACAGACAGTATCGACCTCTCCTTTCTATCTTACCCATGTCACATTCCCACACTCCCTTCTGCTCTTTCTCACTCCCACTTTCATTTACGTTACCATTTTCTGTTCACACACAATAGTTGAGATTTCAAACTTATGTAAAATATTTGGCTGTGTTAAATTCTCCTACAGTTAACATGAGACACTGGGAAGTGAACAGAACCACTGGGCAAGTTGGAATGGGAGAGCCTGGCTTGCTCAGGGTCCTGGATAGTGTGACATCCTCCTCACAGGCCAATAATTGTCAGGTTAGGGGTGGCATCACAGTATCTATAAACACTGACACAGGCCGATCAGCTCAACTGCTCCATGCTAGTATTTATGCTTTACCGGCAGCGTTTGCCATTCCTCGTCATCTCACCTGATCCCTTTATCTCCCTCATTTATTCATTCAGCTTTCTGCCACAACAACAAGTCAACACTCTCCCCACATCCCCAGCTGGAATAAAGTGTCCCTCTCTCATGCTGATGGCCTCAATCCTGAATCCCCACAAGAGGAGATCACTGCTTTCTGTACAATCAAACCCTCCATTACTTTTCATTTACTGTCCTGTAAAGTGGGCAGCACTGGCCCAGACCAACAGTCAGTACCCTATCCCTAACTGCCTTGGGCTGGACCATGTTATAAGGTATTTGAGTGTTAACTGAAGCCATAGATGGAGTAAGAAGAACAGATTCCCCTCCCTGAAGAGATAGGGATCACGGTGGGTTTTTAATGACCATTGATGAGATGAGCTTTCAATTCTAGATTTTTATTCTGAGCATTTCAATTCCAGCAGCTTCTGTCCTGGGACTAGAACCCACATCCCCAAAACATTCAAAGATTGCTAGCGTAGTGACTGCCCTCCTCAACTGTTTACAATCCATCAAGTTTTGTATCACATTTAAACTTTAAAATTACCCCCACACACCAAAACGTAAACCATTAACATATAAATCAGGAAGGACAAAAGCACTGCTTCAGAGTGAAGGGATGACCCTTCAGAATTGAGATGCGAAGGACCCAGGAGGAACCCACGCAGACATGAGGAGAATGTGCAAACTCCACAGACAGTTGCCGGAGGCTGGAATCGAACCTGGATCCCTGGTGCTGAGGCAGCAGTGCTAACCACTGAGCCACCCGCTATTTATTCAACCCTTCCATTTGAGGGGGATAAGGCTCAACTGGACACAAACCATCTCTTGTCTGAAGGTAGCACATTGTTCAGCTAATATTAATCCTGCCAGCCCTCAGCTCCAGTCTATCCAACCAGCTCTGTCCTTGTCATAGGGAATCTGAAAACTAACCATTGGGATACAGAACAGGCTGAAAAAGGAAGACGACAGAGGGTGGTGGTGGAGGAGGGTTGTTTTTCAGACTGGAGGCCTGTGACCAGTGGTATGCCACAAGGATCAGTGCTGGGTCCACTTTTCATCATTTATATAAATGATTTGGATGTGAACATAGGAGGTATAGTTAGTAAGTTTTCAGGTGACATCAAAATTCGAGGTGTAGTGGACAGCAAAGACTTGATCAGATGGGCCAATGGGCTGAGGAGTGGCCAGATGGAGTTTAATTTAGATAAATGTGAAGTGCTGCACTTTGAAAAGAAAACTCAGGATGGGATTTATACATTTAATAGTAAGGTTCTGGGGAGTGCTGATTAATGAGAGTCCTAGAGGTGCAGGTGCATTGCTCCGTGAAAGTGGAGTCACAGGTAGATAGGATAGTGAAGGCAGCGTTTGGTATGCTTTCCTTTATTGGTCAGTGCATTGAGTGCAGGAGTTGGGAGGTCATGTTGCGGCTGTACAGGACATTGGTTAGGTCACTTAGAATATTGTGTGCAATTCTGGTCTCCTTCCTATCGTAAGGATGTTGTGAAACTTGAAAGGATTCAGAAGAGATTTACAAGGATGTTGCCAGGGTTGGAGGATTTGAGGTATTGGGAGAGGCTGAACAGGCTGGGGCTGTTTTACCTGACAAAAAAAAAGGGAGAAAGAAGTCAGATGGAGAGAGAACTAAAATGACAGAATGAGAAACAAAAGAATAAGTGAGACAAAGACAGCCCGGCAGATGAAGAGAGGACAAGATTTATCTCTGATGGACCAGATTCTGTTTTAATCCTGTGCCTTGAGCAGTAAATGATGGCCTACCTGTAAGCTGCAATCTCAATATCTAGAGCCATTTTGACATTGAGGAGGTCTTGGTATTCTCTCAGGTAACGAGCCATCTCTTGTTTGGCATCATTGATATCTTTCTCCAACTCACTGATCCTCTCCTGTAACACAGACAGAGAAAAGAAAAAAAAAAGGGGAAAAAAAAAAAGAGGGGAAAAAAAAGAGGGGGGGGGTGTGGAGAGAGGGAAGAGAGCAAGAGAAAGAAAGAGACTGAGCATGCAGCAGCAGCAAGCTCAAATAAATCAGAACCACACAGTAACTGACTCATCCCCTCACCCAAACAGTCACCCTCTCATCCCTGTATCTATGCCTGTGTTGTTTTCAATGCTTGTCCCCTTCCTATTTGCAGCTTTTACTGTCTCTATCACTCACTTTACCTCCACCATTCCCACCTCTCTGTTTCTCTCACTATCTCTATCGGCATTGCCCTGTGTCTTTTTGTCTTTATTCTCCTCTCTATCTTAGGCCAATTCTCTTATCCCATTCTCTCTGCCCGTCCCAGTCTTAATCCCTCCCCCTGTTTGCATCTCTGTTCTCTGCCTGCTCCCTCCCCCGATTTGGATGCGCAGTCAGACAATCAAGTGATATAAAGACATTGAAGATATAAAATCAAACTCATTTCTGAAGATGGTTGACAGAGATTGTTTAGAATTGTTTAAAGTCAACCATGCACACAGCTGGATGGCTCAGCCCTTGCCATCTATCCGTCCTCCCCTCTGTCCCCTTCACCCCTCCCCCTCGTCCTTCTGCACTCAGCATCATTCGAAAAATTTTGCTGCAGTGCGTTATCTGGGGAATGTACTTATTAATAATCTGTCCCTGCTTAACCACATCAGTCCCCAATCTGCATCTTTGTCTGACCTCTACCAACCTGTCATTTATCCCCCCTCATTTTTCTTTGCCCTGCCTGTCTTGATCCCCCTCTGTCGTTCTGATTTTTCCTCTCCATTATCTCTCTATCTCCTCACCCGCCCTCTTTCCCCACTGCACCAAACACTACATCAGTGACAATAAAGACAAATGCTTGTTTGGTAGCAGCAGTTTCATTTCCCAATAACTGATGAATTGAAGAAAGTTGTAATTATTGCTTTAGGAGAGCAGCCCTTTGTTAATTAAAGCATCAGGAACAGAAAAAAAAAGAGAAATTAAAAATACTAGTCAAACATTTTACCAATCTATAATCATCTTCAGTAGAAGGGATTGCCATTTACTCAGTTTACTGTTGCATAAAATCAAACATTTTTGACAATGACTGTAAGCCTTTGATGAGAAACTGACACCAGTTCATAGAATCATACAGCAGAGCCAGGCCCTTCGGTCCATCATGTCTTTGCCAAAGACCAAATGACACTAACCCCATTTACCTACAATTGGCCCATAGCCTACAATGCCCTGGTAATTTAATTGCTCATTCTACCTGACTGCCTGGTAAACGATGGCAGAATGACAGCTCGAAAGGAGGCCATTCACCCCACTGTATCTCTGCTAGCTCTTTGGTAGAGCTATCCAGTTGATTTTTCTTTTGGTGAGCTGTATCCCTGTAAATATTCTGTTCAGGATTTGACCTAACTCAATGATAAAGTTTATTTCTGACACTGCTCCTACTGCTGTTTCAAGCCGCATGTTCCAGATCATGGCACAGATCTAATGATGCCACCCTCTCCAAGGCTCCTATCCCCTCCCCCGTCCCCCTGACCTGGTACTTGTGCCCCTCCACCCCAGTGCCCCTCCCCCCGTCCTGGTACTTGTGCCCCTCCCCCCGTCCTGGTACTTGTGCCCCTCCCCCCGTCCTGACCCCTCCACCCCAGTGCCCCTCCCCCCGTCCTGGTACTTGTGCCCCTCCCCCCGACCTGACCCCTCCACCCCAGTGCCCCTCCCCCCGTCCTGGTACTTGTGCCCCTCCCCCCGACCTGACCCCTCCACCCCAGTGCCCCTCCCCCCGACCTGACCCCTCCACCCCAGTGCCCCTCCCCCCGACCTGACCCCTCCACCCCAGTGCCCCTCCCCCGTCCTGGTACTTGTGCCCCTCCCCCCGTCCCCCTGACCTGGTACTTGTGCCCCTCCCCCCCCCAATCCCCCCGTCCTGGTATTTGAGCACCTCCAGCCCCTCCCCCCCCAATCCCCCCGTCCTGGTACTTGTGCACCTCCAGCCCCTCCCCCCCCAATCCCCCCGTCCTGGTACTTGTGCCCCTCCAGCCCCTCCCCCCCAATCCCCCCGTCCTGGTACTTGTGCCCCTCCCGCCCCTCCCCCCGTCCTGGTACTTGTGCCCCTCCCGCCCCTCCCCCCGTCCTGGTACTTGTGCCCCTCCCGCCCCTCCCCCCGTCCTGGTACTTGTGCCCCTCCCCCCCAATCCCCCCGTCCTGGTACTTGTGCCCCTCCCCCCCAATCCCCCCGTCCTGGTACTTGTGCCCCTCCCCCCCAATCCCCCCGTCCTGGTACTTGTGCCCCTCCCCCCCAATCCCCCCGTCCTGGTACTTGTGCCCCTCCCCCCCAATCCCCCCGTCCTGGTACTTGTGCCCCTCCCCCCCAATCCCCCCGTCCTGGTACTTGTGCCCCTCCCCCCCAATCCCCCCGTCCTGGTACTTGTGCCCCTCCAGCCCCTCCCCCCCCGTCCTGGTACTTGTGCCCCTCCCCCCCAATCCCCCCGTCCTGGTACTTGTGCCCCTCCCCCCCAATCCCCCCGTCCTGGTACTTGTGCCCCTCCCCCCCAATCCCCCCGTCCTGGTACTTGTGCCCCTCCCCCCCAATCCCCCCGTCCTGGTACTTGTGCCCCTCCCCCCCAATCCCCCCGTCCTGGTACTTGTGCCCCTCCCCTCCCCCTCATCCCCCTGACCTGGTACTTGTGCCCCTCCCCCCCCCCACAATCCCTCTGACCTGGTACTTGTGCCACTCCAGCCCCTCCCTCCAATCCCCCAAACCTGTACTTGTGCCCCTCCCCCCCAATCCCTCTGACCTGGTACTTGTGCACCTCCTTGCCCTGCCGCTCCTCCAGCCCCTCGAGTTGGCGGTGTAGGCCCTGGATGGCCTCCTTGAGGCGCTCGGTCTCTGCGGCGCGGGCCTGCAGCAGCCGGTGGTAGCCGGCGGTCTCCTGCCGGATGGAGCGGGCGGCCTGGCTGTGGCGGCTGGCCGCCTCGGAGACGGCGGCGAACTTGGCCCGGTACCAGTCCTCGGCCGCCTGCATGTTCTTGTGGGCGAGGCGCTCGTACTGGCGGCGGATCTCGCGCAGGGCCTGCGACAGCTCGGCCCCGGGCGGCTCGGCGGCCCCGGCGGCCTCGGCCTCGCCGCCCTCCACGGTGACGGCCAGGGCGGCGGCCTGCAGGCGGCCCTCCAGCTCGGCGCTCTCCTCACCGTGCAGCTTCTTCAGGAAGGCCATCTCCTCCAGCAGCGAGGCGATGCCGGCCTCCAGGCCGCTGTTGGCCAGCGCCGCCTGGTCCGCCCCGTCGCGGGCCTGGTGCAGCCGCTCCTCGGCGTCCAGCCGCAGCCTCAGCTCCTCCTGGTACCGCTCCTTGGCGCGGGCCAGGGCGGCGCGCATGCGCTCCCGCTCGGCCTCCATCCGGGTCTTGTCGGCGCCCTCGTGCTCCAGCAGCGCGCGCAGCCCGCGGATCTCGTGCTCGTAGAGCGCGTGCAGGCGGGGCGGCTCGCGGTGCCGCTCGCGCAGCGCCTGCAGCTCGAGCGCCAGCGCGCGGTTCTGCTGCTCGAGGCGGCGCACGCGCTCGATGTAGCCGGCGAAGCGGTCGTTGAGCTCGGCCAGCTGCTGGCGCTCGCGGGCCCGCAGGCCCAGCAGCTCCGCGCTCAGCTGCGGCAGCTCCGGGGGGCACGGGGACGGGCAGGAGGCGGCCCGGGCCGTCCGCCGGACCAGCCCCGACACCCGCTTGCAGGGGGAGGCCGGGGGCGGGCGGCCCTCATCCCAGGGCCTCCGCGGGGGGCCGAGCGCATCGTACACGCTCATGACCGCGCCGTCCCTCACTGGTGTATGTGAGAGGGAGTGCGCCCGGCGGCTCTTTTATACTGGCGTCACGCCCCGCCCCCAGCCCCGCCCCCACGCCCCCGGCCCCGCCCCCACGCCGCGTGCCGAGATCCCGCCCTCACCCAGGATCCCCGCCCCCTATCCCCCAGCCCAGCCAATCCGGGAGGACCGCGGCAATCTCAGGCACCGCCCCCCCTTCAGTCTCTGCTCCGCAGCACGGACACAGACAGGCTGAATGGCCTCCCGCTGTCCCCGTGTAACAGACACAAGGGGCTGAATGGCCTCCCGCTGTCCCTGTCTAACAGACACAAGGGGCTGAGTGGCCTCCTGCTGTCCCTATGACAGGCTCAAGGGGCTGAATGGCCTCCTGCTGTCTCTGCGTGACAGGGCTCAAGAGGCTGAGTGGCATCCTCCTGTTCCTGTGTGACAGACACAAGGGGCTGAGTGGCCTCCACCTGTTCCATTGTAACTGATGCAAGGGGCTGAATGACCTCCCTCTGTCTCTGTGTAACAGCCTGGAGGGGCTGAGTGGCCTCCTGCTGTTCCTGCATAACAGACTCATGGGGAGATTGGCCTCCTGCAGTCCATATGTAACAGACACGAGGGGCTGAACGTCCATCTGTGCCTGTCTAATAGGTGCAAGGGGCTGAATGGCCTCTTGATGTCCCTGTCTAATAGGTGCAAGGGGCTGAATGACCTCCTGCTGTCCCTGTATAATAGGTGTAAGGGGCTGAATGGCCTCCTGCTGTCCCTGTATAATAGGTGCAAGGGACTGAATGGCCTCCTGCTGTCCCTGTGTAATAGGTGCAAGGGGCTGAATGATGTACTGCTGCCCCTGTGTAATAAGCTCGAGGGGCTGAATGGCCTCCTGCTGTTCCTCTGTCACAGACCCGAGGGGCTGGGGCAGCACCAGGGAGCAGTGGTGTAGTTGTAATAGCACATGATTTGTCATCCAAAACCCCAAACTAAAGTCTGGGACACAGGTTCACATCCCACCAGAACGGATATTACAATCACTGCAGTAAAAATCTGAAATAAAATGATGACCGTGCAACCCTTGCTAATTATAACCTGGTTTGCTAATGTCCTTCAGGGAAGGAAACTGCCATCCTTACCTGGTCTGGCCTACATGTGACTCCAGACCCACAGCAATGTGGTTGACTCTTAACTGCCCTCTGGGTAATTAGGCATGGGCAATAAATACTGATCCAGCCAGTGATGTCCACATCTAATGAACAAGTATGAAACAGGGTGAAGAGGCAGTGTGCCTTCCACCGGACTATTCAGGTACTCAGGGCTGTTCTATCATCCCATGAAACAGTGAGTGTTCTGTCGTAAACACTGCATCATAGTCCTCAACGTCCTGACTGTAACCAGATTTCCAAAAGAAGCACAGACAGAGGGGTGGCTCATCAGCAGAAAACAGAGAACCAATATCAAATTGTCAATTTAGAAGCTACATATTTTGCCACAGAATAAAAGAACACATAGAGTCATAGAGATGTACAGCATGGAAACATCCACGCCGACCAGATATCCCAACCCAATCTAGTCCCACCTGCCAGCGCCCGGCCCATATCCCTCCAAACCCTTCCTATTCATATACCCATCCAAATGCCTCTTAAATGTTGCAATTGTACCAGCCTCCACCACATCCTCTGGCAGCTCATTCCATACACTTACCACCCTCTGCGTGAAAAATCTGCCCTGAGGTCTCTTTTATATCTTTCCCCTCTCACCCTAAACCTATGCCCTCTAGTTCTGGACTCCTCAACTCCAGGGAAAAGAATTTGCCTATTTACCCTATCCATGCCCCTTATAATTTTGTAAACCTCTATAAGGTCACCCCTCAGCCTCCGATGCTCCAGGGAAAACAGCCCCAGCCTGTTCAGCCTCTCCCAATAGCTCAAATCCTCCAACCCTGGCAACATCCTTGTAAATCTTTTCTGAACCCTTTCAAGTTTCACAACATCTTTCCTGTAGGAAGGAGACCAGAATTGTACACAATATTCCAACAGTGGCCTAACCAATGTCCTGGACAGCCACGACTTGACCTTCCAACTCCTGTACTCAATACTCTGACCAATAAAGGAAAGCATACCAAACGCCTTCTTCACTATCCTATCTACCTGCCACTCCACTTTCAAGGAGCTATGAACCTGCACTCCAAGGTCTCTTTGTTCAGGAACGTGATGACGCTGCTTCTGTTTCTTTGCAACCAAACAGATGGATTGCCACTGTCTGGGTCATTTCTCAGGACAGTGCCTTGACCAATCAGATTCAATGACCCCTTTTATAAATTTAAACAAACTTAGCAGTTAACTGTCAGTTGTCATCAACTGGTACATCCTCCACATCAACCAGTTAGGGTCTATTGTCAACTAATCTGCACCCTTATATTGAATAAATAGTGTTTTCCCTGCACTTTGGCATTTCTTGCAAATGGGAGAAAGTAAGGACTGCAGATCAGAGTCGAAAGTGTGGTGCTGGAAAAGTGCAGCCAGTCAGACAGCATCTGAAGAGCAGGAGAATTGACATTTTGGGTATAAGCCCTTCATCAGGAAGGAGGCTTGTGGGTCGGGGGGGAGGGGGGGGGAGCTGAGAGATAAATGGTCCTGATGAGTGCAAGGAAATAGCTTCGACAAAATGTGTCCTTTTTTCAGCAACACCCGGGTTTTGCCTATACCTCAGTTTGGATTTGAGGAGGAGGAGTGGGAATCTAATTAGATTAGATTACTTACAGTGTGGAAACAGGCCCTTCGGCCCAACAAGTCCACACCGCCCCGCCGAAGCGCAACCCACCCAGACCCCTACTTCTACTCCTTATCTAACACTATGGGCAATTTAGCATGGCCAATTCACCTGACCTGCACATCTTTGGACTGTGGGAGGAAACCGGAGCACCCGGAGGAAACCCACACAGACACGGGGAGAACGTGCAAACTCCACACAGACAGTCGCCTGAAGTGGGAATTGAACCCGTGTCTCTTGCGCTGTGAGGCAGCAGTGCTAACCACTGTGCCACCGTGCCGCCCAAACTGAAATGTGTAAGATCCCGAGGGGAATTGGAGGGGTGGTTGCTGGTAGGACGTTTCCTCTCATCCTGTGCCAGGGTTCACAGTTTGAAAATTCGGGATGGGAAAGGGGTTGAGATGGATCTTGCTCTCTCTCAGACAGTTCAATGGCTCAACTGCAGTGGAGGCTGGGTCATTGAATAAATGCCAGTTCGCTTCGGAGGGCAGAGAGGAAAGTGGCATTGGGGCCAGCCAGGATCGTATTGAAAGGCAGAACTAGCTTCAGGTGCTGAATGGCCTCCCCTGCTCCTATTCCATGTGGGTCTCAGGGGTTAGCAGAACTGACAGAGGGACTGCGCTCACAGTATCTTTGTCCACTCAACCCGCCTGAACCTGACAGATACAGGACTAAAGATTGACAATGAGGGAGAGAGGAACAAGGAGGATCATTTTCAATGAGCAGGGAGGAGGGGGGCAAGTAACGAAGCACATGGGACGAGGGTCTGTTTCTGCAATTGCAGACGTTTGTAATTGTTCGTGTGCAATGACATGGTGTGTTCCTGTCAGGGTTCTGCAGCAGGGATGCTGTATAACGCCAAGCAGGAGGAGCTGACAAACCAACTGCATTCGACAGCCCTCTCCAGTGCTGCATTGAGCCCCACCCTCCACCTCCTTCCCTCCTCCAACAACAGAAAACTGCAGACTCTCTCTCTCTCTCTCTCTCTCTTTGCTGCACTGAGCTGTGCTCCTCATTAACGCAGGAGAAAAAGGAAAGACACTTGGCAATCTGAAACTGTTAAAGAGCAAACAATCCTCCAGCTGTTTCTGCGTGCTTCTGCATCCCTAAGTATTTCCCCAACCCCCCTCCTTCCTCACTCCATCCCTCAGTATTCCCCAACTCCCCCTCCTTCCCTCAGTATTCCCCAACTCCCCCTCCTTCCCTCAGTATTCCCCAACTCCCCCTCCTTCCTCACCCCATCCCTCAGTATTCCCCAACTCCCCCTCCTTCCTCACCCCATCCCTCAGTATTCCCCAACTCCCCCTCCTTCCTCACTTCATCCTTCAGTATTCCCCAACTCCCCCTCCTTCCTCACTCCATCCCTCAGTATTCCCCAACTCCCCCTCCTTCCTCACTTCATCCTTCATGATTCCCCAACTCCCCCTCCTTCCTCACCCCATCCCTCAGTATTCCCCAACTCCCCCTCCTTCCTCACTTCATCCTTCAGTATTCCCCAACTCCCCCTCCTTCCTCACTTCATCCTTCAGTACTCCCCAACTCCCCCTCCTTCCTCACTTCATCCTTCAGTACTCCCCAACTCCCCCTCCTTCCTCACCCCATCCCTCAGTATTCCCCAACTCCCCCTCCTTCCTCACTTCATCCTTCAGTATTCCCCAACTCCCCCTCCTTCCTCACTCCATCCCTCAGTATTCCCAGCACCCTTACCTTCCTCACTCCATCCCTCAGTATTCCCCAACTCCCCCTCCTTCCTCACTCTATCCCTCAGTATTTCCCCAACTCCCCCTCCTTCCTCACTCCATCCCTCAGTATTCCCAACTCCCCTCCTTCCTCACTCCATCCCTCAGTATTCCCCAATTCCCCCTCCTTCCTCACTCCATCCCTCAGTATTTCCCCAACTCCCCCTCCTTCCTCACTCCATCCCTCAGTATTCCCCAACTCCCTCTCCTTCCTTACCACATCCCTCAGTATTCCTCACCCCAATCCGCAGTATTCCCCAACTCCCCCTCCTTCCTCCCTCCATCCCTCAGTATTCCCCAACCCCCCTCCTTCCTCACTCCATCCCTCAGTATTCCCAACTCCCCTCCTTCCTCACTCCATCCCTCAGTATTCCCCAATTCACCCTCCTTCCTCACTCCATCCCACAGTATTCCCCAACTCCCCCTCCTTCCTCACTCCATCCCTAGTATTCCCCAACTCCCTCTCCTTCCTTACCGCATCCCTCAGTATTCCTCACCACATCCCTCAGTATTCCCCAACTGCCCCTCCTTCCTCCCTCCATCCCTCAGTATTCCCCAACTCACCGTCCTTCCTCACTCCATCCCTCAGTATTCCCCAACTCCCCCTCCTTCCTCACTTCATCCTTCAGTACTCCCCAACTCCCCCTCCTTCCTCACTCCATCCCTCAGTATTCCCCAACTCCCCCTCCTTCCTCACTCCATCCCTCAGTATTCCCCAACTCCCCCTCTTTCCTCACTCCATCCCTCAGTATTCCCCAACTCCCCCTCCTTTCTCACTTTATCCCTCTATATTCCAAACTCCCCCTCCTTCCTTACTCTATTCCTCAGTATTCCCTAACTCCTTCTCCTTCCTCACTCTATCCCTCAGTATTCCCCAACTCCCCCTCTTTCCACACTCTATCCCTCAGTATTCCCAAACCCCCTCCTTCCCAGCTCCATCCCTCAGTAATCCCAACCCCCTCCTTCCTCACTCCTTCTCTCAGTATTCTCAACTCCCCCTCCTTCCTCACTTCATCCCTCAGTATTCCCCAACTCCCCCTCCTTCCTTACCGCATCCCTCACTATTCCCCAACTCCCCGTCCTTCCTCACTCCATCCCTCAGTATTCCCCAAATCCCCCTCCTTACTCACTAAATCCCTCAGTTTTCCCCAACTTCCCCTCCTTCCTCACTTTATTCCTCTATATTCCCAACTCCCCCTCCTTCCTTACTCTATTCCTCAGTATTCCCCAACTTCCCCTCCTTCCTCACTTTATTCCTCTATATTCCCAACTCCCCCTCCTTCCTTACTCTATTCCTCAGTATTCCCTAACTCCTTCTCCTTCCTCACTCCATCCCTCAGTATTCCCCAACTCCCCCTCCTTCCTTACTCTATTCCTCAGTATTCCCCAACTCCCCCTCCTTCCTTACTCTATTCCTCAGTATTCCCCAACTCCCCCTCCTTACTCACTAAATCCCTCAGTATTCCCTAACTCCTTCTCCTTCCTCACTCTATCCCTCAGTATTCCCCAACTCCCCCTCATTCCTCCCTCCATCCCTCAGTATTCCCAACTCCCCCTCCATCCTCACTCTATCCCTCAGTATTCCCAACTCCCCCTCCATCCTCACTCTATCCCTCAGTATTCCCCAACTCCCCCTCCTCCCACACTCCAACCCTCAGTATTCCCAACTCCCCCTCATTCCTCCCTCCATCCCTCAGTATTCCCAACTCCCCCTCCATCCTCACTCTATCCCTCAGTATTCCCAACTCCCCCTCCATCCTCACTCTATCCCTCAGTATTCCCCAACTCCCCCTCCTCCCACACTCCAACCCTCAGTATTCCCAACTCCCCCTCATTCCTCCCTCCATCCCTCAGTATTCCCAACTCCCCCTCCTTCCTCACTCTATTCCTCAGTATTCTCAACTCCCCCTCCTTCCTCACTCCATCCTTCAGTATTCCCCAACTCCCCCTCCTTCCTCACTCTATCCCTCAGTATTCCCAACTCCCCTCCTTCCTCACTCCATCCCTCAGTATTTCCCAATTCCCCTCCTTCCACACTCCATCCCTCTGTACTCCGAACCCCTCTCCTTCCTCACTCCATCCCTCAGTATTCCCCAAACCCCCCCTTCCTCACTCAATCCCTCAGTATTCCCAACCCCCCTCCTTCCTCACTGCATCCCTTAGTATTCCCAACCCCTTTCCTTCCTCACTCTATCCCTCAGTATTCCCAACTCCCCCTCCTTCCTCACTCAATCCCTCAGTATTCCCAACTCCCCCTCCTTCCTCACTCCATCCCTCAGTATTCCCAACCCCTCTCCTTCCTCACTCCTTCTCTCAGTATTCTCAATTCCCCCTGCTTCCACACTCTCTCCCTCAGTATTCCCCAACTCCCCCGCCTTCCTCCCTCCATCCCTCAGTATTCCCCAACTCCCCCTCCTTCCTCACTCCATCCCTCAGTATTCCCAAGTCCCCCTCCTTCCTCACTCCATCCCTCACTATTCCCCAATTCCCCCTCCTTCCTCACTCCATCCCTCAGCATTCCCCAACTCCCCCTCCTTCCTCACTTCATCCCTCAGTATTTCCCCAACTCCCCCTCCTTCCTCACTCCATCCCTCAATATTCCCCAACTCCCCCTCCTTCCTCACTCCATCCCTCAGTATTCCCACCCCTTCCCTCTCCACCTGGACAATATGCACATTCCCCTTTCACCTCTCAGCCACCTGTCCTGCTATCCTTCACCTCCTTTGGTGTTTATTTCTAGTGATCCGTCTGGTTGTCTTTCCTCATCTATTCATCTCTCTCTCTCTCTCTCTCTCTCTCTCTCTCTGCCCACACTCCATCTAACCTTGCACTTTCCTTGTCTTTCTCTCTTTGCCTTCTCCATTTTCTCTACCTTTCTGTCACTTTTCCCCTCTCTCTCTCCCTTTGTTCAGGACCTTCATCCTCTGAGGATTGTCAGCTTGTTGTAATATTCAGGTGAACAGTTGTGTGATCTGTCTGGATGCTGATATGATCACCTCTGTGCAGTTTTATTTTAAGGTTACATTGAGGGACGGAGCACGAGGACAGTTTGTCCTTCAATGCCCCCCTCACCGTTGTACACTATCGCTCATACCACCGGCTCAGACCGAATGTCAATCTTTCACACGCTGTGTTAACTGCAGAGGCTGGTTTGGGACGGAGTCTCAGAGACAGAAGGTTCCAGAATTCTGCCGAGCACAGATATTGCTCTCAGCTGCAGTAGAAGGTGATGCTGATAAGGGAGGGGGGGGGGGAGGGGCTCCACACAAACTGCACAGGAAACTAAAAACGCTGCAACTAACCAGCGAGCTCTGAGACGCTGCTTCCTGCGGTGACATTTCATCCCAACATCAGCTCCTCTGGCACGTGAGAGGACAGGATCCACTCCACACTCCAACAAACTGGGAGATCCAGATCAAAAAGATGCAAAGGACAATTTTCATGAGGACTGTGCCAGAGGAGCTATACAATCAATTTATCAGTGTAGAGAGAGCTTTACTCTGTATCTAACCCTGTGCTGTCCCTGTCCTGGGAATGTTTGATGGGGACAGTGTAGAGTGAGCTTTACTCTGTATCTAACCCTGTACTGTCCCTGTCCTGGGAGTGTTTGATGGGTCAGTGTAGAGGGAGCTTTACCCTGTAGCTAACACTGTAGCTAACCCTGTGCTGTCCCTGTCCTGGGAGTGTTTGATGGGGACAGTGTGGAGGGAGCTTTACTCTGTATCTAACCCCGTGCTGTCCCTGTCCTGGGAGTGTTTGATGGGGACAGTGTAGATGGAGTTTTACTCTGTATCTAACCCCGTGCTATCCCTGTCCTGGGAGTGTTTGATGGGGACAGTGTAGAGGGATCTTTATTCTCTATCTAACCCCGTGCTGTTCCTGTCCTGGGAGTGTTTGATGGGGACAGTGTAGAGGGAGCTTTACTCTGTATCTAACCCCGTGCTGTCCCTGTCCTGGGAGTGTTTGATGGGGACAGTGTAGAGGGATCTTTACTCTATATCTAACCCAGTGCTGTCCCTGTCCTGGGAGTGTTTGATGGGGACAGTGTAGAGTGAGCTTTACTCTGTATCTAACCCTATACTGTCCCTGTCCTGGGAATGTTTGATGGGGACAGTGTAGAGGGATCTTTACTCTGTATCTAACCCCATGCTGTCCCTGTCCTGGGAGTGTTTGATGGGGACAGTGTAGAGGGAGCTTTACTCTGTATCTAACCCCGTGCTGTCCCTGTCCTGGGAGTGTTTGATGGGGACAGTGTAGAGGGAGCTTTACTCTGTATCTAACCCCGTGCTGTCCCTGTCCTGGGAGTGTTTGATGGGGACGGTGTAGAGGGAGCTTTACTCTGTATTAACCCCGTGCTGTCCCTGTCCTGGGAGTGTTTGATGGGGACAATGTAGAGGGAGCTTTACTCTGTATTAACCCCGTGCTGTCCCTGTCCTGGGAGTGTTTGATGGGGACAGTGTAGAGGGAGCTTTACTCTGTATTAACCCCGTGCTGTCCCTGTCCTGGGAGTGTTTGATGGGGACAGTGTAGAGGGATCTTTACTCTGTATTAACCCCGTGCTGTCCCTGTCCTGGGAGGGTTTGATGGGGACAGTGTAGAGGGAGCTTTACTCTGTATTAACCCCGTGCTGTCCCTGTCCTGGGAGTGTTTGATGGGGACAGTGTGGAGGATGATTTATATATAAACTTAACCTTTGGCTGTTCATCTTTCCATCATTTGCAAGTTTACCCTCAATGTATATTGTCTCCCTTTTTTTTGGTTGCGTTTTGTAGGTTTTAAACCTTTCTTCACCCTCTGGTTTATCATTAGTCTTTGCCACATTGTACATACCTCTGTTGTACTGGGCCCTCAGTCCCGGCCAGAAACTGCTCTCTTTTTATCTTCATCCTAATCTTCATGTCTCTTGACATCTCGTGTTTCTCGTCTTGGTTGTGCTGTTCCTCTCACGGGAACATATTCACCCAGATTCTTGCTGTATCCTTCTTGAAAGCCCCCCCCCCCCCCCCCCCCCCCGCCCCGACCCCCCCAAGCTGCTATTCCCAGTCCGCTCGGAACAAATCAGCTCGTAACTTCACAAAATTAGCCTTTCCCCACTAGAGGACTTTGTTTCTCGATCCATCCTTCCCAATTCTACAACAATCCTCAATCTGAATTATAATTATGACTTGCAGAATCCTACCCTGGCAGGAGGTATGCCTTCCTCTTGCCCAGGATCATTTCCCGATATTAGATCTGGAACTCTCCCCTTTCTTGTTGGGCTGTCTACCTGCGGGCTCCTGGTTCTCCGAGATCCAATTTATGGATTAATTTCCCTCCCTACCTTGTAAAATAAAACTCTCAATTAATATTCGAGTAAACTCCTCAACTGTTCCTGCCTCATTATTATCTGAAACTGAAGACATCCTTCACCCTGTGTCTCTCGCTGACTGTTTCAGAGCCTGTTGTACACACCCAATAGCAGCTCACCTTTTCTTGTGTTTTGACTTCCTCATTTAGAACATAGAACATAGAACAATACAGCTCAGAACAGGCCCTTCGGCCCACGATGTTGTGCCGAACATTTGTCCTAGCTTAAGCACCTATCCATGTACCTATCCAATTGCCGCTTAAAGGTCACCAATGATTCTGACTTTGCCACTCCCACAGGCAGTGCATTCCATGCCCCCACCACTCTCTGGGTAAAGAACCTACCCCTGACATCCCCCCTATACCTTCCACCCTTCACCTTAAATTTATGTCCCCTTGTAACACTCTGTTGTACCCGGGAAAAAAGTCTCTGACTGTCTACTCTATCTATTCCTCTGATCATCTTATAAACCTTTATCAAGTCACCCCTCATCCTTCGCCGTTCCAATGAGAAAAGGCTGAGACCTCTCAACCTATCCTCGTACGACCTATTCTCCATTCCAGGCAAATCTCCATCCTGGTAAATCTTCTCTGCACCCTCTCCAAAGCTTCCACATCTTTCCTAAAGTGAGGCGACCAGAACTGCACACAGTACTCCAAATGTGGCCTAACCAAAGTCCTGTACAGCTGCAACATCACCTCACGACTCTTGAATTCAATCCTGATGCTAATGAACGCTAATACATCATAGGCCTTCTTACAAACTCTATCCACCCGAGTGGCACCAGCACCAGGGACCCGGGTTCAAATCCAGCCTCGGCTGACTGTGTGTGTGGAGTCTGCACGTTCTCCTCGTGTCTGCGTGGGTTTGCTCTGGGTGCCTCGGTTGTTGGTCCTTCTGAGATACTGCTCCCTCCTCACTGCTCTCATTGATCAATGTTGTCACACCCTCTTCTGCTCTCAATCTCCTCTGTATTTCCTATAACCAGGAATGTTAAGCTGCCAATCCTGCCCACGTTATAGCCACATATCTATCTGTGTCCCCAGCTCATCTGTCTTATTCCTCAGACAGCCTTGAATTAAAGCGTATTCCACTCAGCCTCGTTAAACTCGCCTCTTTCGTGCTGGGCCTGTGTTCACTCTTTATTCCGAACTCCCTCATGTTTTAACTTCCGACTCCATCCCAGCTTCTCCCCCTCGTCTGATTCACTCATCAGGATCCCAGCACCCTTAGCCCATCTAGTTCCAATCCCCCCCTGTTTTTGTGTGAGGATGTCAGCCCTCCTGGTGTTGTTCAGGTGTAGCCTGTTCAAACTGCATAGGTCCAGCCTCAACCAGGAATGGTCCCACTCACAAACAGGAGATACACCAAGATGTCGCCTGGCAATGAAGAGAAACTGGATTGGCTGTAGCTGTTTTCCTTAGGTCAGGGGTGTTTGGGGCGGTGGCGGGGGAGGGGGGGGGGAACTCTGAGATGTACAAAGTTCTGAGGGGCATACACAGGGCAGATAGAATCCCTACAGTGTGGAAGCAGGCCATTCAGCCCATCGAATCCACACGACCCTCCAAAGAGCATCCCACCCAGACCCACCCCGCTCCCCTACCCCTGTAATCCTGCATTTCCCATGGCTACCCCACATCCCTGCACACGATGGGACAATTTAGCAAAGGCCAGTCCACCTGACCTGCACACCTTTGGACTGTGGGAGGAAACCGAGCACCCAGAGCAAACCCACGCAGAGACGGGGAGAATGTGCAAACTCCACACAGACAGTGTGGACCTGAGGCTGGATTTGAACCCAGGTCCCTGGTGCTGTGAGCCAGAAGTGATAACCACTGAGCCACCGTGTGGCAAAGAAGGAGATTTTTTTTCCCCATTGCAGAGGGGTTAACAACCAGAGGGCACTGTTTTAAGATAAGGAGCAGGAGACGTGAAGGAGATTTGAGGAAATATTTTTTCACGTGAGCATCTGGAAGTCAGGGCCTAAAAGGGTGGGAGAGGCAGGAACTCTCTCACTGACTCCCTTCATCGTGGTTACATCCTCTGATCAAGTCACAGGAGCCGGGGGATTAGGAATGGGAGTCGGCTATTCAGCTGTTTGAGCCTGTTCTACCATTTAACATGATCATGGCTGACCTTATCCTGGCCTCAACTCCACTCTCCACCTACTCCCCACTGCCCTTTATCCCACTCTTCATCAGAAACCAATCCCTGAAAGTTGCCACCCAGGTGGATAGTGCTGTTAAGGAGGTATACGGTGTGTTAGGTTTCATTGGTAGAGGGATTGAATTCCAGAGCCGCAATATCATTCTGCAACTATACGAAACGCTGGTGCGGCCGCGCTTGGAATATTGTTCTGGTCGCCATATTTCGGGAAGGATGTGGAAGCATTAGAAAAGGTACAGAGGAGATTTACCAGGATGTTGCCTGGTCTGGAGGGAAGGTCTTATGAGGAAAGGCTGAGAGACTTGGGTCTGTCCTCATTGGAAAGAAGGAGGCTAAGAGGGGATTTGATAGAGACATACAAGATGATCAGAGGATTAGATAGGGTAGACAGTGAAAGACTTTTTCCTAGGATGATGACGTCAGCTTGTACAAAGGGGCATAACTACACATTGAGGGGTGATAGATTTAAGACAGATGTCAGAGGCAGGTTCTTTACACAGAGAGTGGTAAGGGCGTGGAATGCCCCACCTGCTAATGTAGTCAACTCAGCCACATTAGGGAGATTTAAACAATCCTTAGATAAGCACATGGATGTTGATGGGATAGTGTAGGGGGACGAGCTGAGAATAGTTCACAGGTCGGTGCAACATTGAGGGCCGAAGGGCCTGTTCTGTGCTGTACTGTTCTATGTTCTATTTCTTTCTGGGATCTGTGGATTGATTCTGCCCTCACTGCAGTCTGGGCCAGTGAGTCCCACAGATTCCCAACCCTCTGGGAGAAATAGTTTCTCCTTATCTCAGTGTTGAACCGACCTACCCTCACTCTATATCTATGGCCTGTTGTTCGAGACTGTCCCACAAAGGGGGACTACCTGTTCACTGTCCACCTTATCAACCCCCTTTGGTATTTTATATCAGATGCTCTCCCACCGCCCCACCCCCCCCACCCCATTCCTCCTGAACTCCATTGAATACAAGCCCAAACTCTCGAACTGCTCCGAGTATGACAGCCCATTTATTCTGGATTAGTGGTGCTGGAAGAGCACAGCAGTTCAGGCAGCATCCAACGAGCAGCGAAATCAACGTTTCGGGCAAAAGCCCTTCATCAGGAATAAAGGCAGTGAGCCTGAAGCATGGAGAGATAAGCTAGAGGAGGGTGGGGGTGGGGAGAGAGTAGCATAGAGTACAATGGGTGAGTGGGGGAGGGGATAAAGGTGATAGGTCAAGGAGGAGAGGGACTCTCTCCCCACCCCCACCCTCCTCTAGCTTATCTCTCCACGCTTCAGGCTCACTGCCTTTATTCCTGATGAAGGGCTTTTGCCCGAAACGTCGATTTCGCTGCTCGTTGGATGCTGCCTGAACTGCTGTGCTCTTCCAGCACCACTAATCCAGTATTTGGTTTTCAGCATCTGCAGTCATTGTTTTTACCTCATTTATCCATGGAGTCAACCTGGAGTCACATCAGACTCCCAACGTTAACTCTGCTTTCTCTCCCCAGATGCTGCCAGACCTGCTAAGTTTCTCCGGCATTGTTAAAAAGTAGTCCTGCAGGTTTCTGTGATCATGTCCCTTATTAACTTTGATCCCTTCTAGTGACTGTGTATCCTCCTCTATCGCCATGGACTGGGCAGCATCTCCCTCTCTGGTTAAAAACAGATGCTGACTATTCAGTTAACATCTCAGCCATGCCATGCCTTTCCCCCCCCCACCCGCATATGACTTCCCAACGTCATTTCTACCTCAGAGTCACAGAGTCATACAGCACGGATACAGACTCTTCAGTCCAACCAGTCCATGCTGAACATATTCCCAAACTGAACCAGTCCCACCTCCCAGCTCCTGGCCCATATCCCTCCAAACCTTTCCCTCTTCAGTACTTATCCAAATGTCTGTTAAATGTTGTAGCTACACCCACATCCACCACTTCCTCAGGAAGTTCAGTGCACACACGACCCACTCTTGTGTTTAAAAAGAAATTGCCCTCATGTCTTTTTTAAATTTTTCTTCTCTCACCTGAAAAATATACCCCCGCTCCCATCTTGAAACCCCCCACCCTAGGGAAAAGACCCCTGCCATTCCCCTTTATCCAGGCCCCTCATGATGTTATAAACCTCTATAAGGTCATCCCTCAACCTCCTACATTCCCGTGGAAAAAGTCGCAGCCCATGCAGCCTCTCCTCCTGACTCCTCCTCTGTCACCCAGGGAACTCTGGATTTGTCTCCCAGAAAGGGAATGTACCACAGTATCCCTGAACTTCTTTGAAGGTAGCTCATTGTTCAGTGGCTGTTGTTCCTCACCAGTTTTGGCTGCAGTCTATCTAGCCCAGCTCCATTGAACTCAGCTCCCCGATGGTTCCTACCCAAGACTGACCATTGTCATTGACGTCCATCATCCTAAACCTTACCATGCAACAATCATTGTGTCTGAAATATTCCCCAACTGTCCCAAGACCCACTCCAACAGTGCCTCCTTCTTTGTTGAGCTGGACACATACTGTTGTAGGAATTGCTCCTGAATGTAAAACAGGAACACTTGACCCTTGCTTCCCCATACAACCAATATCATAAAATCGTAAGACATCAGAGACAAAATTAGGCCATTCGGCCCATTGGTCTCCTCCGCCATTCAATCATGGTTGATAAGTTTCTCAACCCCATTCTCCCGCTTTTAGACTAGATTCCTCTACAGTGTGGAAACAGGCCCTTCGGCCCAACCAGTCCACACTGACCCTCCGAAGGTAACCCACCCAAACCCATTTCCCTCTGACTAATACGCCTAACACTATGGGCAATTTTACACAGCCAATTTCACCTGACCTGCACAGGGGGAGGAAACCACAGCACCTGGAGGAAATCCACACAGACACGGGGAGAATGTGCAAACTCCACACAGACAGTCTGCCCGAGGCTGGAATCGAACCTGGGATCCTGGTGCTGTGAGGCAGCAGTGCTAACCACTGAGCCACCGTGCTGCCCCCGTAACCCTTTATCCCCTGGACAATCAAGGACCTATCTATCTCAGTTTTAAATATACTCAATGACCTGGCCTCCACAGCCTTCTGTGGCAATGAATTCCATAGATTCACCACTCTCTGGCTGAAGCAGTTTCACCTTATTTCCATTCTAAAGGGTCTTCCCTTTACTCTAAGGCTGTGCCCTCGGGTCCTAGTCTCTCCAACATCTTCCCAACATCTACTCTGTCCAGGCCATTCAGTATTCTGTAAGTTTTAAGTAGATTCCCCCCTCATCCTTCGAAACTCCATTGTTCTCAAATATTCCTCACATGT
Organism: Chiloscyllium punctatum; assembly: GCF_047496795.1. Taxonomy (NCBI): domain Eukaryota; kingdom Metazoa; phylum Chordata; class Chondrichthyes; order Orectolobiformes; family Hemiscylliidae; genus Chiloscyllium; species Chiloscyllium punctatum. The sequence continues at coordinate 180,960,074 of NC_092739.1, forward strand.
TAAGCTTTTCATTCCTGGGACCATTCTCGTGAACCTCCTCTGAACACGCTCCACGGACAGTACATCCTTCCTGAGATATGGGGCCCAAAACAGCGCACAATACTCTAAACGTGGTCTGACTGGAAAATATCTGAATTGATAGATGAATAATTAAACTCCCCCGTTCTAACTGCTTGATGATGTTTACACCTCTCTGTAATTTCCCTGTAGATTTGTTCCTCTACACCTTTTCCACTCATGTGTCTATCGATTACACCGAGAAATGTAATTTGACTCTTTTCATTCCTCTAGCAAAATCGATTCTGTCCTTGAAGCTTCTGGGACATCCTTTTCTCCAGCACTGCAGTGCTTTCCTTCACCAAAAACCACACCTCCTTTTTAAGAATCCTTTCCTATATTTTTGGAACCAGGCCTATTTAACACCCAGACATGCCTCCCTTCAGCCAGGTTTCAGTTATCACTGTGTTTCTCGGGATTGCATCCATATCTCCCTAACCTTATTAGCTATACTCTGTATATTCACAAAAACAGCAGCATGATTCTCATTTAATCATTATTATTTTCTGTAAATTTATTACTCTCTATTCCAGTGCTAACTGCTTTGCTCAGTATTTTGTGTACTCTGGTCTTCCTCTCTGATGTTCTCTGCTGGCTCCCACACCCCTGCTGAATCCTCCTCAATTGCACAAGCATTACATGTGACAAGGAACTCAGTCCTGGCTTTTTTCAGACATGACCCGAGCAGTTTGTACGGGTGCTATTGACCCCAGAGAGCTGAGGATATATAGGTTTAAATCCAACCACCACATCGGACTGAATTTAGGTTCAACAAGACCTGGACTCAAGGGCGGTTCGATGGCTCAGTGGTTAGCGCTTCTGCCTCACAGTACCAGGGTCCCAGGTTCGATTCTGCCCTTGGACGACTGGCTGTGTGGAGTTTGCACATTCTCCCTGCGTCTGTGTGGGTTTTCTCCAGGTGCTCTGGTTTCCTCTCACAGTCCAAAGATCTGCAGGCTAGGTGGATTAGCCATGGGGGATGCAGGATTACAGGGACAGGACTGTGGGGAGGGGCGGGTGGGATGCTCCTCAGAGGGTCGGCGTGGACTTGATGGGCTAAATGGCCTACTTCCTCACTGTAAGGATTCTATTAAGACCTGATTAGAAATTTAGAATTAGAATCCTTAAGGTGAGGAAGTAGGCCATTTAGCCCATCAAGTCCACGCCGACCCTCTGAGGAGCATCCCACCCGCCCCTCCCCACAGTCCCTTCGGCCCAACAAGTCCATAATAACCCTCTGAAGAGTAACCCACCCAAACGCATTCCCCATTACTTTACATTTACTCCTGACTAATTTACCTAACTTACACATCCCTGAACACTACTGGCAATTTAGCATGGCCAATCCACCCTAACCCGCACATCTTTGGACTGTGGGAGGAAACCGGAGCACCTGGAGGAAACCCACGCAGACACGGGGAGAATGTGCAAACTCTACACAGTCAGTCACCCGAGGGTGGAATCGAACCTGGGACCCTGGTGCTGTGAGGCAGCAGTGCTAACCACTGAGCCACAGTTACCATTCAATATGGTCATAAAATCCTACTTGGCTCACTCATGCTTTTTACTGCATGTGTATAACCCCTGACCCACAACAATGTGGTTGGCTCTGACCTTCCCTCTGAAATGGCCTCACAAACCACTCAGTTCAGGGGCAACTCAGGATCGGCAGCAAATGCTGCAGTATTCCTAGCCTTTGACCTGCTCTTGTAGCCAGTGCGTTTATGTGACGAGTCCAAGTGAGTTTCTGGCCAGTGGTCACCCCTGGGATGTTGATCATGGGGAATTCAGTGCTGATAACGTCACGGAATGTTAAGGAATGCTTGGATTGTCTCTTATGGGATGGAGATGGTCAGTACCTCATGTGTGTGTGTGTGTGTGAGAGAGAGCTGGAAGATGCATTGAGGGCGCGGTGTGCTGGAAGTGGAGGCACAGAAAAAAACAAAGGAATTTGAGGAGGCTGTTTGTTCCCTCAAGCCTGCTCCACCATTGAATTTGATCATCGATGAGCAATTACTTCACCATCACTTTCATGAGCTATCTCCATATCCTTCGATATCATTAGACTCCAAACATCTATCATGCTTTGTCCTAAGCATCAATGATCAAAGAGAAGGCAAAGCACAGTGGTATTAACACTGGGTTATTAAGCTGGAAACCCTGATAACGCCATTGCCCTTGAAACCATATCTCCTCAGCATTCTGTGGGAAGTAGCACCCGTACAAACTGCTCGGGTCATGCCCTTCAAACCTTCCAGCTCAGCACCGTCCTCATGACCCGTCCATCTGTCCATCTTCCTTCCCACCTACCTGCTCCACATCTCCCCTCTGACCTATCACCATTACGCCCACCTCCATCCACCGATTGCACTCCCGGCTACCTTCTCCCCAGCCCCACCCCCCTCCCATTTATCTCTCCACCACCCCCCCCCCCACCACCCCCGCCAAGGCTCCCAGCCTTATTCCTGCTCCTCGGATGCTGCTGCACTTTTCCAACACCACACTCTTAACTCTAATCTCCAGCATCTGCAGTCCTGACTTTCGCCTAATGTTCCAGGGACCCCAGGTTCAAACCCCACCATGGCAGTTGGTGGAATTTAAATTCAATTAAAATCTAGAATTAAGTGTCTAATGACAACCATTGTTGGAAAAACTCCATCTGGGTCACTAATGTCCTTTGGGGAAGGAAACTGCCATCCTTACCCCTGGTCTGGCCTACACGTGACTCCAGACCCACAGCAACGTTGGTGACTCTCAACTAGCCTCTGGCTAACTAGGGCTGGGCAATAAATACTGGCCTAGCCAGAAACATCTACATCCTGTGATTGATTATAAAAGATCGAGGTCGTGCTGCTCTGTGGGCTAGAGGATTCCAAAGTTCCACCATCCTCTGAATAAAGAAACCCTATTCTGAAAGGACCTGCCTCTTATTCTGAGATTGGATCCCTGGATCTCGACGTCAGACTCACGGGAAGTGTTCTTTCTGCATCCATCCACGAAAACTCAAAGAATTTCGGATGTTCCCAAGAAATTTTCCTTCATTTGTCTAACCCCCTGAGAAGCGGGGGACAAGTCTCCTCAATCCGTCTCTGAAAGGAAAGTCCCACTATCCCAGGAATGTGTTAGGTGAACCTAGCCTGCATTCCCTCTGCATCAGTGGGAGCAGAATTGAAGGATCACAGACTGGTTATGATACAGAAGAAGACCTATCAGCCCATCTTACCTGTACTGGCTCTGTAAATGAACAATTCACTCAGTGTTTGTCTCCTGCCTTCTCCCTGAATTCTGTCTTTTCAATTAACCATCTAGTTCTCATTTTGAAACCTCCATTAAGCCTGTCCATCCTACCTTAATCATTGAAGATTCTCATCCCTCTGTTACAATTGAGCTGGAGAGAGTGCACCATTGTTCCAGTTCCTATTAATTGTAACATAAAACAAAAAAATTTTTACCCAAGTGCTCTCTCGATACGAGACTTAGAATGAAATGATAAACCAATACAATTTCTTTAATAACCACTAACGTATAGATTTACTGTAAATAAACCCTATTCAATAAAGGTCCCAACCTAGCCAAAACAGACAATTCTTAATGTGAAAATATAAATGTTTATATTCTGGAATAATCCAATACATTCTGAAACACCATAGATTCTTCAAGTCAAATGAAAAAAAACATTATTTCCTCTCTTCAGAGATTCACTTTAAAAATAAAACACTTTCTGGCCAATGGAGGCTCTCCTTGGTGGTAGAAAAGGAGAAGGATTTGTGATGGTAACACTATTGAATGTCAAGGGGGCGATGGTTAGATTCTCTCCTTTGGTCAGATGCTAACTGCCTGTGCATTACAAGTACTACCTGGTGTCATTGAACCATGGGGGTTTACAGTTCAGGAGGCCATTCAACCCACCCTGTGTGTTCCGGCTCCTGAAAGAGTGACCCAGACAATCCCACTCTCCATCCTTATCTCTATAGCCCTCCAACTTCATCCCATTCTAATGTAATCCAAGGGATTCTGGGTAATCCAAGATGGAGGATGGGAAGAATTTGTAGCTGTAACAGCTGCTCCTTTTTTTTGAGGTATTTTAGGTGCTGGAGGTGATTTCCTCGAATTCCAGGAGCAGCAATTACTGCTTTATATGGTGTTGCATTGTTTTGGAACTTTGGAGAAAAAAAAAGTCAAAACAGGCACATTTCATTAGCAGAGGGATTGAATTCAAGAGTCGTGAAGTGATGTTGCAGCTGTACAGGACTTTGGTTAGGCCACAGTTGGAGTACTGTGTGCAGTTCTGGTCGCCTCACTTTAGGAAAGATGTGGAAGCTTTGGAGAGGGTGCAGAGAAGATTTACCAGGATGTTGCCTGGAATGGAGAGTAGGTCGTATGAGGATAGGTTGAGAGTTCTCGGCCTTTTCTCGTTGGAACAGCGAAGGATGAGGGGTGACTTGATAGAGGTTTATAAGATGATCAGAGGAATAGTTAGAGTAGACAGTCAGAAACTTTTTCCCCGGGTACAACAGAGTGTTACAAGGGGACATAAATTTAAGGTGAAGGGTGGAAGGTATAGGGGAGATGTCAGGGGTGGGTTCTTTACCCAGAGAGTGGTGGGGGCATGGAATGCGCTGCCCGTGGGAGTGGTAGAGTCAGAATCATTGGCGACCTTTAAGCGGCATTTGGATAGGTACATGGATGGGTGCTTAATCTAGGTTAGAAGTTCGGCACAACATCGTGGGCCGAAGGGCCTGTTCTGTGCTGTATTGGTCTATGGTCTATGGTCTAAAAGGGAGAGGAGCAGACAAAGGCAGCACATGGTCTGTGCAGGAGAGAGAGAGAAAGAAACCCACACTGCTGACTGACCCAACAGTGAACCTGTGCAGTTACTGCCTTTGCTGTTTGGACTCATGTATCGGTGAACTTCAGAGTGAATCCAGGCAAACTTAACAAACAGTGAAATTCACAACTGATCTTGGAGGAACCTGTTTGGGAAAGGTCACAGCACAGAAACAGATAAGTGAATAGTTTTAAGTATACCCTTGCTGTCAATCTACAGTAGTGAGGAGAGTGGGTTCTTTCTTAATTTTTTGTTTTAATTGGGATCTGCCTCTTGATTTAACTTTTAAACATAGAAGCCATAAGTATTACGTTAGCCTGGAGCAGTGTCTTGTAGAGGAATAAGACGGTGCTACTTTCTGGGTCTGTAGATTGGAAGGACCAAAATGGCCTTTAGTAGAGTGATATGCTCTTCTTGTCGGATGTGGGAGTTTCGAGAGAGTTTACGTGTAACAGTCAGGACAGGCAGGGACAAGGTAGGACTAATAAATTAAACTGCATTTATTTCAATGCAAGAGGCCTAACAGGGAAGGCGGATGAACTCAGGGTATGGTTAGGAACATGGGATTGGGATATCATAGCAATTGGCTCAGGGATTGGCAGGACTGGCAGCTTAATGTTCCAGGATACAAATGCTACAGGAAGGATAGAAAGGGAGGAAAGAGAGGAGGGGGAGTGGCGGTTTTGATAAGGGATAGCATTACAGCTGTACTGAGGGAGGATATTCCCAGAAATACATCCAGGGAAGTTAGTTAGAACATAGAACATAGAACATTACAGCGCAGTACAGGCCCTTCGGCCCTCGATGTTGCGCCGATCAAAGCACCCCTAACCTACACTAAGCCACTATCCTGCATATACCTATCCAATGCCCGCTTAAATACCCATAAAGAGGGAGAGTCCACTACTGCTACTGGCAGGGCATTCCATGAACTTACGACTCGCTGAGTGAAGAACCTACCCCTAACATCAGTCCTATATCTACACCCCCTTAATTTAAAGCTACGCCCCCTTGTAATAGCTGACTCCATACGTGGAAAAAGGTTCTCACTGTCAACCCTATCTAACCCCCTAATCATCTTATACACCTCTATCAAGTCACCCCTAAACCTTCTTTTCTCCAATGAAAACAACCCCAAGTGCCTCAGCCTTTCCTCATAGGATCTTCCTACCATACCAGGCAACATCCTGGTAAACTTCCTCTGCACCCGTTCCAGTGCCTCCACATCCTTCCTATAGTATGGCGACCAAAACTGCACACAATATTCCAGATGCGGCCGCACCAGAGTCTTATACAACTGCAGCATGACCTCAGGACTCCGGAACTCAATTCCTCTACCAATAAAAGCCAGTACGCCATATGCCTTCTTCACTGCACTATTTACCTGGGTGGCAACTTTCAGAGATCTGTGTACATGGACACCAAGATCCCTCTGCTCTTCCACACTACCAAGTATCCGACCATTAGCCCAGTACCCCATCTTTTTATTACTCTTACCAAAGTGAATCACCTCACACTTAGCTACATTGAACTCCATTTGCCACCTTTCTGCCCAGCTCTGCAGCTTCTCTATATCCCGCTGTAACCTGCCACATCCTTCCTCACTGTCTACAACTCCTCCGACTTTCGTATCATCCGCAAACTTGCTCACCCAACCTTCTAACCCTTCCTCCAGGTCATTTATGAAAATGACAAACAGCAATGGTCCCAAAACAGATCCTTGCGGAACACCGCTAGTGACGGCACTCCAAGATGAACCTTTGCCATCAACTACTACCCTCTGTCTTCTTCCAGCCAGCCAATTCCTAATCCAAACCTCCAACTCACCCTCAATGCCATATCTCTGTATTTTCTGCAGTAGCCTACCATGGGAGACCTTATCAAATGCCTTACTAAAATCCATATATACCACATCTACCGCTTTCCCCTCATCTACCTCCTTAGTCACCTTCTCAAAGAATTCAATAAGGTTTGTGAGGCATGACCTGCCCTTCACAAAACCATGCTGACTATCCTTGATCACATTATTCTCTTCCAGATGCGCATAAATCCTATCCCTTACAATTCTCTCTAAGACTTTGCCCACAACAGAAGTGAGACTCACTGGCCTATAGTTACTAGGATTATCCCTACTCCCCTTCTTGAACAAGGGAACCACGTTTGCTAGCCACCAGTCCTCTGGCACTACTCCTGTAGACAAAGAGGACACAAAGATCAAGGCCAATGGCTCTGCAATCTCCTCCCTTGCCTCCCAGAGAATCCTAGGATAAATGCCATCAGGCCCAGGGGACTTATCTATTTTCACCCTTGCCAGAATTTCCAACACCTCTTCTCTACATATCTCAAAGCCATCCATTCTACTTATTCGTGCCTCAGTATTCATATCGACAACAATGTCCTGTTCCTGAGTGAATACTGACGAAAAGTATTCATTCAGTGCCTCCCCAATCTCTTCAGCCTCCACATGCAGCTTCCCATTACTATCCTTGATTGGACCTATTCCTTCCCTAGTCATTCTTTTATTCCTAACATACCTATAGAAAGCCTTAGGGTTTTCCCTAATCCTACCAACTAAGGACCTTTCATGTCCCCTCCTTGCTGCTCTTAGCTCTCTCTTCAGGTCCTTCCGGGCTACCTTATAACTCTCAATCGCCCCTATTGAACCTTCACGCCTCATCTTTACAAAGGCCGCCCTCTTCCATTTAACAAGGGATTCCAATTCCTTATTCCTTATTAAACCAGTTGGGTGGAACTGAGAAATAAGAAAGGGATGATCACCTTATTGGGATTGTATTATAGACCCCCTAATAGTCAGAGGGAAATTGAGAAACAAACTTGTAAGGAGATCTCAGCTATCTGTAAGAATAATAGGGTGGTTATGGAGGGGATTTTAACTTTCCAAACATAGACTGGGACTGCCATAGTGTTAAGGGTTTAGATGGTGAGGAATTTCTTAAGAGTGTACAAGACAATTTTCTGATTCAGTTTGTGAATGTACCTACTAGAGAAGGTGCAAAACTTGACCTACTCTTGGGAAATAAGGCAGGGCAGGTGACTGAGGTGTCGGTGGGGGAGCACTTTGGGGCCAGCGACCATAATTCTATTAGATTATAAATAGTGATGGAAAAGGATAGACCAGATCTAAAAGTTGAAGTTCTAAATTGGAGAAAGGCCAATTTTGACGGTATTAGGCAAGAACTTTCAAAAGCTGATTGGAGGCAGATGTTCGCAGGTAAAGGGACGGCTGGAAAATGGGAAGCCTTCAGAAATGAGATAACAAGAATCCAGAGAAAGTATATTCCCGTCAGGGTGAAAGGGAAGGCTGGTAGGTATAGGGAATGCCGGATGACTAAAGAAATTGAGGGTTTGGTTAAGAAAAAGAAGGAAGCATATGTCAGGTATAGACAGGATAGATCGAGTGAATCCTGAGAAGAGTATAAAGGCAGTAGGAGTACACTTAAGAGGGAAATCAGGAGAGCAAAAAGGGGACATGAGATAGCTTTGGCAAATAGAATTAAGGAGAATCCAAAGGGTTTTTACAAATACATTAAGGACAAAAGGGGGAACTAGGAAGAGAATAGGGCCCCTCAAAGATCAGCAAGGCAGCCTTTGTGTGGAGCCTCAGAAAATGGGGGAGATACTAAATGAGTATTTTGCATCAGTATTTACTGTGGAAAAGGATATGGAATATATAGACTGCATGGAAATAGATGGTGACATCTTGCAAAATGTCCAGATTACAGAGGAGGAAGTGCTGGATGTCTTGGAATGGTTAAAGGTGGATAAATCCCCAGGCCTGATCAGTTGTACCCGATAACTCTGTGGGAATCTAGAGAAGTGATTGGTGTGCCTCTTGCTGAGATACAGAGTCATAGAGATGTACAGCATGAAAACTGACCTTTCGGTCCACCCCATTCACGCCGACCAGATATCCCAACCCAAGTCTAGTCCCACCTGCCAGCACCCAGCCCATATCCCTCCAAACCCTTCCTATTCATATACCCATCCAAATGCCTCTTAAATGTTGTAATTGTACCAGCCTCCACCACATCATCTGGCAGCTCATTCCATACACGTACCACTCTCTGTGTGAAAAAGTTGCCCCTTAGGTCTCTTTTATATCTTTCCCCTCTCACCCTAAACCTATGCCCTCTAGTTCTGGACTCCCCCACCCCAGGGAAAAGACTTTGCCTATTTACCCTATCCATGCCCCTTATAATTTTGTAAAGCTCTATAAAGCACCCCTCAGCCTCCGACGCTCCAGGGAAACAGCCCCAGCCTGTTCAGCCTCTCCCTATAGCTCAAATCCTCTAACCCTGGCAACATCCTTGTAAATCTTTTCTGAACACTTTCAAGTTTCACAACATCTTCCCAATAGGAAGACCAGAATTGCACGCAATATTCCAGCAGTGGCCTAACCAATGTCCTGTACAGCCGCAACATGACCTCCCAACTCCTGTACTCAATACTCTGACCAATAAAGGAAAGCATATCAAACACCTTCTTCACTATCCTATCTAAGCAAGAGGCCCAGCTATCACCTCACAAGCTTCCCACAGAGTTCTCAAGAACACTTGATCAGGTCCTGGGGATTTATCCACCTTTAACCGTTTCAAGACATCCAGCACTTCCTCCTCTGTAATCTGGACATTTTGCAAGATGTCACCATCTATTTCCCTACAGTCTATATCTTCCATATCCTTTTCCACAGGAAATACTGATACAAAATTCTCACTGTATCATCAATAGTCACAGATGAGGTGCCGGAAGACTGGAGGTTGGCAAACGTGGTGCCGCTGTTTAAGAAGGGTGGTAAAGACAAGCCAGGGAACTATAGACCAGTGAGCCTGACCTCGGTGGTGGACAAGTTGTTGGAGGGAATCCTAAGGGACAGGATGTACATGTATTTGGAAAGGCAAGGACTGATTAGGGATAGTCAACATGGCTTTGAGCATGGGAAATCATGTCTCATGAACTTGATTGGGTTTTTTGAAGAAGTAACAAAGAAGATTGATGAGGGCAGAGCAGTAGATGTGATCTATATGGGCTTCAGTAAGGTGCTCGACAAGGTTCCCCATGGGAGACTGATTAGCAAGGTTAGATCTCATGGAATACAGGGAGAACTAGCCATTTGGATACAGAACTGGCTCAAAGGTAGAAGACAGAGGGTGGTGGTGGAGGGTTGTTTTTCAGACTGGAGGCCTGTGACCAGTGGAGTTTGTCATTTTGTCATTTACATAAATGATTTGGATGCAAGCATAAGAGGTACAGTTAGTAAGTTTGCAGATGACACCAAAATTGGAGGTGTAGTGGACAGCGAAGAGGGTTACCTCAGATTACAACAGGATCTGGACCAGATGGGCCAATGGGCTGAGAAGTGGCAGATGGAGTTCAATTTAAATAAATGCAAGGTGCTGCATTTTGAGAAAGCAAATCTTAGCAGGACTTATACACTTAATGGTAAGGTCCTGGGGAGTGTTGCTGAACAAAGAGACCTTGGAGTGCAGGTTCATAACTCCTTGAAAGTGGAGTTGCAGGTAGATAGGATAGTGAAGAAGGTTCTGGATTAGTGGTGCTGGAAGAGCACAGCAGTTCAGGCAGCATCCAAGTAGCTTCGAAATCGACGTTTCGGGCAAAAGCCCTTCATGATCTCATGGAATACAGGGATCCAGAATCTGGTTTCCAGCATCTGCAGTCATTGTTTTTACCTTAGTGAAGAAGGTGTTTGGTATGCTTTCCTTTATTGGTCAGAGTATTGGGTACAGGAGTTGGGAGGTCATGTTGCGGCTGTACAGGACATTGGTTAGGCCACTGTTGGAATATTGCGTGCAATTCTGGTCTCCTTCCTATCGGAAAGATGTTGTGAAACTTGAAACAGTTCAGAAAAAGATTTACAAGGATGTTGCCAGGGTTGGAGGATTTGAGCTATAGGGAGATGCTGAACAGACTGGGGCTGTTTTCCCTGGAGCATCAGAGGCTGAGGGGTGACCTTATAGAGGTTTATAAAATCATGAGTGGCATGGAGAGGATAAATAGACAAAAGTCTTTTCCCTGGGGTCGGGGAGTCCAGAACTAGAGGGTATAGGTATGGGGTGAGAGGGGAAAGATATAAAAGAGACTTAAGGTGAAAAATGTGTTGCAGGTCAAGCAACATCCAAGGAGCAGGAGAATCGACGTTTTGGGCATAAGCCCTGCTCCTTGGATGCTGCCTGACCTGCTGCGTTTTTCCAGCAACACATTTTCCAGCTCTGATCTCCAGCATCTACAGTCCTCACTTTCTCCTAAGGGATCTAAGGGACAACATTTTCACGCAGAGGGTGGTACGTGTATGGAATGAGCTGCCAGAGGAAGTGGTGGAGGCTGGTACAATTGCAACATTTAAAAGGCATCTGGATGGGTACATGAATAGGAAGGGTTTGGGGGGATATGGGCCAGGCGCTGGCAGGTGGGACTGGATTAGGTTAGGATATCTGATCGGCATGAAGGGTCTGTTTCTGTGTTGTACCTCTCTATGACTCTGGATATCCAGCCCTCTTTTGAACCCTCCCGTGGAATCTGCCTCCACCACTCTCCCAGGCAATGCGTTCCAAATCCCAACAACTCTCTGAGTGAAGAAGTTTCTCCTCATCTCAATCCTGCCTCTCTTGCTGACAAATTGAAATTGTGAACCCTCATTACTGACATACCAACTAGTGGAAAGAGAATCTCCTTTTTTACTCTGTCGAAATTGTTCATGGTGTGGAGGAGCCAGTGTTGGACGGGAGTGGACAAAGTTAAACATCGCACAACACCAGGGTATAGGAGAAAGTGAGGACTGAAGATGCTGGAGAGTCAGAGTCGAGAGAGTGGTGCTGGAAACGCCACTCAGGCAGCATCCGAGGAGCTGGAGAATCAACGTTTCGGGCATAAGCCCTTCTTCAGGAATGCAGATTTATTTGGAAGTACAGTACTGCTTGATGAAGGAGCAGCACTCTGAAAGCTAGTACTTTCAAATAAGTGATATTTGATATTGTTCATTATTTTGAATACCTCAATGAGGTCACCTCATAATCCCTCTGCTCTAAGTAGAAGAAGCCCAATCCTATCTCATTATTCCTTGTATCTCAAATCCCTCATTCCTGGTATCATTCAAGCAACAATTTGACTTCAGATAGTCAACAAGGTTTTGTCAAGGGCAGGTCGTGTCTCACAAACCTCATTGAGTTTTTTGAGAAGGTAGATGAGGGTAGGGCAGTTGACATGGTGTACATGGACTTCAGTAAAGCCTTTGATAAGGTTCCACATGGTAGGTTGTTGGAGAAAATGCAGAGGCATGGGATTGAGGGTGATTTAGCAGTTTGGATTAGAAACTGGCTTTCTGAAAGAAGGCAGCGAGTGGAGGCTGATGGAAAATATTCAGCCTGGAGTCCGGTTACTAGTGGTGTTCCACAAGGATCTGTTTTGGGACCACTGCTGTTTGTCATTTTTATAAATGACTTAGACGCAGGCATAGGTGGGTGGGTTAGTAAGTTTACAGATGACACTAAAGTCAGTGGAGTAGTGGACAGTGTGGAAGAATGTTACAGGTAGCAGGGGGACTTGGATAAACTGCAGAATTGGGCTGAGAGGCGGCAAATGGAGTTCAATGCAGCTAAATATGAGGTGATGCACTTTGGGAAGAATAACAGGAAGGCAGAATACTGGGACAATGGAAAAATTCTTGGTAGTGTAGATGTGCAGAGGGATGCTGCAACTCTACAAAATGCTAGTGTGGCCAATCTTGGAATATTGTGTACAGTTCTGGTCCCCATATTTTGGGAAGGATGTGGAAGCATTGGAAAAGGTGCAAAGGAGATTTACCAGGATGTTGCCTGGTCTGGAGAGAAGGTCTTATGAGGAAGGGCTGAGAGACTTGGGTCTGTTCTCATTGGAAAGAAGGCAGCTAAGAGGGGATTTGATAGAGACATACAAGATGATCAGAGGATTAGATAGGGTAGACAGTGAAAGTCTTTTTCCTAGGATGATGACGTCAGCATGTACGAGGGGGCAGAACTACAAATTGAGGGGTGATAGATTTAATACAGATGTCAGAGGCAGGTTCTTTACGTAGAGAGTGGTAAGGGTGTGGAATGCCCTACCAGCTAATGTAGTTAACTCAGCCACATTAGGGAGATTTAAGCAATCCTTAGATAAGCACATGGATGATGGTGGGATAGTGTAGGGGGACAAGCTGAGAATAGTTCACAGGTCGGTGCAACATTGAGGGCCGAAGGGCCTGTTCTGCACCATATTGTTCTATGTTCTAAACCGCCTTTCCGTGCTCTCTCCAGGGCTTTAACATCCTTCCTTAAATAAAGTGTCCCAAATTGAACACAATACTCCAAATGTGGTCTGACCAATGACTGGTCGAGGTGCAGCATCACTTCATTGCCTTTATACTCTATGCCTCTATTTATAAACCCAAGCATCCTATAAACCTTTGTAACAACTGTTTCACCTTGCCTGGCCACCTTCAGAGAATCCGGAACATGAACCGCTGAGGTCCCTGTATTGTACTCCCCTTAAAGCCGTACCATTGAGCCTGCATTACCTCTCTATATTTCTTCTATCAAATGCATTACCTCATAGTTCTCTGCATTGACATTCATCTGCCAGGTGTCTGCCTATTTGGCAACTTGTCAATGTCCCACTGATGTCGTTCTGCATCATCTCACAATTCACTATTCTCCTTAGCTTAGTCTCATCTGCAAATTTAGAAATTTTGCCCTCAAGATCTATCTCCAAATTATTTATATAAATCAGAAAAAACAAGGGTCCCAGCACCAGTTTCTGTGGAACCCCACTTTCAATCATCTCCAATCTGAGAAATGCCCATCTATACCTACCCTCCACCTGTCTTTTAGCTAACTTCGAATCCATGCTGCCAAGGTCCCATCAATCCCAAACATTTCTAATTTGTCACTAATCTGTCATGTGGCACCATATCAAATGCTTTCTGAAAGTCCAAATGTACATCCACTCCACTACCTGAAATAACTCCACAGAGGCTGGCATCCCAGCTCTGCAATTTGTCCCCTTGACTCTTTCAGTAAACCAGGATGCATCCCATCTGGGCCTAGAGTGCTGTTAGCCTTTTCAGCACCTCTTTGTCCCATTTTTAACTAGGCCATTGTCACCATCTTCTGTTTTGTTAAAGACAGAGGCAAAGTACTCATTTAGTACCTTTACCTTTATTTCAGTGAGCAGCTTACCCTGTTATGGCCCCTCTATCCATCACTAGCCTTTTACTATTAATATCATTGAAGAACATTTAACTATTTGTTTTGGTGCAACTGCATCATTGGTGATTCCTGCTTAGCTTCAGCCCTCCTTATTCCAGCTATAGCTGGCTTACCTGCCACTTGTCAGCCCAGGCCTGGATGTTGTCCACAGCTTGTTGCATTTGAACACGGACAACTTCAGTATCTGAGGAGTCGCGAATGGTGTTGAACATTGTGAAATCATCAGTGAACATCCCCACTTCAGACCCTAAGATAGAGAGAAGGTCATTGATGAAGCAGCTGAAGATGGTTAGGCCTAGGACACTCTCCTGAGGAACTCCTGCAGAGATGTCCTGGAACTGAGATGACTGACCCTCCAACAACCACAACCATCTCCCTATGTCCCAGATATGATTCCCCAAAGCCTGTCCACCATCTACAAGATGCGAGTGTGATGAGAAACTCTCCACCTACACAGATTGAGGAATATTTCAGAAGTTCATCTCCAGAAACCTGACTGGCATCACAATTAACATTAATTCCCTCCACCACTGATGCAGAGCACCAGCTGCTTGGACAGATGTGTAAGGGCATTGAGAAGAATGAGAAAAGTTTGCAAACCGAGGTTAAGGATTATTAGAGTCGAGAGTGTGGTGCTGGATAAGCACTGAGGAGCAGGAGAGTCGATGTTTCATGCACAAGCCGTTCATCAGGAAGGGTTTATGCCTGAAACATTGATTCTCCTGTTCCTCGGATGCTGCCTGACTTGCTGTGCTTTGCCAGCACCACACTGACTCTGAATGACTCATACGTGTACCAGCTACAACTTGCACTGCAGGAATTCACCAAAGATCCTCAGGCAGCACCTTCCAAATCATGACCATTTCCATCCAGAAGGACAAGGGCGGAAGATACATGGGAACACCACCGCCTGCAAGTTTCCCTCCAAGCCACTGACCAGGAAATAAATCGCCATTCCTTCACTGTTTCTCAGTCAAAAACCTAGAATTCCCTCTCTAAGGGCATTGTGGGTCAACCCACAGTACATGGACTGCAGTGGCTCAAGAAAGCAGCTCATCCCCACCTTCTCAAAGGCAAGTTTATCCCAGTTTGGGGGAGTCCAAAACTAGAGGTTTAAGAAAGATTTAAAAGGGACCTAAGGGGCAACGTTTTCATGCAGAGGGTGGTATGTGTATGGAATGAGCTGCCAGAGGAAGTGCTGGAGGCTGGTACAATTACAACATTTAAAAGGCATCTGGATGGGTATATGAATAGGAAGGGTTTAGAGGGATATGGGTCAAGTGCTGGCAGGTGGGTCTAGATTAATTTAGAGGTGCTGCTGTTGGACTGCAGTGGACAAAGTTAAAAAATCACTACACCAGGTTATAGTCCAATAAATAGTAAATAAACCTGTTGGATATCTGGTTAGCATGGATGAGTTGAACCGAAGGGTCTATTTCCATACTGTACAGCTCTGTGACTGTAGGACTAGGGACGTGTAATCAACACTGGGCTGGTTAATGATGACCAAATTGTGTGAGGGATTAAAATAATATTCTGAGAGTGAATAGAAGATCCCAGTCTGAGTGGGAGTGTTGGTTTGGAAAGTGGAAGAGATGGGTGCAGGGAACCATTGCCTCCTCTCCCTGACCCTGACCCTGACCCCGAGCCTGACCCTGACCCTGAGCCTGGGACAGGTCTTTGACCTTGAGCCTGCCCTTTGACCTTGATCTTGTACCTTTGCGCCTGAGCCTGCCCTTTGACCCTTTAGCCCAGACGGTGTTAATAAAGTTTGTTGTTGTTTCCAAGATGGCGGCGCCCATCGCCCGCGCTCTCCGCCGGCTCGGGGCCTCAGGGTCAGGGCGAGGCCGCGGGGGGACGCCCGGCCTCCGGGCACTGGTCAGCGGGCCGAGGGCCGAGGAGGAGCCCGGTGCCGGCTCTAACTCCAGGGGCTGGTGGGCCCTGGGCCTGGGCCTGGGCCTGGGCTCGGCGGCCGCGGCGCTGCTCCTGTGGCGGGGGCCGGGGCCGGGGCCGGGGTCCCTCCCAGGCCTCAGGCCGCACTCAGCCCTCGACCTCCTCCGGGTCCAGGCCGCTCGGCCCGTCCCCCCCGACAGCCCTCGGTTCAAGTTCAACTTTATCGCCGACGTTGTGGAGAAAACAGGCCCCGCGGTGGTTTACATCGAGATCCTGGGGAGGTACTGACCGGGGGGGGGGGGGGGGCGTGAGGGAGAGGGAGAGCGGGGGTAGTGAGGGAGAGGGTGTGAGAGAGAGAGGGAGGGCGGTTAGAGTTAGAGAGAGGGAGAGAGGGAGGGAGGGGGGGGGTTGGAGAGAGGGAGGGAGGGGGGGGGTTGGAGAGAGGGAGGGAGGGGGGGGGTTAGAGAGAGGGAGAGAGGGAGGGAGGGGGGGGTTAGAGAGAGGGAGGGAGGGAGGGGGGGTTAGAGAGAGGGAGGGAGGGAGGGGGGGTTAGAGAGAGGGAGGGAGGGAGGGGGGGTTAGAGAGAGGGAGGGAGGGAGGGGGGGTTAGAGAGAGGGAGGGAGGGAGGGAGGGGGTGGTGAGGGAGAGAGGGAGGGAGGGAGGGGGGTGGTGAGGGAGAGAGGGAGGGAGGGAGGGGGGTGGTGAGGGAGGAGGGAGGGAGGGGGGTGGTGAGGGAGGGAGGGAGGGGGGTGGTGAGGGAGGAGGGAGGGAGGGAGGTGGTGAGGGAGGAGGGAGGGAGGGAGGGGGGGTGGTGAGGGAGGGAGGGAGGGGGGTGGTGAGGGAGGAGGGAGGGAGGGAGGGGGGTGGTGAGGGAGGAGGGAGGGAGGGAGGGGGGTGGTGAGGGAGGAGAGAGGGAGGGAGGGAGGGGGGTGGTGAGGGAGGAGGGAGGGAGGGAGGGGGGTGGTGAGGGAGGAGGGAGGGAGGGAGGGGGGTGGTGAGGGAGGAGGGAGGGAGGGAGGGGGGTGGTGAGGGAGGAGGGAGGGAGGGAGGGGGGTGGTGAGGGAGGAGGGAGGGAGGGAGGGGGGTGGTGAGGGAGGAGGGAGGGAGGGAGGGGGGTGGTGAGGGAGGAGGGAGGGAGGGAGGGGGGTGGTGAGGGAGGAGGGAGGGAGGGGGGTGGTGAGGGAGGAGGGAGGGAGGGAGGGGGTGGTGAGGGAGGAGGGAGGGAGGGAGGGAGGGGGGTGGTGAGGGAGGAGGGAGGGAGGGAGGGGGGTGGTGAGGGAGGAGGGAGTGAGGGAGGGGGGTGGTGAGGGAGGGAGGGAGGGAGGGGGGTGGTGAGGGAGGGAGGGAGTGAGGGAGGGGGGTGGTGAGGGAGGGAGGGAGGGAGGGGGGTGGTGAGGGAGGGAGGGAGGGAGGGAGGGGGGTGGTGAGGGAGGGAGGGGGGTGGTGAGGGAGGGAGGGAGGGAGGGGGGGTGGTGAGGGAGGGAGGGGGGATTGGAGAGAGGGAGAGGGGGTTAGGGAGAGAAGGAGGGGTTAATAGAGGTGGTTGAGAAAGGGGAGTTTATAGAGAGAGGGAGGAGCGCTTTATAGCAGGGGGTTATAGAGAGAGGGGGGTTTAGAGAGATGGGAGTTGAAATAGAGCGAGGTTTATATATAATAGAGAGATGGGGTTTGGGGGGGTGACAGAGAACAGGAGGGATGATTGGAGAGGGAGAGAGGGGGTGGGGTTAGAGAACGGGGGGATGAGAGAAAACGCAGTTGAGAGAGAGAGAGAGAGAGAGAGTGGGGACAATAGAAAAAAAAGGCAGCGCTGTAAGTTTGCTTGCTCAGCTGGTAGATTTGTTCTCAGATGTTTCATCATTAAGCTGGGTAACATGATCAGTGAGCCTCCAGTGAAGTGCTCATGGTCTGTCCTGCTGTATTTGTCTGTCTTGGTCTGTTGTGGTGAGTGATATCACTTCCAGTTCTGTTTCAGAAAGGTTAGCAGATGGGGTCCAAATCTGTATACTTGTTGATAAAGTTCTGGTTTGAATGTCAGGCCTCTAGGAATTCTCATGCATGTCTTTGTTTAGCCTTTCCCAGGCTGGATGTATTGTCCCAGTCGAACTGGTGTCCCTCTTCATCTGTGTGTATGGATACTAGTGACAGTTGGTCATGTCTTTTGGTGGATTAGTGGTGCTGGAAGAGGTGGCTAGTGTCCTCCCTGTCTGTCTGATGTGATGTTTGTTGTAGTCCTTGCAGAGTATTTTGTATATGATGTTTGTTCTGCTGGTTGTTGGTACTGGATCCTTTAGACTCATCAGGAACCGTTTCAGTGTGGTGGTGGGTTTGTGGGCTACCATGATGCCTCGGGACCAGAGTCATCTGGCCATCATCTCCGAGATGTCGTTAATGTATAGCAGGGTGGCTAGAATCTCTGGGGGTGTTGTGATGTCTTCTTGTTTCGGTCTGTTGCGTAGGAATCGGCAGACTGTGCTTATTGTGTCGGCGGAAGTGGGTACTGCAGATGCTGGAGATTAGAGTCAAGATTAGAGTGGTGCTGGAAAAGCACAGCATCCGAGGAGCAGGAAAATCAATGTTTCGGACAAAAGCCCCTCATCAGGAATGAGGCTTAAAACCATTGTTCCTGAATATGTCGTACAGGTGATTTTCTCAGCTTCTCATAGTTCCTGGGTGCTGCAGTGTGTTGTGACTCATTTAAATCATATCCTGGTGCAGCTCCATTCGTGGGTGTTGGGATAATTGCTCTTGTAGTTGAGTATCTGGTCAGTGTGCGTGTGGCTTTCCTGTAGACACTGGGCTGCAGCTCTTCATTGGCTTTGCTTTCTACTGTGACGTCTAGGAAGGGGAGTCTGTGGTTGTTCTCTTCCCCTTTGGTGAACTTTATACCAGTCAGGATGTTGTTTACGTGTTTGTGGGTTTCTTCTGATTTGTTACATTTCATGATGACAGAGTGTCATGTGCAGAGTGGACCCAAAGTTTGGGCTGGGTCATGGGGACCTCTGTTCGTTCTAACCTCTGCCTAACTGCTTGTGTAAGAGTCCTGATATTGGTAATCCCATAGGTGTCCTGTTGATTTGTTTGTAGATCTTGTTGTTGAAGGTGAAGTGGGTTGTGAGGCACAAAGCAGATGATATGAAGTTAGGTGGACAGGCAGGTAGTACTGAGGAAGTGGGGAGGCTGCAGAAGGATCTAGACAGTTTGGGAGAGTGGTCCAGGAAATGGCTGATGGAATTCAACGTGAACAAATGCGAGGTCTTGCACTTTGGCAAAAAGAATAAAAGCACAGACTACTTTCTAAACAGTGAGAAAATTCGTAAAGCCAAAGCACAAAGGGATCTGGGAGTGCTAGTCGAGGATTCTCTAAAGGTCAACATGCAGGTTGAGTCCGTGATTAAGAAAGCGAATGCGATGTTGTCACTTATCTCAAGAGGGTTGGAATATAAAAGCACTGTTGTGCTACTGAGACTTTATAAAGCTCTGGTTAGGCTCCATTTGGAGTACTGTGTCCAGTTTTAGTCCCCACATCTCAGGAAGGACATACTGGCACTGGAACGTGTCCAGCGGAGATTCACACGGATGATCCCTGGAATGGTAGGCCTAACATATGAGGAATGGCTGAGGATCTTGGGATTGTATTCATTGGAGTTTAGAAGATTAAGGGAGACTTAATAGAGACGTACAAGATAATACATGGCTTGGAAAGGGTGGACGCTAGGAAATTGTTTCCGTTAGGTGAGGAGACTAGGACCCGTGGACACAGCCTTAGAATTAGAGGGGGTAAATTCAGAACAGAAATGCGGAGACATTTCTTCAGCCAGAGAGTGGTGGGCCTGTGGAATTCATTGCCGCAGAGTGCAGTGGAGGCCGGGACACTAAATGTCTTCAAGGCAGAGATTGATAGATTCTTGTTGTCTCGGGGAATTAAGGGCTACGGGGAGAACGCTGGTAAGTGGAGTTGAAGTGCCCAGCAGCCATGATTGAATGGCGGAGTGGACTCGATGGGCCGAATGGCCTTACTTCCACTCCTATGTCTTATGGTCTAAAGCAGTTATCACGAAACTCAAATTAGACGAAACTCACAGACAACATCCTGACTGGTACAAAGTTCACCAATGAGGAAGAGAACAACCACAGACTCTCCTTCCTTGTCGTCACAGTAGAAAGCAAAGCCAATGGAGAGCTGTGGACCAGTGTCTGCAGGAATGCCACACGCACACGGACCAGATATTCAACTACAGGAGCAATCGACCTAACACCCACAAACTGAGCTGCATCAGGACATTATTTAAATGAGTCACAACACACTGCAGCATCCAGAAACGAAGAGATGCTGAGGAAAAACACCTATGCAACGTATTCAGGAATAACAGGTTCGCGATAACGGCTACTCGCGGACACCACCTCCTACTGCCCCCTTGACCATGCCCCCACCTCCCACCACCAAACCATCATCTCCCAGACCATCCATAACCTCATCACCTCAGGGGATCTCCCATCCACCGCCTCCAACCTCATAGTCCCACGACCCCGTACCGCCCATTTCTACCTCCTGTCCAAAATCCACAAACCTGACTGCCCCGGCCGACCCATTGTCTCAGCCTGCTCCTGCCCCACCGAACTCATCTCTGCAAACCTCGACACGGTCCTGTCCCCTTTAGTCCAAGAACTCCCCACCTACGTTCAGGACACCACCCACGCCCTCCACCTCCTCCATGATTTTCGCTTCCCCGGTCCCCAACGCCCTTATCTTCACCATGGACATCCAGTCCCTGTACACCTCCATCCCCCCATCACGAAGGACTCAAAGCCCTCCGCTTCTTCCTTTCCCGCCGAACCAACCAGTACCCTTCCACCGACACACTCCTTCGACTGACTGAACTGGTCCTCACTGTGAACAACTTCTCTTTCCAATCCTCCCACTTCCTCCAAACCAAAGGAGTAGCCATGGGCACCCACATGGGCCCCAGCTATGCCTGCCTCTTCGTAGGATATGTGGAACAGTCCATCGTCCACAGCTACAATGGCACCACCCCCCACCTTTTCCTCCGCTACATCGATGATTGTATCGGTGCTGCCTCGTGCTCCCACGAGGAGGTTGAACAGTTCATCCACTTTACCAACACCTTCCACCCCGACCTCAAATTCACCTGAACCGTCTCAGACTCCTCCCTCCCCTTCCTGGACCCCTCCATTTCTATCTTGGGTGACTGAATCAACACGGACATTTACTATAAACCGGCTGACTCCCACAGCTACCTAGATTACACCTCCTCCCACCCTGCCCCCTGTAAAAACACCATCCCATATTCCCAATTCCTTCGTCTCCACCGCATCTGCTCCCAGGCGGACCAGTTCCAATACCGTACAACCCAGATGGCCTCCTTCTTCAAAGACCGCAATTTCCCCCCAGACATGATCGATGATGCTCTCCACCGCATCTCCTCCACTTCCCGCTCCTCTGACCTTGAACCCTGCCCCTCCAACCGCCACCAGGACAGAACCCCACTGGTCCTCACCCACCACCCCACCAACCTCCATATACATCGTATCATCCATCGTCATTTCCGCCACCTCCAAACGGACCCCACCACCAGGGACATATTTCCCTCCCCTCCCCTATCAGCGTTCCGATAAGACCACTCCCTCCGTGACTCCCTCGTCAGGTCCACACCCCCCCACCAACCCAACCTCCACTCCCAGCACCTTCCCCTGCAACCGCAAGAAATGCAAAACTTGCACCCAAACCTCCCCCTCTCACTTCCCTCCAAGGCCCCAAGGGATCCTTCCATATCCACCACAAATTCACCTGCACCTCCACACACATCATTTACTGCATCTGCTGCACCCGATGTGGCCTCCTCTATATTGGGGAGACAGGCCGCCTACTTGTGGAACGTTTCAGAGAACACCTCTGGGACACCCGGACCAACCAACCCAACCACCCTGTGGCTCAACACTTCAACTCCCCCTCCCACTCCACCAAGGACATGCAGGTCCTTGGACTCCTCCATCACCAGACCATAACAACATGACGGCTGGAGGAAGAGCGCCTCATCTTCCGCCTGGGAACCCTCCAACCACAAGGGATGAACTCAGATTTCTCCAGTTTCCTCATTTCCCCTCCCCCACCTTGTCTCAGTCAAATCCCTCGAACTCAGCACCGCCTTCCTAACCTGCAATCTTCTTCCTGACCTCTCCGCCCCCACCCCACTCCGGCCTATCACCCTCACCTTGACCTCCTTCCACCTATCGCATTTCCAACGCCCCTCCCCCAAGTCCCTCCTCCCTACCTTTTATCTTAGCCTGCTGGACACACTTTCCTCATTCCTGAAGAAGGGCTTATGCCCGAGACGTCGATTCTCCTGTTCCTTGGATGCTGCCTGACCTGCTGCGCTTTTCCAGCAACAATAGACAATAGACAATAGATGCAGGAGTAGGCCATTCTGCCCTTCGAGCCTGCACCGCCATTCAATATGATCATGGCTGATCATTCCTAATCAGTATCCTGTTCCAGCCTTATCTCCATACCCCTTGACTCCACTATCTTTAAGAGCTCTATCCAATTCTTTCTTAAATGAATCCAGAGACTGGGCCTCCACTGCCCTCTGGGGCAGAGCATTCCACACAGCCACCACTCTCTGGGTGAAGTAGTTTCTCCTCATCTCTGTCCTAAATGGTCTACCCCGTATTTTTAAGTTGTGTCCTCTGGTTCGGCACTCCCCCATCAATGGAAATATGTTTCCTCCTGGCAGAGTGTTCAATCCTTTCATAATCCTATACGTTTCAATCAGATCCCCTCTCAGTCTTCTAAACTCAAGGGTATACAAGCCCAGTCGCTTCAGTCTTTCCGTGTAAGGCAATCCTGCCATTCCAGGAATTGACCTCGTGAACCTACGCTGCACTCCCTCAATAGCCAGAATGTCTTTCCTCAAATTTGGAGACCAGAACTGTACACAGTACTCCAGGTGTGGTCTCACCAGGGCCCTGTACAGCTGCAGAAGCACCTCTTTGCTTCTATACTCAATCCCTCTTGTTATGAAGGCCAGCATGCTATTAGCCTTCTTCACGACCTGCTGTACCTGCATGCTTGCCTTCATTGACTGGTGGACAAGAACACCCAGATCTCTCTGAACAGCCCCTTTACCTAATTTGATACCATTGAGGTAGTAATCTGCCTTCCTGTTCTTGCCACCAAAGTGGATAACCAGACATTTATCTACATTAAACTGCATCTGCAATGCATCTGCCCACTCACCTAACTTGTCCAGGTCACCCTGTAATCCCCTAACATCCTCATCACATTTCACCCTACCACCTAGCTTTGTGTCATCAGCAAATTTGCTAATGTTATTGCTGATACCATCTTCTATATCATTTACATATATTGTAAAAAGCTGCGGTCCCAGCACGGATCCCTGCGGTACCCCACTGGTCACTGCCTGCCATTCCGAAATGGAGCCGTTAATCACTACCCTTTGTTTCCTATTAGCCAACCAATTCTCTATCCAATCTAGTACTTTGCCCCCAATACCGTGCGCCCTAATTTTACTCACTAACCTCTTGTGTGGGACTTTATCAAAAGCTTTCTAAAAGTCCAGGTACACTACATCCACTGGATCTCCCTCGTCCATCTTCCGAGTTACATCCTCAAAAAATTCAAGAAGATTAGTCAAGCATGATTTCCCCTTCATAAATCCATGCTGACTCTGTCCTATCCTGTTACTATTATCCAGATGTGCTGTAATTTCATCCTTTATAATAGACTCCAGCATTTTCAGATAAGTGCAGTCCGCCAATTCCTACACAACAGACCTAACCAAGAAGACATTACACGCCCAGAGACTCTAGCCACCCTGCCATACATCAAACACATCTCTGAGATGACGCCCAGACTACTCCAGCCCCTTGACATCATGGTAGCCCACAAACCTACCAATACACTGAAACAACTTTTGATAAACCGAAAGGGCCCTGTACCAACAACCAGCAGAACGAACATATACACAATACCCTGTAAGGATTGCAACAATCATTACATTGGACAGACAATCAGGAAACTAGCCACCAGGATAAATGAACACCAACTAGCCACCAAAAGATACGAGCAACTATCATTAGTATTCTTCCACACAGACAATGAGTGACACCAGTTTGACTGGAACAGTACATCCATCCAGGGACAGGCCAAACAAAGACTCTTTCAGGAATTCCTAGAGGCCTGGCATTCAAACTGAAACTCCATTAATAAACACACTGATTTGGATCCCATTTACCAACCTCTCAGGAAAAGAACTGGACGTGATATCACCCACCACAACAGAATAAGACAGATAAATAGAGAGTGGGACAGTACATCAGCGCTTCAGCAGAGGCTCACTGATGATGATACCTAGAATAATGACGAAACGTCTGAGAACAAACTTACCAGCTCAGCTAGCAAACTTCGAACCTGACCCATAACCTGAGCTAATCTTGTCTAAAATCACATGGGGGGTGATTAGAGAGAAAGTGGCGTGTCAGAGGGGAGTTAGAGAGGGTGGGGTATTGGTGGGGAGTGAGGTTAGAGAGACAGAGGGAGGGAGGTTCGGGGGGGGTGCTATTAGAGTGGGTGTTGGAGAAAGAGGGTTGGTTTAGAGAGGGAAAGAATCAGGGTGGTGAGAGAGAGAGAGACGGGGTTTTAGAGACAGAGACTAGTTAGAGAAGAGTTGGAGGGAGGGTTTAGAGAGGGGGGAGTTAGAGAGAGATTGTGGTTTAGAGAGAGATAGGTGGGGGTTAGAGGGGTGGTTAAAGAGAGGCATGGAGAGAACGGTTTAGAGAAAAGAGGGAGGGGGGGAATTAGGGGGATAGAGAGTGAAGAGTGAGAGGGAGGGGGTGAGAAGGAGGGGGTGACAGATGGGGTTTATAGAGAGAGAGAGGGGAGGAGTTTAGAGAGAGAGATGGGTGGTTTGGAGAGATTGTAGGGGGGTTAGAGAGGGAGATGGGGTTTAGAGAGAGATGAGTGTTTTATAAAGAGTTGGAGTGTTGGGCGGGGGTTGGAGAAAGAGTGGGGAGAGAGGGCAAAGATACAGAGAGGGTAGGAAGTTAGAGGGAGTGGGGTGGAGGGAAGAGAGTGAGATTGGGGGTGTTTAGAAAGAGTGAGGGGGTGGGTAGGGAGGGAGAGGGGTGGTTAGTGACAGAGAGTTAGAGGGAGAGGTTGAGACAGAGTCTGCAAAGGGATATACTAGGATGGCTGTTCAGACTGGAGGCCCGTGACCAGTGGTGTGCTACAAGGATCGGTGCTGGGTCCACTGCTTCTCGTCATTTGTGTAAAAGATTTAGATGAAAATACAGAAGGCATGGTTCGTACTTTTGCACATGACACCAAATTTGTTGGTAGCATGGACAGCCAAGAAGGTTATTTCAGATTAAAATGGGATCTTGATCAACTGGGAGAGTGGGCCAAGGGATAGCAGGTGGAGGTTAATGCAGATCCATGTGCAGTGTTGCACTTTGGGATGACTTGCACAGTTACTGGTAGGGCCCGAGGAAGTGTTGCCAAACAAAGGGATCTCAGGATGAAGGTACATGGTTCCCTGAAAGTTGTATCCCAGTTGGACAGGGTGGGGAAGAGGAGGCAGTTGGCAAGCTTGCCCTCATTAGTTGGTGCATTGAGTACAGGAGTTGGAACATCTTGTTACAGCTGTACATGATGTTGGTCAGGCCACATTCGGAGCCCGGCGTATTCTGGTCACCCTGCTATAGGATGGATGTTATTAAAGTGGAGATGGTGCAAAAATGATTTGCAGGCATGTTGCCCTAATTGGAATGCTTAGAGTTGTAAGGAAAGGCTGGATAGGATGGGAATCTTTTTCCCTGAAACATAGGAGGCTGAGGGATGACTTTCTAGAGGTTTAGAGGTTTATAAAATCATGAGGGGAATAGACAGGGTGAATAGCTTTGGTATTTTTTTCCCCCAGAATAGGGGAGTCCAGGCAGAGGTTTAGGGTCAGAGGGGAAAGATTTAAAAGAGACCTCAGGGGCAATGTTTTCACACTGAGTGTGGTACGTGTATAGAATGAGCTGCCGGAGGAAGTGGTGGAGGCTGGTACAATTACAGCATTTAAAAGGCATCTGGCTGGGTATATGAACAGGAAGGGTTTGGAGGGATATGGGCCAAGTGCTGGCAAATGGGTCGAGATTAGGTTGGGATATGTGCTTGGCATGGGCGAGTTGGACCGAAGGGTCTGTTACTGTGCTGTATGATTCTGACTGACTGAGAATCGAGGACCTCCACAGAAGGTTCACTAGGACTGAGACCAGGTCTACAGGCACTGTCCTGTGTTGAGAGGTTGGGTCTGTACTCATTGGAGTTTAGAGGAATGAGGGGCGATTTTATTGAAACATACCCAGATTGTTAAGGGACTTGACGAAGTGGGTGTGGAACGGTTGTTTTTCCCTCGTGGGAGAGTCTGGGACCTGAGGGCATTAGCTCAGGATAAGGGATTACATTTTAAGACCAAGAGAAGGAGGAATTCCTCGTGAGGGGAATGAATCTGTGGAAATGTAACCGCAGAGCGCTGTGAAGGGTATGATCATTCAGTTTATTCCAGGCTGGGGTAGACGGATGGTTAATCAGGGTGAGGGAATCAAGGGTCAGGGGGAAAAGGGAGGTAAGTGGAGGTGAGGATTTATCAGATCAGCCGTGATTTCATTGAATGGGAGAGCAGTGTTGATGGGCTGAATGGTTGAGGAGGAGAGGAATGGCCCTTGGTTGGATGGAGGATTGGTTGAAGGGAATGAGATTGAGGAGTGGGGAAGGCTGGGGGGGTTGCTCCTTTGGGATGGAGTGTACGTGCCGAGGGATGGACAGACTGTCAGACAGACCACAACAGGCTGTATCTGCTGTACCAGAGCCGGTGAGCCGGTGTCCTTCCTCCCCAGGCACCCGTTCAGTGGGCGGGAAATGCCCATTTCGAATGGCTCCGGTTTCGCTGTGACGGAGGACGGGCTGATTGTGACCAATGCCCACGTGGTGGCCAACAAGAGAAGGGTGCGGGTGAAGCTGGCCAACGGAGAGATGTATGAAGCTTCTGTTCAGGCCATTGACCAGGTCGCAGACATCGCCACCATCAAGATCAACCCCAAGGTAAGCAGCAGCATCATGGCCTGAAACCAATGCACTGGGGGTAGGGAGAGGGAGATACAGCCTGAGATCGGGGGGGGGGGGGGGATGGGGGAGGGGACATCGCCCCGATACCGGGGTGGGAGTGGGGGAGGGGACATCGCCCCGATACCAGTGGGGACGGAGGAGGGGACATCGCACCGATACCGGGGTGGGGTGGGGGAGGGGACATCACCCTGATACCGGGGGTGGGTGGGGGAGGGGACATCACCCCGATACCGGGGGTGGGTGGGGGAGGGGACATCACCCCGATACCGGGGGTGGGTGGGGGAGGGGACATCACCCCGATACCGGGGGTGGGTGGGGGAGGGGACATCACCCCGATACCGGGGGTGGGTGGGGGAGGGGACATCACCCCGATACCTGGGGGGGGGGTATCCCCGGGATGGGTGGAGGGATGTATTCTCCCCAGTACCAGGGTGCTTTCTCAGGGTGATACTGTGTGTATTCAGTTGTGTTCACTGTGCTCAGGGTGATCTGCGTGTCGGGATTGTACTTGCTGTGGCCTTGCCTCAATGCTGACTGTATAATCTCCTGTTTTAGGCTCCTCTCCCAACCCTGCCACTGGGTGTGTCCTCTGAGGTCAGACATGGCGAGTTTGTTGTTGCTATGGGCAGTCCCTTTGCCCTCCAGAACACGATCACATCTGGGATTGTCAGCTCTGTGCAGCGAGGGAGTCAGGAGCTTGGAATGGCTCATTCGGACATGGAATATATTCAGACTGATGCTTCCATTGATGTGAGTGCACTGATTGAGTGGGTGTGGACACAGTTTCCAAGCTTAATTTGGGATGTGAGCATCTTGGCTAGACAAATATTTATTGCCCCTCTGTAATTGCCCTTGAGAGGTTGCTGTTGAGTCCCCTCCTAGGACTGCTGCAGATGTTTAACCCAGTGATTGGGTGGAGATCCAGCTGTGACTCCTCACTCTCCATCCTGTCAGCCTGAAACAGATCCATCCATTCCCACTCTCTGCTTTCTGTTAGCCAGCCCGTCTTCTGTCCACGCCAATATTCTACCCCTTTGAAGTGGCACTCTGTCAAATGCCTTTTGGAAATCTCAGTGCAGCCCGTTCACTGGATTCCAAAATCCACAGCATGTGCTATCTCCTCATACAATTCCAGTAAAACGATTAATCCGGATTCCCCTTTTCTCAAACCATGTTTTGAGCACTGATATCCAGAGGGATCCCGGGGTGCAAGCCCCCAGCTCCCTGGAAGTGGCAGCACAAGTGGTAGAGAAGGCAGACTGCATTCCTGTTTTCAGCGGTCGGGGCATTGAATATAAAAGTTGGGAAGTCATTTTGCAGCCTTTCGTGAGGCCACAATAGGAGTGTTGTGTGCAGTTATGTTTGCCACACTACAGGACAGATGTGGAGGCTTTGGAAAGGGTGCAGAAGAGGTTTACCAGGATGTGACCTGGATTGGGAGGTATTAGCTCTAAAGGGAAGGAGGACAGACTTGGATTGTTTTGGCTAGGGCAGTGGAGGCTGAGGGGGCGACCTGACAGAAATATTGGAAATTGGGAAAGGCCTGGGGAGGGTGGGTAGATGGAGCCTTTAACCCAGGCTGGAAATGTCAATTACTAGATCTAAGATGGAGGGAGGGGGAGCTTAAAGGAGATGACTGAGACAAGTTTTATTTACATAGCGTGTGGTAGGTGCCTGAAACACGCTGCTGGGGGAACACGTAGAAGCAGGTTTGATAGCAACATTTAATAGGTTTCTCTACAGACACGTGAACAGGTAAGGAACAGAGGGATACAGAGCATGTGCAGGCAGGTGGGATTAGTTTAGAATGGCATCATGGTCAGTATAGACATGGTGGGCTGAAGGACCTGTCCCTGTGCTGTACTGTCCGATGTTAACTCTGCCCGATTACTTTGAACGTAACCGAGTGCCCTGTTATAACATCATGAATGGTTTCTAACACGCATTGAACTAACTGGCCTAGTTTTCTACTTTCTGCTTCCTTCGGTTTTTGAATTACGGAGTTACATTCACCTCCATTTTAACAGCACTTTCCCCAAATCAGAGGGGTTTTGGACAACTTAAAATAATGCATTCACTATCTCACTGGCCATTTCTTTTAGGAGCTCTGGGTGAAGTTCATCAGAACCCTGTCAGTCCCTAACTTCAGTAATTTACTCAGTCCCACTTCTCTTTTGTTTAATTTGGTAATGGGGCATGGCCGGGCCCAGTATTTATTGCCCGTCCCTAGTTGCCCCTTGAGAAGGTGGGGGTGAGCTGCCTTCTTGAACCACTGCAGTCCATGTGCTGTGGGTTGACCCACAATGCCCTGAGAGGGAATTCCAGGATTCTGACCCAGTGACAGTGAAGGAATGGTGATATATTTCCAAGTCAGGATGGTGAGTGGCTTGGAGGGGGTGGTGTTCCCATGTATCTGCTGCCCTTGTTGTTCAAGATAGAAGTGGGTGTGGAATCTTTGGTGAATTTCATTTGATGAAAAATAATCATTGATTTATTTACCGAAGGCAACAAATGCTGAAGGTCAGACTGGGTCAAGTCCTACACTGATTTACTTGTATTTTCCTTTTCATGTTTTGTTTTGTGATATATGCGGATGTGACTGTGGTGAATAGGGAGACAGAGGGATGAGGATAGATAGAGAAACACCCAATGCGTTATTGTTCCTCAGCCTGTAAGAAAGAGTGAAAGTAAGGAAGGGTATGGTGTGATGAGGGCATGAGAATATAAGGGCTAGGGGATACCGAAAGATTCAATGATTGGACAAAAAGCTGGCAACCGGAGTATAACGTTGGAAAGTTGTGAAGTCATACACTTTGGTAGGAACTTTTACTTAAACTCAGAGACTCCAAGAAAGAGCGGCACACTTAAGAGTTTAAAACCAGGGAAGTCCCACAGTGTTAGTGAGGCTGTGTTTGGAGTACAGTGGACAGTTTTGGTCCCCATATTTAAGAAAGGACATCCTGGGAGTAGAGGCAGTTCAGAAGAGATTCATTCACTCCTTTGATTTATCCAGAACAGCGATGTCATGTTTAGACTATCAAAAGGTGATTGGATTGAAACATACACCATTCTAAAGGGGCTTGATGGTGTAGATATTAAGGTGATTCCATATTAGTGGGGAAACTTTGAACTAAAGGGCACAGTTTCAGAATAAAGGGATACTCATTTAAAACTGAGATGTGAAGGAGTATCTCCTACCAGAGGTTACTGATTACCTGGAAGTTTCTACCTGAGAGAGTTGTGGAGGCTGGATCACTGAAAGCATCGAAAGACCCCATTCTCCCACTTTCTCCCCATAACTCTTGATCCCCTGATACTCAAGGACCGGTCTATCTCTTTCTTAAATATACTCAATGATCTGGCTTGCACAGATTTCTGTGGCAGTGAATTCCACAGATTCCCCACTCCCTGGCCGAAGAAGTTTCTCCTTATCTCTGTTCCCTTTACTCTAAGGCTGTGCCCTCAGGTCCTAGTCTCTCCTACCAATGGGAACATCTTCCCAACATCCACTCTGTCCAGGCCAGTCAGTATTCTGTAAGTTTCAATTCAATCCCCCCCCCCCCCCCCCCCCCATCCTTCTAAACTCCATCGAGTATAGACCCAGAGTCCTCAAACATTCCTCACGTCCCAAGAATGTCACTTCTGCCTTCGCAACTTCAGTTTTCTTTAAGTTTATTACCAGTTTTGTTTCTCGTCATTCAAACAGCTCTGCCAACTGTACCATGTGATCTTTCCAGGACTTAGTAAAGATCACTACATTGTCCAAACAGACTGCACAGTTTGTTAACCCAGCCACAACTGTGTTCATGATTCTTTGGGATGTGACGGTTGTGTTCTTCATTCCAAAGGGCATCACTTTAAACTGATATCGCCCATTTGGGGTTACAAACGCAGACATTTCTTTCACCGTCCCTGATACAGGTACCTGCCAGTAACCACGCATTAATGCCAACTTGGTGATGTAACTGACTTGTCCAACTTTCTCGATACAGTCCTCCCATCGAGGAGTCGGATATGAGTCTGATTTTGTAACAGCGTTGACCTTCCAATACTCCACACAGAATTGTTGAGTCCCATCTGGTTTGGGAACTAAGACAATCGGCGAACTCCACTCACTCTGGTTTGGTTTGACGATGTCCTCGTTGAGCATGGCCTTCACTTCCATCTGGACCTGTCTGGCTTTGAAAGGATTAAGCCGACAGGGGTGTTGTTTCATTGGAGCAGTATTCTCTACATCTACTTCATGTACAATAGCATTACTCCTCCCCATCTGATCCTTACATATGTCCTTATACTGCAGTAACAAACCTTTCCACTGCACTGGATGCCCCTGAGACAGATAGCTTACTAACCTATCCCACTCCTCAAGGACTTCTTCATTTTTTAAAATCTATTTTGAGGCACATCAAAATCCACATCATCTGGAATTTATTCCTCACTCCGCAGGGCAGTAACTAGCACCTGTTTCTCCAGTTCTTTCTCTCCAATATAATACGGTTTCAACATGTTCACGTGATGTACCTGTAAAAGGTTTTCCTATCTGGCATCTTTACTAAATAGTTCACCTGACTATACATTTTCTCAATTTGATAGGGACCACTAAACCTGTCTTTGAAGGGATTTCCTATCACTGGTAATAGTGCTAACATGTTATTCCCTCAGGAAAACGTCCGAGTCTCAGAGCTTTTATCTGCCACCTGCTTCATTCTACACTGTGTCCTTTTTAGGCGCTGTTTAGCTAACTCACCTACTCAATTTAATCTCTCCTTCACCTCCAATACATAATCTAAGTGTGAGATCTCCAACTTTGGTCCTGTCGATTTTTTCTTTAATTAATTTCAAAGGGTCTCTCACTTCATGCCTGAATATTAACTCGAAGTGAACTGAGTAGATTCATTTGGGGCATCTCTAACGGTAAACAATACGAATGGGGTATCTTTATCCCAGTCATTCAGGTAATCCTGACAGTACGCTCTCAGCATGGTCTTCAGGGACTGATGTCACCTTTCTAAAGCTCCCTGGGATTCAGGATGATACACACTGGATTTAAAGTGCTGTATACCTAAGCTATCCATAACCCCCTTAAACAGCCTAGCAGTAAAATCTGACCCTTGGTCCGACTGAATCTTTCTGGGTAGCCCATACTGTGTGAAGAAAGCTACTAACTCCTCTACCACCCTTTTTGCCTTGATACTCCGTGATGGAATTGCCTCCAGAAATCTGGGAGACACATCCATTATGATGAACAAGTATTGGTTCCCAGTTTTAGTTCCCGGGAGGGGACCTACAGAATCAATCATAACCCATGTGAAAGGTTCTTCAAATAAGGGAATTGGTAACAAAAGTGCTGGTTTTATTACTGCCTGTGGCTTACCTACCATTTGGCATGTATGACACATACGTCAAAAGTTAACCACATCCTTGTACATTCCAGACCAATAGAAATGTTTCTGTACCTTAGCCTGAATCTTTTGTACCCCTAGGTGAGCTCCTACAGGTAGTTCATGTACTACCCATAACTCCTCCTGTCTGTATGCTCCCGGTAACACAATCTGGTGCACTTCAGTCCATTTCTCCTCTGCACTAACCTGCCGTGGTCTCCATTTCCATCTGAGAATTCTATCTTTCAGATAATAGCCCTCCGGAATATTCTCTGCCTCCTTCTCTGAGTACACATCAACATTTTTATCTTTTATTGTCTCGTCTTTCTGTTACAAGTCTCTTAGCCTTCCAGGAGTAAATACGTCTGTCTGGCCCTCTGCCTGTTCAGGATTTTCCTGCACCATTACATCAAACAGGGTGTCCACTAACTGAACCTCAACTCCTTCATTGTTCCCTTTTCTCTTCGTGCTGTGATAGTGGAATCTTGTTACCACACAGTCTGGGAAAATACAAGGATATTTTTGTTTTAACACCTCATTTATCCAGGTTGAACTCCATCTGCCATTTCCCAGCCCAGCTCTGCATCCTGTCTCTGTCACGCTGCAGCCTGCAGTAGCCCTCAATACTATCGACGACACCTCCAACCTTTGTGTCATCTGCAAATTTACTAACCCACCGCTCAACCTCCTCATCCAAGTCATTTATAAAAACTACAAAGATCAGAGGTCCAAGAACAGAGCCCTGCGGGACCCCACTCAACACTGACCTCCAGGCAGAATACTGTCCATCTACATGGTCACCGCATTATAAGAAGGATGTGGAAGCTTTGGAAAGGGTGCAGAGGAGATTTACTAGGATGTTGCCTGGTATGGAAGGAATGTCTTACGAGGAAAGGCTGAGGGACTTGAGGCTGTTCTTGTTAGAGAGAACAAGGTTGAGAGGTGACTTACTACAGACATACAAGATAATCAGAGGGTTAGATAGGGTGGACAGGGGGAGCCTTTTTCCAAGAATGGTGACCGTGAGCACGAGGGGGTATAGCATTAAATTGAGGGGTGATAGATATAGGACAGGTATCAGAGGTAGTTTCTTTACTCAGAGAGTAATAAGGGTTTGGAATGCTTTGCCTGCAACGGTCGTAGATTCACCAACTTAAAGGACATTTAAGTCGTCATTGGACAGGCAAATGGATGTACATGGAATAGTGTAGGTTAGATGGGCTTCAGATTGGTATGACAGGTCGGCACAACATCGAGGGCCGAAGGGTCTGTACTGTGCTGTTATGTTCTATGTACAACCACTCTGCCTTCTGTCAGCCAGCCAATTCTGAATCCAGATAGCCAAATCTCCCTGTATCCCATACTTCCTGACTTTATGAATGAGCCTACCATGGGGAACCTTGTCAAATGCCTTGCTGAAGTTCATATACACCACATCCACTGCTCGACCTTCATAGACCTGTCTCCTCCTCAAAGAACTCAATAAGATTTGTGAGGTATGACCTGCCCCTCACAAAGCCATGCTGACTGCCTTTAATCCCACTATGCTTTGCCAAATAGTCATAAATCCTATCCCTCAGATTTCTTTCCACCACTTTGCTGACCACAGACATAAGACTGACTGGTCTGTAATTGCCAGGGATTTCCCTATTCCCCTTCTTGAAAAGAGGAACAACATTCGCCTCCTTCCAATCCTCCGGTACGACTCCCGTGGAGAGTGAGGAGGCAAAGATCCTCACCGCGGCTTAGCAACCTTCTTTCTCACTTCCCGGAGCAGCCTGGGATAAATCTGGTCTGGCCCTGGGGACTTATCAATCTTAATGTTTTCCAAAATTTCTAGCGCATCAACTTCATCAATCTTGATCTGGTCAAGACTATATCCTAGCTCCTCAAAGTTCTCATTTATAACAAGGTCCCTTTCCTTCGAGAAAACCGAAGCAAAAAACTCATTTAGACCCTCCCCCATCTGCTCAGACTCCACGTACAAGTTCCTTACTCTATCCCTGATCGGCCCTACCTTCTCCCTGATCATTCTCTTATTCTTCACGTATGAGTAAAATACCTTTGGGTTCTCCCTAATCCTTCCTGCCAAGCCTTTTTTGTGTCCCCTCCTGGCTCTCCTCAGTCCATTTCTGAGCTCCTTTCCAGCAAGCCTGTAATCCTCTAAAGCTGTGCTAGATCCTTGCTTCCTCCACCTTCTTCCTTTTGACAAGAAGTTCCTCTGTTCTTGTCATCCAAAACTCCTTAATCTTACCCCTTCTTACCTGTCTCAGGGGAGGGACAAATTTGTGCATCACTTGCAACAACTCCTTAAACAGTCTCCACGTGTCTGCTGTGCCCCTTTCTGTGGAACAATTGCTCCCAGTCTGTGCTTCCCAACTCCTGTCTGATAGCATTATCATTTCCTTTTCTCCAATTAAATATCTTCCCTCGGTAACTGCTCCTTTCACTCTCCAAGGCTATGCTAAATGTGAGGCAGCTGTGGTTACTGTCACCAAAGTGCTCTCCCACCGTGACACCTGTCCTGGCTCATTGCCGAGCACCAAATCCAAAATGGCCTCTCCCCCCATCGGTCTGTCTACATACTGAGTAAGGAAACCATCCTGAACACACCTGACAAAAACGGCTCCATCCAAACCATCTGTATTAAGGAGGTTCCAGTCGATATTGGGAAAGTTGAAATCACCCATAACAACGACCCTGCTACATCTGCATTTTTCTAGAATCTGCCCGCCCATGTGATCTTCAATCTCCCTACTGCTATTAGGGGCTGTGTAGAAAATCCCCAATGAGGTGGCTATTCCCTTACTGTTCCTAACTCCCACCCATACTGACTCAGTAGACAAACCTTCCTCAACAACCTTCATTTCTGTAGCTGTGATGCACTCTCTGATCAGCAATGCTACACCCCCTCCTCTTTTTCCACCCTCCCTGTTCTTTTTAAATGTTCAAAACCCTTGAACATCAAGCAACCATTCCTGCCCCTGTGGAACCCACATCACCATTATGGCCACAACAATGTAGTCCCAGGTACTAATCCATGCTCTCAGTTCATCACTCTTATTTCTGACACTCCTTGAGTTAAAGCAGACACACTTTAACCCTTTGTTTCATCGTGTGAGAAACCTTCATGATAGATTCACTACATCCTGTGACTGCCCCATCTGCAACTGTCCCCCCCTCTCAGATATGTAGCTCTGATTCCCACTCCCGCCCCCTTTCTAAGCTTTCTTGTCAAATTTGAGAAACATCTTCAACTCCCAGAACCTCTTTAGCAATTTTGAGAGCCATTTCTCTCACTTTTAATTTAATCAATCACAAGTCACCAAAATTGAACAAATTGTCTCACCTGTGTTTTATTTGAAGATCTAGGACACTAATCTGCAAGTGTTTAAATCTGCTGGGAATTTTCGTACCCTCAAATCTATTCAAATCTGTTTAAACCAGTTCAAATCATGGACCCGAACCCCTAAACTGTTGCGACACGGGGCAAACTCTCCTGTTTAATGTCGACCAATAACACTGAAAAGATTTATCCCACAGCATCTGCAGTCCTCACTTTCACCTCCATTGAGTATAGACCCAGAGTCCTCATGTGTTAAGCTTTTCATTGCTGTGATCATTCTCAT
Organism: Chiloscyllium punctatum; assembly: GCF_047496795.1. Lineage (NCBI taxonomy): Eukaryota > Metazoa > Chordata > Chondrichthyes > Orectolobiformes > Hemiscylliidae > Chiloscyllium > Chiloscyllium punctatum. Next base: position 180,996,271 of record NC_092739.1, read on the forward strand.
GAACGTCCTCTGTATTCACTCCAGAGGATAATGTTTCTGCACAGCTTCCTGTCACTCAATCCTCTCTCTCATTCTCTTCCAGTTCGGAAATTCTGGAGGCCCTCTGGTCAACTTGGTAAGTTATTGCCTTGCTCTTGACTCCTCCTTTCACCCTCACCAGTGGGAGGCGTGGCCTGTGGACCAGAGACAGGGAAGAGGGCAGAAGTGGTACCAGTGGGAGGGAGGGGCAGGGTGAGGAGGTGGGAGAGGGGAGGTTGGATGGGGATGTGCAACAGGGTCAGAGTTGGTTGGGAGTGGGAAAGTCAGTCCAGTAGGCGGTGAACACACTGTCTCTTCTGTTCACAGGATGGTGAGGTGATTGGAATTAACACCATGAAGGTGACAGCAGGAATCTCCTTCGCAATCCCATCAGACAGACTGCGGCAGTTCCTCGTACAAGCCAAACAGAGTAAACGCACATTACACTGTTAATATAACAGGGACCAATAGGGGCCGGTCAGCTCAGTGTGTTAGAGAGAGATAGGGGCGGGTTAGCTCAGTATATTAGAGAGAGTTAGGGACCGGTCAGCTCAGTGTGTTATAGAGAGAGATAGGGACTGGTCAGCTCAGTGTATTATGGAGAGATAGGGGTCGGTCAGCTCAGTGTATTAGAGAGAGATAGGGACCGGTCAGCTCAGTGTATTATAGAGAGATAGGGGCCGGTCAGCTCAGTGTATTATATAGAGATAGGGACCGGTCAGCTCAGTGTATTATAGAGAGATAGGGGCCGGTCAGCTCAGTGTATTAGAGAGAGATAGGGACCGGTCAGCTCAGTGTATTATAGAGAGATAGGGGCCGGTCAGCTCAGTGTATTAGAGAGAGATAGGGACCGGTCAGCTCAGTGTATTATAGAGAGATAGGGGTCGGTCAGCTCAGTGTATTATAGAGAGAGATAGGGACTGGTCAGCTCAGTGTATTATGGAGAGATAGGGGTCGGTCAGCTCAGTGTATTATATAGAGATAGGGACCGGTCAGCTCAGTGTATTATAGAGAGATAGGGACCGGTCAGCTCAGTGTATTATAGAGAGATAGGGGCCGGTCAGCTCAGTGTATTATAGAGAGATAGGGACCGGTCAGCTCAGTGTATTATAGAGAGATAGGGGCCGGTCAGCTCAGTGTATTAAAGAGAGATAGGGACCGGTCAGCTCGGTGTATTATAGAGAGATAGGGACCGGTCAGCTCAGTGTATTATAGAGAGATAGGGGCCGGTCAGCTCAGTGTATTATAGAGAGATAGGGACCGATCAGCTCAGTGTATTATAGAGAGATAGGGGTCGGTCAGCTCAGTGTATTATATAGAGATAGGGGCCGGTCAGCTCAGTGTATTAGAGAGAGATAGGGACCGGTCAGCTCAGTGTGTTATAGAGAGATAGGGACCGGTCAGCTCAGTGTGTTATAGAGAGAGATAGGGACTGGTCAGCTCAGTGTATTATGGAGAGATAGGGGTCGGTCAGCTCAGTGTATTATATAGAGATAGGGACCGGTCAGCTCAGTGTATTAGAGAGAGATAGGGGCCGGTCAGCTCAGTGTATTAGAGAGAGATAGGGACCGGTCAGCTCAGTGTATTATAGAGAGATATGGACCGGTCAGCACAGTGTATTATAGAGAGATAGGGACCGGTCAGCTCAGTGTATTACAAAGAGATAGGGACCGGTCAGCTCAGTGTATTATAGAGAGATAGGGACCGGTCAGCTCAGTGTATTATAGAGAGATAGGGACCGGTCAGCTCAGTGTATTAGAGAGTGTTAGGGACCGGTCAGCTCAGTGTATTATAGAGAGATAGGGACCGGTCAGCTCAGTGTATTATAGAGAGATAGGGACCGGTCAGCTCAGTGTATTATAGAGAGATAGGGGCCGGTCAGCTCAGTGTATTATAGAGAGATAGGGACCGGTCAGCTCGGTGTATTATAGAGAGATAGGGGCCGGTCAGCTCAGTGTATTAAAGAGAGATAGGGGCCGGTCAGCTCGGTGTATTATAGAGAGATAGGGGCCGGTCAGCTCAGTGTATTATAGAGAGATAGGGACCGGTCAGCTCAGTGTATTATAGAGAGATAGGGACCGGTCAGCTCAGTGTATTATAGAGAGATAGGGGCCGGTCAGATCAGTGTATTTGAGAGCGATAGGGGCCGGTCAGCTCAGTGTATTATAGAGAGATAGGGACTGGTCAGCTCAGTGTATTAGAGAGTGATAGGGGCCGGTCAGCTCAGTGTATTATAGAGAGATAGGGACTGGTCAGCTCAGTGTATTATAGAGAGATAGGGGCCGGTCAGATCAGTGTATTATAGAGAGATAGGGACCGGTCAGCTCAGTGTATTATAGAGAGATAGGGGCCGGTCAGATCAGTGTATTTGAGAGCGATAGGGGCCGGTCAGCTCAGTGTATTATAGAGAGATAGGGACCGGTCAGCTCAGTGTATTGTAGAGAGATAGGGACCAGTCAGCTCAGTGTATTATAGATAGGGACCGGTCAGCTCAGTGTATTGTAGAGAGATAGGGACCGGTCAGCTCAGTGTATTGTAGAGAGATAGGGACCGGTCAGCTCAGTGTATTATAGAGAGATAGGGACCGGTCAGCTCAGTGTAATAGAGAGTCATAGGGACCGGTCAGCTCAGTGTATTGTAGAGAGATAGGGACCGGTCAGCTCAGTGTATTATAGAGAGATAGGGGCCGGTCAGCTCAGTGTATTATAGAGAGATAGGGACCGGTCAGCTCAGTGTATTATAGAGAGATAGGGGCCGGTCAGCTCAGTATATTATAGAGAGATAGGGACCGGTCAGCTCAGTGTATTATAGAGAGATAGGGGCCGGTCAGCTCAGTGTACTATAGAGAGATAGGGACCGGTCAGCTCAGTGTATTATAGAGAGATAGGGACCGGTCAGCTCAGTGTATTATAGAGAGATAGGGACCGGTCAGCTCAGTGTATTATAGAGAGATAGGGGCCGGTCAACTCAGTGTATTATAGAGAGATAGGGACCGGTCAGCTCAGTGTATTGTAGAGAGATAGGGACCGGTCAGCTCAGTGTATTATAGAGAGATAGGGGCCGGTCAGCTCAGTGTATTATACAGAGATAGGGACCGGTCAGCTCAGTGTATTATGGAGAGATAGGGGCCGGTCAGCTCAGTGTATTATAGAGAGATAGGGACCGGTCAGCTCAGTGTATTAAAGAGAGATATGGGCCGGTCAGCTCAGTGTATTATAGAGAGATAGGGGCCGGTCAGCTCAGTGTATTATAGAGAGATAGGGGCCGGTCAGCTCAGTGTATTATAGAGAGATAGGGGCCGGTCAGCTCAGTGTATTAGAGAGTGATAGGGGCCGGTCAGCTCAGTGTATTGTAGAGAGATAGGGGCCGGTCAGCTCAGTGTATTATAGAGAGATAGGGACCGGTCAGCTCAGTATATTATGGAAAGATTCGGGCCGGTCAGCTCAGTGTATTATACAGAGATAGGGGCCGGTCAGCTCAGTGTATTGTAGAGAGATAGGGACCGGTCAGCTCAGTGTATTGTAGAGAGATAGGGACCGGTCAGCTCAGTGTATTGTAGAGACATAGGGGCCGGTCAGCTCAGTGTATTATAGAGAGATAGGGACCGGTCAGCTCAGTGTATTATAGAGAGATAGGGGTCGATCAGCTCAGTGTATTATAGAGAGATAGGGACCGGTCAGCTCAGTGTATTATAGAGAGATAGGGACCAGTCAGCTCAGTGTATTATAGATAGGGACCGGTCAGCTCAGTGTATTGTAGAGAGATAGGGACCGGTCAGCTCAGTGTATGAAAGAGAGATAGGGACCGGTCAGCTCGGTGTATTGTAGAGAGATAGGGACCGGTCAGCTCAGTGTATTATAGAGAGATAGGGACCGGTCAGCTCAGTGTATTAGAGAGTGTTAGGGACCGGTCAGCTCAGTGTATTATAGAGAGATAGGGACCGGTCAGCTCAGTGTATTATAGAGAGATAGGGACCGGTCAGCTCAGTGTATTATAGAGAGATAGGGGCCGGTCAGCTCAGTGTATTATAGAGAGATAGGGACCGGTCAGCTCGGTGTATTATAGAGAGATAGGGGCCGGTCAGCTCAGTGTATTAAAGAGAGATAGGGGCCGGTCAGCTCGGTGTATTATAGAGAGATAGGGGCCGGTCAGCTCAGTGTATTATAGAGAGATAGGGACCGGTCAGCTCAGTGTATTATAGAGAGATAGGGACCGGTCAGCTCAGTGTATTATAGAGAGATAGGGGCCGGTCAGATCAGTGTATTTGAGAGCGATAGGGGCCGGTCAGCTCAGTGTATTATAGAGAGATAGGGACTGGTCAGCTCAGTGTATTAGAGAGTGATAGGGGCCGGTCAGCTCAGTGTATTATAGAGAGATAGGGACTGGTCAGCTCAGTGTATTATAGAGAGATAGGGGCCGGTCAGATCAGTGTATTATAGAGAGATAGGGACCGGTCAGCTCAGTGTATTATAGAGAGATAGGGGCCGGTCAGATCAGTGTATTTGAGAGCGATAGGGGCCGGTCAGCTCAGTGTATTATAGAGAGATAGGGACCGGTCAGCTCAGTGTATTGTAGAGAGATAGGGACCAGTCAGCTCAGTGTATTATAGATAGGGACCGGTCAGCTCAGTGTATTGTAGAGAGATAGGGACCGGTCAGCTCAGTGTATTGTAGAGAGATAGGGACCGGTCAGCTCAGTGTATTATAGAGAGATAGGGACCGGTCAGCTCAGTGTAATAGAGAGTCATAGGGACCGGTCAGCTCAGTGTATTGTAGAGAGATAGGGACCGGTCAGCTCAGTGTATTATAGAGAGATAGGGGCCGGTCAGCTCAGTGTATTATAGAGAGATAGGGACCGGTCAGCTCAGTGTATTATAGAGAGATAGGGGCCGGTCAGCTCAGTATATTATAGAGAGATAGGGACCGGTCAGCTCAGTGTATTATAGAGAGATAGGGGCCGGTCAGCTCAGTGTACTATAGAGAGATAGGGACCGGTCAGCTCAGTGTATTATAGAGAGATAGGGACCGGTCAGCTCAGTGTATTATAGAGAGATAGGGACCGGTCAGCTCAGTGTATTATAGAGAGATAGGGGCCGGTCAACTCAGTGTATTATAGAGAGATAGGGACCGGTCAGCTCAGTGTATTATAGAGAGATAGGGACCGGTCAGCTCAGTGTATTATAGAGAGATAGGGGCCGGTCAGCTCAGTGTATTATACAGAGATAGGGACCGGTCAGCTCAGTGTATTATGGAGAGATAGGGGCCGGTCAGCTCAGTGTATTATAGAGAGATAGGGACCGGTCAGCTCAGTGTATTATAGAGAGATAGGGGCCGGTCAGCTCAGTGTATTATAGAGAGATAGGGGCCGGTCAGCTCAGTGTATTATAGAGAGATAGGGGCCGGTCAGCTCAGTGTATTATAGAGAGATAGGGGCCGGTCAGCTCAGTGTATTAGAGAGTGATAGGGGCCGGTCAGCTCAGTGTATTGTAGAGAGATAGGGGCCGGTCAGCTCAGTGTATTATAGAGAGATAGGGACCGGTCAGCTCAGTATATTATAGAAAGATTCGGGCCGGTCAGCTCAGTGTATTATACAGAGATAGGGGCCGGTCAGCTCAGTGTATTGTAGAGAGATAGGGACCGGTCAGCTCAGTGTATTGTAGAGAGATAGGGACCGGTCAGCTCAGTGTATTGTAGAGACATAGGGGCCGGTCAGCTCAGTGTATTATAGAGAGATAGGGACCGGTCAGCTCAGTGTATTATAGAGAGATAGGGGTCGATCAGCTCAGTGTATTATAGAGAGATAGGGACCGGTCAGCTCAGTGTATTATAGAGAGATAGGGACCAGTCAGCTCAGTGTATTATAGATAGGGACCGGTCAGCTCAGTGTATTGTAGAGAGATAGGGACCGGTCAGCTCAGTGTATGAAAGAGAGATAGGGACCGGTCAGCTCGGTGTATTGTAGAGAGATAGGGACCGGTCAGCTCAGTGTATTATAGAGAGATAGGGACCGGTCAGCTCAGTGTAATAGAGAGTCATAGGGACCGGTCAGCTCAGTGTATTGTAGAGAGATAGGGACCGGTCAGCTCAGTGTATTATAGAGAGATAGGGGCCGGTCAGCTCAGTGTATTATAGAGAGATAGGGACCGGTCAGCTCAGTGTATTATAGAGAGATAGGGACCGGTCAGCTCAGTATATTATAGAGAGATAGGGACCGGTCAGCTCAGTGTATTATAGAGAGATAGGGGCCGGTCAGCTCAGTGTATTATAGAGAGATAGGGGCCGGTCAGCTCAGTGTATTATAGAGAGATAGGGACCGGTCAGCTCAGTGTATTATAGAGAGATAGGGACCGGTCAGCTCAGTGTATTATACAGAGATAGGGACCGGTCAGCTCAGTGTATTATAGAGAGATAGGGGCCGGTCAGCTCAGTGTATTATAGAGAGATAGGGACCGGTCAGCTCAGTGTATTATAGAGAGATAGGGACCGGTCAGCTCAGTGTATTATAGAGAGATAGGGACCGGTCAGCTCAGTGTATTATAGAGAGATAGGGGCCGGTCAGCTCAGTGTATTATAGAGAGATAGGGGCCGGTCAGCTCAGTGTATTATAGAGAGATAGGGGCCGGTCAGCTCAGTGTATTGTAGAGAGATAGGGGCCGGTCAGCTCAGTGTATTGTAGAGAGATAGGGACCGGTCAGCTCAGTGTATTATAGAGAGATAGGGACCGGTCAGCTCAGTGTATTATAGAGAGATAGGGGCCGGTCAGCTCAGTGTGTTATAGAGAGATAGGGACCGGTCAGCTCAGTGTATTAGAGAGAGATAGGGGCCGGTCAGCTCAGTGTATTACAGAGAGATAGGGACCGGTCAGCTCAGTGTATTATAGAGAGATAGGGACCGGTCAGCTCAGTGTATTAGAGAGAGATAGGGACTGGTCAGCTCCGTGTATTATAGAGAGATAGGGGCCGGTCAGCTCAGTGTGTTATAGAGAGATAGGGACCGGTCAGCTCAGTGTATTAGAGAGAGATAGGGGCCGGTCAGCTCAGTGTATTACAGAGAGATAGGGACCGGTCAGCTCAGTGTATTAGAGAGAGATAGGGACCGGTCAGCTCCGTGTATTATAGAGAGATAGGGACCGGTCAGCTCAGTGTATTATAGAGAGATAGGGACCGGTCAGCTCAGTGTATTATAGAGAGATAGGGGCCGGTCAGCTCAGTGTATTATAGAGAGATAGGGACCGGTCAGCTCAGTGTAATAGAGAGAGATAGGGACCGGTCAGCTCAGTGTATTATAGAGAGATAGGGACCAGTCAGCTCAGTGTATTATAGAGAGATAGGGACCGGTCAGCTCAGTGTATTATAGAGAGATAGGGGCCGGTCAGCTCAGTGTATTGTAGAGAGATAGGGGCCGGTCAGCTCAGTGTATTTTTGAGAGATAGGGGCCGGTCAGCTCAGTGTATTGTCGAGAGATAGGGACCGGTCAGCTCAGTGTATTATAGAGAGATAGGGGTCGGTCAGCTCAGTGTAATAGAGAGAGATAGGGACCAGTCAGCTCAGTGTATTATAGAGAGATAGGGACCGGTCAGCTCAGTGTATTAGAGAGAGATAGGGACCGATCAGCTCAGTGTATTAGAGAGAGATAGGGACCGGTCAGCTCCGTGTATTATAGAGAGATAGGGACCGGTCAGCTCAGTGTATTATAGAGAGATAGGGACCGGTCAGCTCAGTGTATTATAGAGAGATCGGGACCGATCAGCTCAGTGTATTAGAGAGTGATAGGGGCCGGTCAGCTCAGTGTATTATAGAGAGATAGGGACCGGTCAGCTCAGTGTATTTTAGAGAGATAGGGGCCGGTCAGCTCAGTGTATTATAGAGAGATAGGGACCAGTCAGCTCAGTGTATTATAGATAGGGACCGGTCAGCTCAGTGTATTGTAGAGAGATAGGGACCGGTCAGCTCAGTGTATTATAGAGAGATAGGGACCGGTCAGCTCAGTGTATTGTAGAGAGATAGGGACCTGTCAGCTCAGTGTATTATAGAGAGATAGGGACCGGTCAGCTCAGTGTATTATAGAGAGATAGGGGCCGGTCAGCTCAGTGTATTATAGAGAGATAGGGGCCGGTCAGCTCAGTGTATTATAGAGAGATAGGGACCGGTCAGCTCAGTGTATTATAGAGAGATAGGGACCGGTCAGCTCAGTGTATTATAGAGAGATAGGGACCGGTCAGCTCAGTGTATTGTCGAGAGATAGGGGCCGGTCAGCTCAGTGTATTGTCGAGAGATAGGGGCCGGTCAGCTCAGTGTATTTTCGAGAGATAGGGGCCGGTCAGCTCAGTGTATTATAGAGAGATAGGGGTCGGTCAGCTCAGTGTAATAGAGAGAGATAGGGACCGGTCAGCTCAGTGTATTATAGAGAGATAGGGACCGGTCAGCTCAGTGTATTATAGAGAGATAGGGGCCGGTCAGCTCAGTGTATTATAGAGAGATAGGGACCGATCAGCTCAGTGTAATAGAGAGAGATAGGGACCGGTCAGCTCAGTGTATTAGAGAGAGATAGGGACCGGTCAGCTCAGTGTATTAGAGAGAGATAGGGACCGGTCAGCTCAGTGTATTATAGAGAGATAGGGACCGGTCAGCTCAGTGTATTATAGAGAGATAGGGGCCCGTCAGCTCAGTGTATTATAGAGAGATAGGGACCGATCAGCTCAGTGTAATAGAGAGAGATAGGGACCGGTCAGCTCAGTGTATTATAGAGAGATAGGGACCGGTCAGCTCAGTGTATTAGAGAGAGATAGGGACCGGTCAGCTCAGTGTATTAGAGAGAGATAGGGACCGATCAGCTCAGTGTATTAGAGAGAGATAGGGACTGGTCAGCTCAGTGTATTATAGAGAGATAGGGACCGGTCAGCTCAGTGTATTATAGAGAGATCGGGACCGGTCAGCTCAGTGTATTAGAGAGTGATAGGGGCCGGTCAGCTCAGTGTATTATAGAGAGATAGGGACCGGTCAGCTCAGTGTATTGTAGAGAGATAGGGGCCGGTCAGCTCAGTGTATTATAGAGAGATAGGGACCGGTCAGCTCAGTGTATTATAGAGAGATAGGGACCGGTCAGCTCAGTGTATTATAGAGAGATAGGCACCGGTCAGCTCAGTTTAATAGAGAGTCATAGGGACCGGTCAGCTCAGTGTATTGTAGAGAGATAGGGACCGGTCAGCTCAGTGTATTATAGAGAGATAGGGGCCGGTCAGCTCAGTGTATTAAAGAGAGATAGGGACCGGTCAGCTCAGTGTATTATAGAGAGATAGGGGCCTGTCAGCTCAGTGTATTATAGAGAGATAGGGACCGGTCAGCTCAGTGTATTATAGAGAGATAGGGGCCGGTCAGCTCAGTGTATTATAGAGAGATAGGGACCAGTCAGCTCAGTGTATTATAGATAGGGACCGGTCAGCTCTGTGTATTGTAGAGAGATAGGGACCGGTCAGCTCAGTGTATTATAGAGAGATAGGGACCGGTCAGCTCAGTGTATTGTAGAGAGATAGGGACCGGTCAGCTCAGTGTATTATAGAGAGATAGGGACCGGTCAGCTCAGTGTAATAGAGAGTCATAGGGACCGGTCAGCTCAGTGTATTGTAGAGAGATAGGGACCGGTCAGCTCAGTGTATTGTCGAGAGATAGGGGCCGGTCAGCTCAGTGTATTGTCGAGAGATAGGGACCGGTCAGCTCAGTGTATTATAGAGAGATAGGGGCCGGTCAGCTCAGTGTATTATAGAGAGATAGGGGTCGGTCAGCTCAGTGTAATAGAGAGAGATAGGGACCGGTCAGCTCAGTGTATTATAGAGAGATAGGGACCGGTCAGCTCAGTGTATTATAGAGAGATAGGGGCCGGTCAGCTCAGTGTATTATAGAGAGATAGGGACCGATCAGCTCAGTGTATTATAGAGAGATAGGGACCGGTCAGCTCAGTGTATTATAGAGAGATAGGGACCGGTCAGCTCAGTGTATTAGAGAGAGATAGGGACCGGTCAGCTCAGTGTATTAGAGAGAGATAGGGACCGATCAGCTCAGTGTATTAGAGAGAGATAGGGACTGGTCAGCTCCGTGTATTATAGAGAGATAGGGACTGGTCAGCTCAGTGTATTAGAGAGAGATAGGGACCGGTCAGCTCAGTGTATTATAGAGAGATCGGGACCGGTCAGCTCAGTGTATTATAGAGAGATAGGGGCCGGTCAGCTCAGTGTATTATAGAGAGATAGGGACCGGTCAGCTCAGTGTATTGTAGAGAGATAGGGGCCGGTCAGCTCAGTGTATTATAGAGAGATAGGGACCAGTCAGCTCAGTGTATTATAGATAGGGACCGGTCATCTCAGTGTATTGTAGAGAGATAGGGACCGGTCAGCTCAGTGTATTATAGAGAGATAGGGACCGGTCAGCTCAGTGTATTGTAGAGAGATAGGGACCGGTCAGCTCAGTGTATTATAGAGAGATAGGGGCCGGTCAGCTCAGTGTATTATAGAGAGATAGGCACCGGTCAGCTCAGTGTATTATAGAGAGATAGGGGCCGGTCAGCTCAGTATATTATAGAGAGATAGGGACCGGTCAGCTCAGTGTATTATAGAGAGATAGGGGCCGGTCAGCTCATTGTATTATAGAGCGATAGGGGCCGGTCAGCTCAGTGTATTATAGAGAAATAGGGACCGGTCAGCTCAGTGTATTATAGAGAGATAGGGACCGGTCAGCTCAGTGTATTATAGAGAGATAGGCACCGGTCAGCTCAGTTTAATAGAGAGTCATAGGGACCGGTCAGCTCAGTGTATTGTAGAGAGATAGGGACCGGTCAGCTCAGTGTATTATAGAGAGATAGGGGCCGGTCAGCTCAGTGTATTAAAGAGAGATAGGGACCGGTCAGCTCAGTGTATTATAGAGAGATAGGGGCCTGTCAGCTCAGTGTATTATAGAGAGATAGGGACCAGTCAGCTCAGTGTATTATAGAGAGATAGGGGCCGGTCAGCTCAGTGTATTATAGAGAGATAGGGACCAGTCAGCTCAGTGTATTATAGATAGGGACCGGTCAGCTCTGTGTATTGTAGAGAGATAGGGACCGGTCAGCTCAGTGTATTATAGAGAGATAGGGACCGGTCAGCTCAGTGTATTGTAGAGAGATAGGGACCGGTCAGCTCAGTGTATTATAGAGAGATAGGGACCGGTCAGCTCAGTGTATTGTAGAGAGATAGGGACCGGTCAGCTCAGTGTATTATAGAGAGATAGGGACTGGTCAGCTCAGTGTAATAGAGAGTCATAGGGACCGGTCAGCTCAGTGTATTGTAGAGAGATAGGGACCGGTCAGCTCAGTGTATTGTCGAGAGATAGGGGCCGGTCAGCTCAGTGTATTGTCGAGAGATAGGGACCGGTCAGCTCAGTGTATTATAGAGAGATAGGGGCCGGTCAGCTCAGTGTATTATAGAGAGATAGGGGTCGGTCAGCTCAGTGTAATAGAGAGAGATAGGGACCGGTCAGCTCAGTGTATTATAGAGAGATCGGGACCGGTCAGCTCAGTGTATTATAGAGAGATAGGGGCCGGTCAGCTCAGTGTATTATAGAGAGATAGGGACCGGTCAGCTCAGTGTATTGTAGAGAGATAGGGGCCGGTCAGCTCAGTGTATTATAGAGAGATAGGGACCAGTCAGCTCAGTGTATTATAGATAGGGACCGGTCAGCTCAGTGTATTGTAGAGAGATAGGGACCGGTCAGCTCAGTGTATTATAGAGAGATAGGGACCGGTCAGCTCAGTGTATTGTAGAGAGATAGGGACCGGTCAGCTCAGTGTATTATAGAGAGATAGGGACCAGTCAGCTCAGTGTATTATAGAGAGATAGGGGCCGGTCAGCTCAGTATATTATAGAGAGATAGGGACCGGTCAGCTCAGTGTATTATAGAGAGATAGGGGCCGGTCAGCTCATTGTATTATAGAGCGATAGGGGCCGGTCAGCTCAGTGTATTATAGAGCGATAGGGGCCGGTCAGCTCAGTGTATTATAGAGAAATAGGGACCGGTCAGCTCAGTGTATTATAGAGAGATAGGGACCGGTCAGCTCAGTGTATTATAGAGAGATAGGAGCCGGTCAGCTCAGTGTAATAGAGAGTCATAGGGACCGGTCAGCTCAGTGTATTGTAGAGAGATAGGGACCGGTCAGCTCAGTGTATTGTCGAGAGATAGGGGCCGGTCAGCTCAGTGTATTGTCGAGAGATAGGGACCGGTCAGCTCAGTGTATTATAGAGAGATAGGGGCCGGTCAGCTCAGTGTATTATAGAGAGATAGGGGTCGGTCAGCTCAGTGTAATAGAGAGAGATAGGGACCGGTCAGCTCAGTGTATTATAGAGAGATAGGGACCGGTCAGCTCAGTGTATTATAGAGAGATAGGGGCCGGTCAGCTCAGTGTATTATAGAGAGATAGGGACCGATCAGCTCAGTGTATTATAGAGAGATAGGGACCGGTCAGCTCAGTGTATTATAGAGAGATAGGGACCGGTCAGCTCAGTGTATTAGAGAGAGATAGGGACCGGTCAGCTCAGTGTATTAGAGAGAGATAGGGACCGATCAGCTCAGTGTATTAGAGAGAGATAGGGACTGGTCAGCTCCGTGTATTATAGAGAGATAGGGACTGGTCAGCTCAGTGTATTAGAGAGAGATAGGGACCGGTCAGCTCAGTGTATTATAGAGAGATCGGGACCGGTCAGCTCAGTGTATTATAGAGAGATAGGGGCCGGTCAGCTCAGTGTATTATAGAGAGATAGGGACCGGTCAGCTCAGTGTATTGTAGAGAGATAGGGGCCGGTCAGCTCAGTGTATTATAGAGAGATAGGGACCAGTCAGCTCAGTGTATTATAGATAGGGACCGGTCAGCTCAGTGTATTGTAGAGAGATAGGGACCGGTCAGCTCAGTGTATTATAGAGAGATAGGGACCGGTCAGCTCAGTGTATTGTAGAGAGATAGGGACCGGTCAGCTCAGTGTATTATAGAGAGATAGGGGCCGGTCAGCTCAGTGTATTATAGAGAGATAGGGACCGGTCAGCTCAGTGTATTATAGAGAGATAGGGGCCGGTCAGCTCAGTATATTATAGAGAGATAGGGACCGGTCAGCTCAGTGTATTATAGAGAGATAGGGGCCGGTCAGCTCATTGTATTATAGAGCGATAGGGGCCGGTCAGCTCAGTGTATTATAGAGCGATAGGGGCCGGTCAGCTCAGTGTATTATAGAGAAATAGGGACCGGTCAGCTCAGTGTATTATAGAGAGATAGGGACCGGTCAGCTCAGTGTATTATAGAGAGATAGGGGCCGGTCAGCTCAGTGTATTATAGAGAGATAGGGACCGGTCAGCTCAGTGTATTATAGAGAGATAGGGGCCGGTCAGCTCAGTGTATTATAGAGAGATAGGGACCGGTCAGCTCAGTGTATTATAGAGAGATAGGGGCCGGTCAGCTCAGTGTGTTATAGAGAGATAGGGACCGGTCAGCTCAGTGTATTAGAGAGAGATAGGGGCCGGTCAGCTCAGTGTATTATAGAGAGATAGGGACCGGTCAGCTCAGTGTATTATAGAGAGATAGGGACCGGTCAGCTCAGTGTATTAGAGAGAAATAGGGACTGGTCAGCTCCGTGTATTCTAGAGAGATAGGGACTGGTCAGCTCAGTGTATTATAAAGAGATAGGGACCGGTCAGCTCAGTGTATTAGAGAGAGATAGGGACCGGGCAGCTCAGTGTATTATAGAGAGATAGGGGCCGGTCAGCTCAGTGTATTATAGAGTGATAGGGACCGGTCAGCTCAGTGTATTATAGAGAGATAGGGGCCGGTCAGCTCAGTGTATTATAGAGAGATAGGGGCCGGTCAGCTCAGTGTATTATAGAGAGATAGGGGCCGGTCAGCTCAGTGTATTATAGAGAGATAGGGGCCGGTCAGCTCAGTGTATTGTAGAGAGATAGGGGCCGGTCAGCTCAGTGTATTATAGAGAGATAGGGACCGGTCAGATCAGTGTATTATAGAGAGATAGGGACCGGTCAGCTCAGTGTATTATAGAGAGATAGGGACCGGTCAGCTCAGTGTATTATAGAGAGATAGGGACCGGTCAGCTCAGTGTATTATAGAGAGATAGGGACCGGTCAGCTCAGTGTATTATAGAGAGATAGGGGCCGGTCAGCTCAGTGTATTATAGAGAGATAGGGACCGGTCAGCTCAGTGTATTATAGAGAGATAGGGACCGGTCAGCTCAGTGTATTATAGAGAGATAGGGGCCGGTCAGCTCAGTGTATTATAGAGAGATAGGGACCGGTCAGCTCAGTGTATTATAGAGAGATAGGGACCGGTCAGCTCAGTGTATTATAGAGAGATAGGGGCCGGTCAGCTCAGTGTATTGTAGAGAGATAGGGGCCGGTCAGCTCAGTGTATTATAGAGAGATAGGGACCGGTCAGCTCAGTGTATTATAGAGAGATAGGGGTCGGTCAGCTCAGTGTAATAGAGAGAGATAGGGACCGGTCAGCTCAGTGTATTATAGAGAGATAGGGACTGGTCAGCTCAGTGTATTATAGAGAGATAGGGGCCGGTCAGCTCAGTGTATTATAGAGAGATAGGGACCGGTCAGCTCAGTGTATTATAGAGAGATAGGGACCGGTCAGCTCAGTGTATTATAGAGAGATAGGGGCCGGTCAGCTCAGTGTATTGTAGAGAGATAGGGGCCGGTCAGCTCAGTGTATTATCGAGAGATAGGGGCCGGTCAGCTCAGTGTATTGTAGAGAGATAGGGGCCGGTCAGCTCAGTGTATTATAGAGAGATAGGGACCGGTCAGCTCAGTGTATTATAGAGAGATAGGGGTCGGTCAGCTCAGTGTAATAGAGAGAGATAGGGACCGGTCAGCTCAGTGTATTATAGAGAGATAGGCACCGGTCAGCTCAGTGTATTATAGAGAGATAGGGGCCGGTCGGCTCAGTGTATTATAGAGAGATAGGGACCGATCAGCTCAGTGTATTATAGAGAGATAGGGACCGGTCAGCTCAGTGTATTAGAGAGAGATAGGGACCGGTCAGCTCAGTGTATTAGAGAGAGATAGGGACCGATCAGCTCAGTGTATTAGAGAGAGATAGGGACCGGTCAGCTCCGTGTATTATAGAGAGATAGGGACCGGTCAGCTCAGTGTATTATAGAGAGATAGGGGCCGGTCAGCTCAGTGTATTATAGAGAGATAGGGACCGGTCAGCTCAGTGTATTATAGAGAGATAGGGGCCGGTCAGCTCAGTGTATTATAGAGAGATAGGGGCCGGTCAGCTCAGTGTATTATAGAGTGATAGGGGCCGGTCAGCTCAGTGTATTATAGAGAGATAGGGGCCGGTCAGCTCAGTGTATTATAGAAAGATAGGGGCCGGTCAGCTCAGTGTATTATAGAGAGATAGGGACCGGTCAGCTCAGTGTATTATAGAGAGATAGGGGCCGGTCAGCTCAGTGTATTATAGAAAGATAGGGGCCGGTCAGCTCAGTGTATTATAGAGAGATAGGGACCGGTCAGCTCAGTCTATTAGAGAGTGATAGGGACCGGTCAGCTCAGTGTATTGTCGAGAGATCGGGACCCATCAGCTGTGGAAAGTGATTGGCTTCAATGGATTGTGTAATGGTCTGTGATTGGTTGCACAGTTTGAGTTGACCCTGGCTGTTTGTTTACAGAGTCCTTGTTTGGATCTGAAGCGAAACATCGTTACATCGGCGTGCTGATGCTGACCCTCACTCCTCAGTACGTTTTGCGTTGACCGTCTTCCCCTTGTCTGTGTTCCTCTTTCCTTCACGCAGCCTATTGCACCCATCCCTAGTTGCCCTTGAGAAGGTGGGGAGTGAGCTCCCCTCTTGAACCACTGTTGTCCACCTGCTGTTGGTAGATTGCCAACCTGTCTATAGGGAGTGATGGCGGAGTGGTATTTTCACTCACCGACTAATCCCTGGTCCAGGTGAATTCCTTATCCATCTGGAATTGTGTGTCTGTTGATAACTATAAAAATCATTCCTGAGCGTAAAAAAGAATTCCCATCTCGTTCACTCATGTTCATCAGGAAGGGAAACGATCATCCTTACCTTGTCTGGCCTACATGTGACTCCAGACCCACTGCAATGTGCTTGGCTTGTAACTGCCCTCTGGGCAGTTTGGGGTGGGCAATAAACGCTGGCCTCGCCAGTGAATGGTACAGTTGAGTAAAGAAGTGAGTCAAACAGTCAGGGCAGGCAGGGACAAAGCAGAGAACAAGGTAGGACTAATAAACTAAACTGCATTTATTTCAATGCATGAGGCCTAACAGGGAAGGCAGATGAACTCAGGGCACGGTTAGGAACATGGGACTGGGATATCATAGCAATTACAGAGACATGGGGCAGATACTAAATGAGTATTTTGCATCAGTGTTTACTGTGGAAAAGGACATGGAATATATAGAGTGTGGGGAAATAGATGGTGACATCTTGCAAAATGTCCAGATTACAGTGGAGGAAGTGCTGGATGTCTTGAAATGGTTAAAGGTGGATAAATCCCCAGGACCTGATCAGGTGTACCCGAGAACTCTGTGGGAAGCTAGGGAAGTGATTGCTGGGCCTCTTGCTGAGATATTTGTATCATCGATAGTCATAGGTGAGGTGCCGGAAGACTGGAGGTTGGCAAATGTGGTGCCACTGTTTAAGAAGGGCAGTAAAGACAAGCCAGGGAACTATAGACCAGTGAGCCTGACCTCGGTGGTGGGCAAGTTGTTGGAGGGAATCCTGAGGGACAGGATATACATGTATTTGGAAAGGCAAGGACTGATTAGGGATAGTCAACATGGCTTTGTGTGTGGGAAATCATGTCTCACAAACTTGATTTGAGTTTTTTGAGGAAGTAACAAAGAAGATTGATGAGGGCAGAGCAATAGATGTGATCTATATGGACTTCAGTAAGGCGTTCAACAAGGTTCCCCATGGGAGACTGATTAGCAAGGTTAGATCTCATGGAATACAGGGAGAACTAGCCATTTGGATACAGAACTGGCTCAAAGGTAGAAGACAGAGGGTGGTGGTGGAGGGTTGTTTTTCAGACTGGAGGCCTGTGACCAGTGGAGTGCCACAAGGATCAGGGCTGGGTCCTCTACTTTTTGTCATTTACATAAATAATTTGGATGCGAGCATAAGAGGTACAGTTAGTAAGTTTGCAGGTGACACCAACATTGGAGGTGTAGTGGACAGTGAAGAGGGTTACCTCAGATTACAACAGGATCTGGACCAGATGGGCCAATGGGCTGAGAAGTGGCAGATGGAGTTTAATTCAGATAAATGTGAGGTGCTGCATTTTGGGAAATCAAATCTTAGCAGGACTTATACACTTAATGGTAAGGTCCTAGGGAGTGTTGCTGAACAAAGAGACCTTGAAGTGCAGGTTCATAGCTCCTTGAAAGTGGAGTCACAGGTAGATAGGATAGTGAAGAAGGTGTTTGGTATGCTTTCCTTTATCGGTCAGAGTATTGAGTACAGGAGTTGGGAGGTCATGTTGCGGCTGTACAGGACATTGGTTAGGCCACTGTTGGAATATTGTGTGCAATTCTGATCTCCTTCCTATTGGAAAGATGTTGTGAAACTTGAAAGGGTTCAGAAAAGATTTACAAGGATGTTGCCAGGGTTGGAGGATTTGAGCTACAGGAAGAGGCTGAACAGGCTATTTTCCCTGGAGTGTCGGAGGCTGAAGGGTGACCTTATAGAAGTTTACAAAATTATGAGGGGCATGGATAGGGTAAATAGGCAAAGTCTTTTCCCTGGGGTTGGGGAGTCCAGAACTAGAGGGCATAGGTTTAGGGTGAGAGGGGAAAGATATAAAAGAGACCTAAGGGGTAACCTTTTCACACAGAGGGTGGTACGAGTATGGAATGAGCTGCCAGAGGAAGTGGTGGAGGCTGGTACAATTGCAACATTTAAGAGGCATTTGGATGGGTATATGAATAGGAAGGGTTTGGAGGGATATGGGCCAGGTGCTGTCAGGTGGGACTAGATTGGGTTGGGATATCTGGTCGGCATGAACGGGTTGGACCGAAGGGTCTGTTTCCCTGCTGTACATCTCTATGACACCCTCATCCTGTGAATTTTTAAAAATAAGTTGTTGTTATGGAGGGAGTTCTAGGATTTTGACCTCGTGACAGTGAAGGAACAGCGATACACTTCCATGGTCAGGATGGTGACAGACGAGGAGGGGATCTTGAAGGGGGTGATGTTCTCATGTATCTGCTGCTCTTATTCCTCCAGTGGTTGTGGGTTTGGAAGGTGCTGACTGAGGATCTTTGGTGAATTACTGCAGTGCATCTTGTAGATGGTACACACTGCTGTTACTGAGTGTCGGTGGTGGAGGGAGGGGATGTTTGTGGATGTGATGCCAATCAAGTGGGCTGTTCTGTCCTGGATGGTGTCAATCTTCTTGTGTGTTGTTGGAGCTGCACTCCTGATAAATGGGTGTTTGAGATGACAATGTCATTAGAACAAACGGGGGGATATTTTGGGAGAGGGGAGTTTGAGTGAGGTGCTTTGGGTGGGGTCTCTGTGTGATTGGATGATGTGGGGTATTAAGGCTGAGGGGAGGTGGTATTTGGAGTTTCAGGCTTCTTTGTTGGAATGTCTTTGGGAAGGGAAGGGTATTTCAGAAGCTGGCACTACTTGGAGTGATTTTCAACATTTCAGAATCCTGAGGGAGCTGAAGCTGCGAGATCCCAGATTCCCAAATGTCTCCTACGGCGTTTTAATCCACAAAGTGATCACTGGCTCTCCAGCGTATCTGTGAGTAACCGCAGGGGCTAGAGAAAGGGGCTTATTGGAGAGGGCAGGAATGTGACCTGGGGACAGGGGAACTGGGGGCTCAGGAAGGGGGCATCTGTGATGGGCTGTTGGGGACAGATGGGGTATTGCAAATGGTGAGGGGTACAGGAGACAGGGAAGGAGATGCTGGGGGCAACTGAGGGGCTATTGGAGTGGGAAGGGGTTTCAGAATGCTAAAGGGGACGGGAGATAGGCTATTGGGGACAGCGGAAGGTGGAAATGGGAGGGCTTATTGGGGACATTGAGGTGGGGAGTGTAGAGGACGGGCAATGGGATTTTTGAGATGGGGGGGGTGCTGTTGGAGAAGGGATGCTGGGGCTGGGGGTTTGGTGAGGGCTGGGTTCTGGAGATGGGAAGGTGGTATTTGGTGGGGGTGGGTTTATTGTGTAACTGCAGGATACTGTTACATCCTTCACTGCACCCTGTCCTTCTCCCTCCACTGCCTCACATCTCCCAAGCCCCTCTGTTTCCCCATTCCTCCGACACTCTGTCCCTAAACCCTCCACTTCCCACCCTCATGGCCTCCTTCCCCATATTATCTTTCTCTCTCTCTTCCTTCTTGCTCTCCAACTTTCCTCTTCTGTCTCTCTTTGTCCCCCCAACACCCCCCCCCCGCACTCTCCTGTCAACCTACCCCCCCCATAATCTCTCTCCTGTCCCACCCCGACACCCTCATCCCTCAGTGCCGGTGCCACTGAGCTGCTCCTGGTGGTAATGTCCCTCTCTCTCTCTCTCTCCACCCTCCCCTCGCCCACCCCTCATTTGGACAGAGCTGGAGTGAGGCCGGGCGACATTGTCCTGGAGATAAATGGCCGTGTGGTGAAGACGGCGGAGGATGTTTACCGGGCGGTTCACCGGGAGAACTCCCTGACCGTGGTGGTGCGCAGAGGCAGCGAGGAACTCATGATCAATATTGTCCCCGAGGTCCCAGAGTGATAGGGAGGGGAGGGTCCGGGGAGTGAGGCTAATGGGGTATGGAGCACACTCGGGACTCTGAGGTCACCCTGGAGCTGGACTGTGAAGGGTGAAGGAGGGTCGGCCTGTGTATTGTTGGGGGGAGGGAGGGAGGGAGGGGGCTGGGTCGGTGGGGGGGGGGGGAGGGGAGGGGAGGGGAGGGGGACACCAGGTGGGCTCAGTGGCTAGGCCCAGGTGCTCTCACCAGCTCAACGTTGCCGACTTGGATCAGCCAACGATGACAGAGACGATGATGACGGTGATGTGTCTGCTCAGTGTTCACGGGCACAGATTGTGATTGATCAGCCTGCCAGGCAGTCTCACCCTCACCCTCACCCTCACCCACACCCACCCGGGGCAGCTACACACACCCTCTGCTGGGGGGTGGGGAGGGTGCTTTTTACAGTGTCCCTCAGGAGGATGGGGGGGTAGAGTGTGTACATTGTCTCTCTGGGAGGGGTGTGTGTGTATACACTGTCTCTCTAGGAGGGGGGTGTGTGTCTATACACTGTCTCTCTGGGAGGGGGGTGTGTGTGTGTATACACTGTCTGGGAGGGGTGTGTGTGTATATACGCTGTCTCTCTGGGAGAGGGGTGTGTGTGTATACACTGTCTCTCTGGGAGAGGGGTGTGTGTGTATACACTATCTCTCTGGGAGGGGTGTGTGTGTGTATACACTGTCCCTCTGGGAGGGGTGTGTGTGTGTATACACTGTCTCTCTGGGAGAGGGGTGTGTGTGTGTATACACTATCTCTCTGGGAGGGGTGTGTGTGTGTATACACTGTCTCTCTGGGAGGGGGGTGTGTGTGTATACACTGTCTCTCTGGGAGGGGTGTGTGTGTATACACTGTCTCTCTGGGAGGGGTGTGTGTGTGTATACACTCTCTCTGGGAGGGGTGTGTGTGTGTATACACTCTCTCTGGGAGGGGTGTGTGTGTGTATACACTGTCTCTCTGGGAGGGGTGTGTGTGTGTATACACTCTCTCTGGGAGGGGTGTGTGTGTGTATACACTGTCTCTCTGGGAGGGGTGTGTGTGTGTATACACTGTCTCGCTGGGAGGGGTGTGTATGTGTATACAATGTCTCTCTGGGAGGGGGTGTGTGTGTGTATACACTGTCTCTCTGGGAGGGGGGGTGTGTGTGTATACACTGTCTCGCTGGGAGGGGTGTGTGTGTGTATACAATGTCTCTCTGGGAGGGGGTGTGTGTGTGTATACACTGTCTCTCTGGGAGGGGGGTGTGTGTGTATACACTGTCTCTCTGGGAGGGGGGTGTGTGTGTATACACTGTCTCGCTGGGAGGGGTGTGTGTGTGTATACAATGTCTCTCTGGGAGGGGGTGTGTGTGTGTATACACTCTCTCTGGGAGGGGGTGTGTGTGTGTATACACTCTCTCTGGGAGGGGGGTGTGTGTGTATACACTGTCTCTCTGGGAGGGAGGTGTGTGTGTTTATACACTCTCTCTAGGAGGGGGGGGTGTGTGTATACAGTGTCTCTCTGGGAGGGGTGTGTATATATACACTGTCTCTCTGGGAGGGGGTGTGTACACTGTCTCTCTGGGAGGGGGTGTGTACACTGTCTCTCTGGGAGGGGGTGTGTGCACTGTCTCTCTGCTGGGGGGGGGGGGTAGTGGGAGGTGTAAAGTGATCATGTATTTAATAAAATGCAACCTGCCAACAGTGTGTGTGTGTGTGTCTGTGGGGCTAATCCAGGAGGTGACAGTATTCCTGTCACTGTCTTCACCTTTCACCTGTCTCCCGAGACCCATTCCATGTCTGCACTCACTTTCCAGATTCTGTCCAGAAACGTGGAGCTTGTCGAATGTGGAAGTAAATTGGACAGCCTGGGTTTATTCTCCTTGGAGCAGAGAGAAGATTCACTCGAGCTGTTTAAAATGAAGAACTGGTTTAATAATTAAATAAGGAGAAATGTTTTCAGAGCTGGACAGGCAGTAATCAGAGGGACACAGATCCAAGGTATTTGGTGAAAGAGTCGGGGCTGGGGGTGAAGTGAAGAGATGTTCTGAGCTCTGTGTCTTTACTGAGGTCTGGGGAAGAAATAGCGAGGCCTGTTGGGCAGGTACAGCACGGGTTCATGAAGGGCCGGTCATCCTTAATTGATCTACTGCAATTCTACAAAGACATAACGAGAAAGGTGGACAACGGGGACCCAGTAGATGTGGCGTACCTAGATTTCCAAAAGGCCTTGGATAAGGCGCCAAACAAGAAGCTGCTGCACAAGATAAAATATGTCCGTCGTTACGGGTAAAGTATTAGCATGGATAGAGGATTGTTGACTAACAAGAAGCAGAGAGTGGGGATAAATGAGTGCTATTTCAATTGGCAATCAGTAACTTGTGCACCTCAAGGGTCAGTGTTGGGAGTGTAATTATTCACAATATACATAGATGATTTGAAGTTGGGGACCAAGTGCAGCGTGTCAAAGTTTGCAGATGACACCAAGATCACTGATGGAGTAAAGTGCAGAGGACCGTGAAAGTTTGCAGAGGGACATAGCTAAAACAAGTGGGCAAAGGTCTGGCAGGTAGAGTACAATATTGATATCCATTTTGATAGGAATAACAGTAAAAGGGACTATCACTTGAATGGTGAGAAATTGCAGCATGCTGCAGTGCAGAGGGAGCTGGGAGTCCTTGTACAGGAATCACAGATGGTTGGTCTGCAGGTGCAGCAGGTAATTAAGGAGGCAAATGGAATTTTGTCCTTCATTGCTAAAGGGATTGAGTTTAAAAACAGGGAGGTTATGCTGTAACTGTACAGGGTACCGGTGAGGCCACACCTGGAGTACTGTGTACAGTTTTGAGAAAGGTTGGGGGTGCAGAGGAGGTTCACTACATTGAATCCGGAGTTGAGAGGGTTGGCTAATGAGGAGATACTGAGTGGACTGGGATTATATTCACTGGAATTTTGAAGAATGAGGAGGCGGGGGTGGAGGGATCAGACAGAAACATATAAATTATGACGGGAATAGATAAGGTAGAAGCAGGGAGGTTGTTTCCACTGGTTGGGGGAGTGGTGGTGAACCTAGAGCTAGGTGCATAGTCTCATAAAGGGGAGCAGATTTGAGACGGAGCTGAGGAGGAACCTCTTATCCCAAAAGGTTGTGAATCTGTGGAATTCCCTGAGGCTACTTGGGGAAATGTTTTTAAAGCTAAGATCTTTTGAACAGTGAAGGAATTAAGGGTTAGTGTGAGAGGGCGGGGAGGTGGAGCTGAGTCCATGAGAAGACCAGCCCTGATCTTATTGAATGGTGGAGCAGGCTCAAGGGGCCGGACGGCCGACTCCTGGTTCTTATGAGATGGATATTGGAGACTCTATCCTGCAGGGAGATGGATATTGGAGACACTATCCTGTAGGGAGATGGATATTGGAGACTCTATCCTGTAGGGGATGGATATTGGAGACTCTATCCTGTAGGAAGATGGATATTGGCGACTCTATCCTGTAGGAGGATGGATATTGGAGACTCTATCCTGTAGTTGGATGGATATTGGAGACTCTATCCTGTAGTTGGATGGATATTGGAGACTCTATCCTGTAGTTGGATGGATATTGGAGACTCTATCCTGTAGTGAGATGGATATTGGACACTCTATCCTGTAGGGAGATGGATATTGGAGACTCTATCCTGTAGGGAGATGGATATTGGAGACTCTATCCTGTAGGGAGATGGATATTGGAGACTCTATCCTGTAGGAGGACGGATATTGGAGACTCTATCCTGTAGGGAGATGGATATTGGAGACTCTATCCTGTAGGGAGATGGATATTGGAGACTCTATCCTGTAGGAGGATGGATATTGGAGACTCTATCCTGTAGGGAGATGGATATTGGAGACACTATCCTGTAGGGAGATGGATATTGGAGACTCTATCCTGTAGGGAGATGGATATTGGGGACTCTATCCTGTAGGAAGATGGATATTGGCGACTCTATCCTGTAGGAGGATGGATATTGGAGACTCTATCCTGTAGTTGGATGGATATTGGAGACTCTATCCTGTAGTTGGATGGATATTGGAGACTCTATCCTGTAGTTGGATGGATATTGGAGACTCTATCCTGTAGGAAGATGGATATTGGAGACTCTATCCTGTAGGGGATGGATATTGGAGACTCTATCCTGTAGGGAGATGGATATTGGACACTCTATCCTGTAGGGAGATGGATATTGGAGACTCTATCCTGTAGGGAGATGGATATTGGAGACTCTATCCTGTAGGGGATGGATATTGGAGACTCTATCCTGTAGAGGGATGGATATTGGAGACTCTATCCTGTAGGGAGAAGGATATTGGCAACTCTATCCTGTCGGGAGATGGATATTGGAGACTCTATCCTGCAGTTGGATGGATATTGGAGACACTATCCTGTAGGGAGATGGATATTGGCGACTCTATCCTGTAGTTGGATGGATATTGGCGACTCTATCCTGAAGTTGGATGGATATTGGAGACTCTATCCTGTAGGGAGATGGGTATTGGATACTGTATCCTGTAGGGAGGTGGATATTGGAGACACTATCCTGTAGGAGATGGTTATTGGAGACTCTATCCTGTAGTTGGATGGATATTGGAGACACTATCCTGTAGGAAGATGGATATTGGAGACTCTATCCTGTAGGGGATGGATATTGGAGACTCTATCCTGTAGGGGGAATGGATATTGGAGACTCTATCCTGTAGGGGGAATGGATATTGGAGACTCTATCCTGTAGAGGGATGGATATTGGAGACTCTATCCTGTAGTTGAATGGATATTGGAGACTCTATCCTGTAGGGAGATGGATATTGGAAACTCTATCCTGTAGGGAGATGGATATTGGAGGCTCTATCCTGTAGGGGATGGTTATTGGACACTGTATCCTGTAGGGGGAATGGATATTGGAGACTCTATCCTGTAGGGAGGTGGATATTGGAGACACTATCCTGTAGGAGATGGTTATTGGAGACTCTATCCTGCAGTTGGATGGATATTGGAGACTCTATCCTGTAGGGACATGGATATTGGATACTGTATCCTGTAGGGAGATGTATATTGGATACACTATCCTGTAGGGAGGTGGATATTGGAGACTCTATCCTGTAGGGAAATGGCTTTTGGAGACTGTATCCTGTAGGGGGAATGGATATTGGTGACTCTATCCTGTAGGGAGATAGATATTGGAGACTATCCTGTAGGGGGAATGGATATTGGAGACTCTATCCTGTAGGGGGAATGGATATTGGAGACTCTATCCTGTAGGGGGAATGGATATTGGAGACTCTATCCTGTAGAGGGATGGATATTGGAGACTCTATCCTGTAGTTGAATGGATATTGGAGACTCTATCCTGTAGGGAGATGGATATTGGAAACTCTATCCTGTAGGGAGATGGATATTGGAGGCTCTATCCTGTAGGGGATGGTTATTGGACACTGTATCCTGTAGGGGGAATGGATATTGGAGACTCTATCCTGTAGGGAGGTGGATATTGGAGACACTATCCTGTAGGAGATGGTTATTGGAGACTCTATCCTGCAGTTGGATGGATATTGGAGACTCTATCCTGTAGGGACATGGATATTGGATACTGTATCCTGTAGGGAGATGTATATTGGATACACTATCCTGTAGGGAGGTGGATATTGGAGACTCTATCCTGTAGGGAAATGGCTTTTGGAGACTGTATCCTGTAGGGGGAATGGATATTGGTGACTCTATCCTGTAGGGAGATAGATATTGGAGACTATCCTGTAGGGGGAATGGATATTGGAGACTCTATCCTGTAGGGGGAATGGATATTGGAGACTCTATCCTGTAGGGCTATTGATACTGGAGATGCTATCCTGAGGAGAGTGATATGGAAGACACTATTCTGTAGGACGTAGATATTGGAGACTCTATCCTGTAGGGAGATTGATATTGGAGACTGTAACGTGTAGGGTTTGGATATTGGAGACTATCCTGTAGGGAGACGGATATTGGAGACTTCATCCTGTAGGGGGATTGATATTGGAGACTATCCTGTAGGGTTTGGATATTGGAGACTCTATCCTGTATGGGGATGGACATTGGAGACTCCATCCTGTAGAGGATGGATATTGGAGACTCTATCCTGTAGTGAGATTGATATTGGAGACTCTATTACCGAATTCTGTGGATACATCTTTGGCATTATTTATTGAAGTATTTGAGATGTCCATTTTGGACAGCTCTCATTGTTGCCCTCTAGAGTATTAGCTTGGTCTTGGATTGAGGCTGGCCTCTGACAGTGAAAGGCCACTCTCCCATCCTGGGGATGATGTTTGTTTTACCATTATCGAGTGCTGTCCTGCAGAGGAGATTCCCACACTCTTGGGCTGGATCCATGATGTCCAGTGACCTACTGTGGATCTGCACACCAGGTGGCAGCATTGTCAAGTAGACTGGAGTACAGTCTATTTATAATTTTTCCATATCCAGCTGATCCAGTAGAAACGAGGCAGCGTTCCTCCAGGACCGAGGGAGCTACACGGCCAGAACAAACTACACAATCATACACACCATAAGGAAGTGCAAAACCTGCAAATTGCAGTGAAATAGAAGAACGATAAATAATAGATGTTTTCCGAACAGCAATTTGAAGTCGCTCAAGGAGTTTCAGATGGGAAAAGAGTTTGATCATACTGCGTTAAGGAGGCTGAGGGCCTGGGGGAAGAAACTGTTACACAGTCTGGCTGTGAGAGACCGAATGCTCTGGTATCTTCAGCCAGATGGTAGGGGGGAGAAGAGTCTGAGTGAGGGGGTGATCTTCCACCAATGCTCTTAGCCTTTCGGATGCAGTGTGTGGTTTAGATGTCTGTAATGGAGGGGAGAGGGACCGCGATGATCCTCTCAGCTGGCCTCACTATCTGTTACAGGACCTAATGATCTGAGATGGTGCAAATCCCGAACCTGGGAGGTGCAGTGCAGTGGGAGAGGTCCTCTGGCTTTGGGATGTTGAACCGAAGGTTTTTTTTTTCTGTCTTCCTGGAATGTGTGACCGTCCACCCTGTTCATTGATCCTGTCCTGTGTTATCTCACTCTAACTTCCTCATGCTCGTCCAACTTGCTCTGAAAATGTATCCACACTTTTGCCTCTCTTGGAATCTCCTCCATGTTCCTGGATTTATTGTCTTGTCTTGATAATCTCCAATAGACCAATAGAACACACACCGGATCATCAACGCCGCACTCACAGGAATCCGATTCACTAGAGAGGAAGAAAAGGACAACCAATTCCCATTCCTAGACGTGATGGTACAGAGAACACCGAATGGAGAATTCACCACAAAGGTTTACAAGAAAGACACACACACAGACCAAGTCCTAAACTACGAAAGCAACCACCCCAACACACACAAAAGAAGTTGCATCAAGACACTGTTCAAAAGAGCCACAACACACTGCAGTACACCAGAACTGCAAAAAGAGGAAGAAGAACACCTATACAACGTATTCGCCAAAAACGGATACCCCCGCAATTTCATCAACAGATGCCTAAGGGAAAGACAACGGAACGAGGACATGCCACAACCCAAAGGACTAGCCACACTACCATACATCAGGAGCATTTCTGAACTGACAGCCAGACTACTGCGACCACTAGGACTCATAACAGCACACAAACCAACAGCCACGCTCAGACAACAACTCACCAGGACGAAGGATCCGATACTCAGCATGAACAAAACCAACGTAGTGTACAAAATCCCATGCAAGGACTGCACAAAACTCTACATAGGACAAACAGGAAGACAGCTAATGATCCGCATCCATTAACACCAACTAGCCACGAAACGACACGACCAGCTATCCTTAGTAGCCACACACGCAGATGACAAGCAACATGAATTCGACTGGGACAACACGACTATTATAGGACAAGCCAAACAGAGAACAGCCAGGGAATTCCTAGAGGCATGGCACTCATCCACAGATTCAATCAATAAGCACATCGACCTGGACCCAATATACCGAGCACTGCAGCGGACAGCTGGAACTGACAACCGGAAGGGGCAGATTCAAACCACTACAAATGCCGGAGGAAAGATCACAGAAGCGCTTCACAGGAGGCTCCCAAGCACTGAGGATATCACCTAGACGGGGGACGAAATGTCTGGAACACAAATTCCCAGCTCGGTGCCCGAGCTACAAATCTTCTCACAAACTTTGAGGACCAAAAGACAAAGGGGTGGGTGGGGGGGTGGGAGAAGTAATAAAAAGATGGGGTACTGGGCTAATGGTCGGATACTTGGTAGTGTGGAAGAGCAGAGGGATCTTGGTGTCCATGTACACAGATCTCTGAAAGTTGCCACCCAGGTAAATAGTGCGGTGAAGAAGGCATATGGCGTACTGGCTTTTATTGGTAGAGGAATTGAGCTCCGGAGTCCTGAGGTCATGTTGCAGTTGTACAAGACTCTGGTGCGGCCGCATCTGGAGTATTGTGTGCAGTTTTGGTCGCCATACTATTGGAAGGATGTGGAGGCACTGGAACGGGTGCAGAGGAGGTTTACCAGGATGTTGCCTGGTATGGTAGGAAGATCCTATGAGGAAAGGCTGAGGCACTTGGGGTTGTTTTCATTGGAGAAAAGAAGGTTTAGGGGTGACTTGATAGAGGTGTACAAGATGATTAGGGGGTTAGATAGGGTTGACAGTGAGAACCTTTTTCCACGTATGGAGTCAGCTATTACAAGGGGGCATAGCTTTAAATTAAGGGGGGGTAGATATAGGACTGATGTTAGGGGTAGGTTCTTCACTCAGCGAGTCGTAAGTTCATGGAATGCTCTGCCAGTAGCAGTGGTGGACTCTCCCTCTTTATGGGTATTTAAGCGGGCATTGGATAGGTATATGGAGGATAGTGGGTTAGTGTAGGTTAGGTGGGCTTTGATCGGCGCAACATCGAGGGCCGAAGGGCCTGTACTGCGCTGTATTCTTCTATGTTCTATGTTCTAAGGGGAGAGGGGGAGAAGGGGAGAAGAAGAGGCCATTCAGCCCATTGAGTTAGCTTCACCATTCAATGAGATCTTGGCTGATCTGATATTTCTCTCTCTGCTGCACTGCATAGCCTGCCAGGGGAAGCAAGGGTTCTGGGGTGGGGGTGGGGGAATGCAAGGAACATGTCATAGACGAGGTGGGAAGAGAGTTCTGGGCTGGGGGAGGCTGAGAAAAGAAGGGGCACAGGATGAGGGAGCTCAGACATCCATCAGCTTTCGGTTCGAACCTGTTGCTCAAGATGACCAACCTTTACCCTTCCTCCAAAACCCCGAGCCCCCTCTCAGCCTGGGGACATTGGTGTTCCCAAGAGAAGCAGCACTGTGTCTCTGTTGTGTCCAGGATACAGGGTCAGAGGTGAACACTCGAATCATTCCCAGGCAGACTACAGGCCAACAAGCTGACAGTTTCAAGCCCACAGTGTGTGTGAGTGAGCAGCAGAGCGTCCATTCCAGAGTTTGCTGAGTTGGTTCTGGTCTGCGAACACACACTGACTTCTGTATTTTCTCTTTCAGCTGGGGTCTGGGCCACAGCCACACAACAGATGAGTCACTAATTCCGAGCAGGTTTGGAATTCCAGCCCAGGGAATGTGGTCTGTCTCGTGCTGGAATGCTGTACTCAGTGAGATCTCAGTTGTGTTTGTGGAAGGGTCTGGTGGGCAGGATCGAGCAGGCGTGACCCATTTCCTCAGAGAGGGAAAGTCTGATCCTGCAGCACAAGGCAGTATTCTCGTGTGCATCAGCTCACTCTGGGGTCAAACTCCTCCCAGGATAGGAGCCTCTCTGTACCTTTTGTGTAGAGGTAGAAGTCACATTCACACAGCACAGGAACAGACCCTTCGACCCAACCCGTCCCACCTGCCAGCACCTGGCCCATATCCCTCCAAACCCTTCCTATTCATATACCCATCCAAATACCTTTTAAATGTTGCAATTGTACCAGCCTCCACCACTTCCTCTGGCAGCTCATTCCATACACGTACCACCCTCTGCGTGAAAAGGTTGCCCCTTAGGTCTCTTTTATATCTTTCCCCTCTCACCCTAAACCTATGCCCTCTAGTTCTGGACACTTTGCCTATTTACCCTCTCCATGCCCCTCATAAGTTTGTAAACCTCTATAAGGTCACCCCTCAGCCTCCAATGCTCCAGGGAAAACAGCCCCAGCCTGTTTAGCCTCTCCCTGTAGCTCAAATCCTCCAACCCTGGCAACATCCTTGTAAATCTTTTCTGAACCCTTTCAAGTTTCACAATATCCTTCCTATAGCAGGATTACGTGTAATATTCCAACAGTGGCCTAACCAATGTCCTGTACAGCTGCAACATGACCTCCCAACTCCTGTACTCAACACTCTGACCAATAAAGGAAAGTGTACTAAACGCCACCTTCACTATCCTATCTACCTGTGACTCCACAGGTAGATGGAGTCTACCTCGTCAATAAACTCAGTCATTTTTCTTTTAGATTCCCTACAGTGTGGAAACAGGTCCTTCGGCCCAACAAGTCCACACCAACCCACCAAAGGGCAACCCACCCAGACCCATTCCCCTACATTTACCTCTACCTAATGCACCTTACACTACGGGCAATTTAGCATGACCAATTTACATAACCTGCACATTTTTGGACTGTGGGAGGAAACAGGGGCACCCAGAGGAAACCCACACAGACACGGGGAGGGGGTTTCTGCAATTATTTTGCTGTGGTTCGTTTGTGGAATATGTTGCCCCTTGAGAAGGTTGGGGGTGAGCTGCCTTCTTGAACCGCTGTAGTCCATGTGCTGTGGGTTGACCCACAATGCCCTGAGGGAGGGAATTCCAGGATTCTGACCCAGCAACAGTGAAGGAACAGCGATATATTTCCAAGTCAGGATGGTGAGTGGCTCAGAGGATGGTCTTCCCATGTATCTACATTCAGGCTAACCCCACTGTAAGCAACAGGAAAATACCCATGATTCGGAGATGCCGGTGTTGGACTGGGGTGTACAAAGTTAAAAATCACACAACACCAGGTTGTAGTCCAACAGGTTTAATTGGAAGCACACTAGCTTTCAGAGTGACGCTCCTTCATCAGGTGATTGTGGAGGGCTCGATCATAACACAGAATTTATAGGAAAGATTTACAGTGTGATGTAACTGAAATCATACATTGAAAAACTGATTGTCTGTTAAGCCTTTCATCTGTTAGAATACAGTGATAGTTTCACTTCTTTCATGTGTAAATCACAAAACCCTTTTTTTAAAAGTTGCATTCTCGGGTTAGCTGTTAACAATGGTGATAGCTAGACAATATGTTGAAGGAGAAAGTGAGGACTGCAGATGCTGGAGATCAGAGCTGAAAATGTGTTGCTGGAAAAGCGCAGCAGGTCAGGCAGCATCCAAGGGGCAGGAGAATCGACGTTTCGGGCATGAGCCCTTCTTCAGGAATGAGGAAAGTGTGTCCAGCAGGCTCAGGTAAAAGGTAGGGAGGAGGGACTTGGGGGAGAGGCGTTGGGAATGCGATAGGTGGAAGGAGGTCAAGGTGAGGGTGATAGGCCGGAGTGGGGGTGGGGGCGGAGAGGTCAGGAAGAAGATTGCAGATAGGAAGGCGGTGCTGAGTTCGAGGGATTTGACTGAGACAAGGTGGGGGGAGGGGATATGAGGAAACTGGAGAAATCTGAGAACTCCTCCATCGCCAGACCATGGCAACACGACAGCTGGAGGAAGAGCACCTCATCTTCCGCCTAGGAACCCTCCAACCACAAGGGATCAACCGCCACCAGGACAGAACCCCACTGGTCCTCACCTACCACCCCACCAACCTCCATGTACAGCGTATCACCTGTCGTCATTTCTACCACCTCCAAACGGACCCCACCACCAGGGATATATTTCCCTCCCCTCCCCTATCAGCGTTCCGAAAAGACCACTCCCTCCGTGACTCCCTCGTCAGGTCCACACCCCCCACCAACCCAACCTCCACACCTGGCACCTTCCCCTGCAACCGCAAGAAATGCAAAACTTGTGCCCACACCTCCCCCCTCACTTCCCTTCAAGGCCCCAAGGGATCCTTCCATATCCGCCACAAATTCACCTGCACCTCCACACACATCATTTACTGCATCTGCTGCACCCGATGTGGCCTCCTCTATATTGGGGAGACAGGCCACCTACTTGCAGAACGTTTCAGAGAACACCTCTGGGACACCCGGACCAACCAACCCAACCACCCCGTGGCTCAACACTTCAACTCCCCCTCCCACTCCACCAAGGACATGCAGGTCCTTGGACTCCTCCATCGCCAGACCATAGCAACACGACGGTTGGAGGAAGAGCACCTCATCTTCCGCCAAGGAACCCTCCAGCCACAAGGGATGAACTCAGATTTCTCCAGTTTTCTCATTTCCCCTCCCCCCACCTTGTCTCAGTCAAATCCCTCGAACTCAGCACCGCCTTCCTAACCTGCAATCTTCTTCCTGACCTCTCCGCCCCCACCCCACTCCGGTCTATCACCCTCACCTTGACCTCCTTCCACCTATCGCATTCCCAACGCCCCTCCCCCAAGTCCCTCCTCCCTACCTTTTATCTTAGCCTGCTTGGCACACCCTCCTCATTCCTGAAGAAGGGCTCATGCCCGAAACGTCTCCTGCTCCTTGGATGACCTGCTGCGCTTTTCCAGCAACACATTTTCAGCTCAATATGTTAAATGTGTGTTCTCTGTCTATGACCTGATGTTTAGATTGATTCTAATCTAAAAAGTGAGATAACGGAGTTTTACATGAATTCATGCAGATTTTGAGCAAAGTACAATGTAACTCTGCAAGTACAAATTCACCCCACAAAATATATGTGTGCATGTGGGTCTTTGTCTGTGTGTGTGTCTCTGTCTGGGTAGGGGGTTGTGAGTGTGGGAAAGTGTGTGTGTGTGTGTGTGTATATTGAGTGTAGAGTGTCTTAAGTCTGTGAGGGGGTGCATGTGGGAGTGTGTGAGTGAGTGTGTGTGTGAGTGTGTGAGTGTGTGTGAGTGAGTGTGAGTGTGTGAGTGTGTGTGAGTGTGGGAGTGTGGGAGTATCAACACCACAAAAGATTTAAAAAAGTGCAAACTTTTATTCAAACTATTAATTACAGGTTTGGGCTAATACTCAGGTATTAGAAGGTTTGTAAATTATATATATAAACTCTTAAATTTAATAAAATTTATTGTCGATCTTGCATACTTTCTGTCTTGTGTTGTTGGTGAGAGCACTCTCTCTGTCTCTGTATAAACTGCAGGCTATGACAGTCACACTCACCAAGATGCTGCAGGTGAAGGCAGGTCAGGGATGGGGCAGGACTGTTGGTTGTACTGGTCAGTGCTCATACTCTCTCCACTTGACAGGAATGGACGGGAAATGGAAGAAACATTAACCTGGGCCCAGGTTTCTGCATTGAGGTGTTTGTCAATCCCAGCTCAGCTCACCCTGGGAGAGGGCCTACAGGATGGACTGGATACAGGAGGTCAGCTACTGGAGTTACACAACAGGGAGGGATGGGTCTGCAGCACTCCTTACACACAGTGAACGGACAGGGGTCTGTGTGAGTGTGAGACTCCCCCATCACTGACACACACAATGAGGGGACAGGGGTCTGTGTGTGTGTGTGTGAGACTCCCCCATCGCAGACACACACAGCGAGGGGACAGGGGTCTGTGTGTGTGTGAGACTCCCCCATCGCAGACACACACACAGTGAGGGGACAGGGGTCTGTGTGAGTGTGAGACTCCCTCATCGCAGACACACACAGCGAGGGGACAGGGGTCTCTGTGTGTGTGAGACTCCCTCATCGCAGACACACACAGTGAGGGGACAGGGGTCTGTGTGAGTGAGAGACTCCCTCATCACAGACACACACACAGCGAGGGGACAGGGGTCTGTGTGTGTGTGTGTGAGTGAGAGAGTGTGAGACTCCCCCATCACTGACACACACAGCGAGGGGACAGGGGTCTGTGTGTGTGAGAGACTCCCCCATCGCAGACACACACAGCGAGGGGACAGGGGTCTGTGTGTGTGTGTGAGACTCCCTCATCGCAGACACACACAGCGAGGGGACAGGGGTCTCTGTGTGTGTGAGACTCCCCATCGCAGACACACACAGTGAGGGGACAGGGGTCTGTGTGAGTGTGTGAGACTCCCCCATCACTGACACACACAGCGAGGGGACAGGGGTCTGTGTATGTGTGAGACTCCCTCATCGCAGACACACACAGCGAGGGGACAGGGGTCTGTGTGTGTGTGTGTGTGTGTGGGACTCCCTCATCGCAGACACACACAGCGAGGGGACAGGGGTCTGTGTGTGTGTGTGTGTCTCCCCCACGACAAACTGAGCTAATGATGGGATAGGTATTATCTGTAATTCCCGAAAATGGGTATCCCTGACTGGGCCAGTATTTCATGACCATCCCCAGTTGCTCTGGAGGTGGTGGTGCAGAGTTCCCTTCCTGAACCACGGGGTAAATGTCACTTCTCAGCACTGTTAGTGGACTGCTGTCCGTTTCCCTGACCTTGCTGTTTCTCACGGTGGGTTCCACACACTTTCACTCGTGTGTTTACTGAAACATCTGGCAATCCAGTCTCAGCCATCAGGGTTCAATGCTCACTGCTTGGAGGGATGAGGAGAGGTTAATTATTGGGAGAGGGGGGGACACTCAGTTCAATCCAGGAGGACGTTAGCACCAAGAACAGAGTCCCCAGGGAGACGGTGATTAGGGAATCAGATTGTTCAACTGGCCAGGGTATTTCTCAAACTCCCGCTCAGCCTCTTCACTGAAAGCATCACCTAGGGGAGGGAAGCAGAGTGAACGGTCATCGTTCAGAGACAGAGACAGACAGAAATAATCAAAACGTACATTGACACAACAAGTTTCAGACTGGAGGCCTGTGACCAGTGGAGTGCCACAAGGATCGGTGCTGGGCCCTCTACATTTTGTCAGTTACATAAATGATTTGGATGTGAGCATAAGAGGGACAGTTAGTAAGTTTGCAGATGATGCCAAAATTGGAGGTGTAGTGGACAGCAAAGAGGGTTACCTCAGATTACAACAGGATCTGGACCAGATGGGCCAATGGGCTGAGAAGTGGCAGTTGGAGTTTAATTCAGATAAATGTGAGGTGCTGCATTTTGGGAAAGCAAATCTTAGCAGGACTTATACACTTAATGGTAAGGTCCTAGGGAGTGTTTCTGAACAAAGAGACCTTGGAGTGCAGGTTCACAGCTCCTTGAAAGTGGAGTCGCAGGGAGACAGGATAGTGAAGAAGGCGTTTAGTATGCTTTCCTTTATTGGTCTGTGCACCGATTGTAAGAGTTGGAGGGTCATGACATGTACAAGACATTGGTTTGGCCACTTTTGGAATTACTTTTGGTCTCCCTGTTATAGAAAGAATGTTGTGAAACTAGAAAGTGTTCAGAAAAGGATGTTGCCAGGGTTGGAGGATCTGAGCTACAGGGAGAGGCTGAACAGGCTGGGGCTGTTTTCCCTGGAGCATCGGAGGCTTGAGGGTGACCTTATAGAGGTTTATAAAATCATGAGAGGCACGGATAGGGTAAATAGGCAAAGTCTTTTCCCTGGGGTCGGGGAGTCCAGAACTAGAGGGCATAGGTTTAGGGTGAGAGGGGAAAGATATAAAAGGGACCTAAGGGGCAACTTTTTCACACAGCGGGTGGTATGTGTATGGAATGAGCTGCCAGAGGATGTGGTAGAGGCTGGTACAATTGAGAGGCATCTGGATGGGTATATGAATAGGAAGGGTTTGGAGGGATATGGGCCGGGTGCTGGCAGGTGGGACTAGATTGGGTTGGGATATCTGGTCGGCGTGGACAGGTTGGACTGAAGGGTCTGTTTCCATGCTGTACATCTCTATGACTGTAAGTCACAGTGCTCTGGAATGTTCTGTCTGAGAGGTGGATGAAAGAAAATTCACTCTTGCCCCTGGCCCTACTTTCAGGCAGCACAGTGGCTCAGTATGTTAGCACTGCTGCCTCATGGCTTCAGGGACAAGGGTTCAATCCCAGCCTCGGGTGACTGTCTGTGTGGAGTTCCCATGTTGGGAATATCGGGATTAGGGAGAGGACAGGTCACTAACAACCTGCAACAACTTCTTTAACCTAAAGACATTGTACAGTTATACCCACAATGCCCTGAGGGAGGGAATTCCAGGATTTTGACCCAGTGACAGTGAAGGAACGGCGATATATTCCCAAGTCAGGATGGTGAGTGGTTTGGAGGGGAACGTGCAGGGGGTGGTGTTCCCATGGACCTGCTGTCCATATCCTTCGAGATGGAAGTGGTCATGGGTTTGGAAGGTGCTACTGGTGATGAACTGGAAGAGCTGTGAGAGTGATTGCTCCCTAGTCCCCGATGCTGTGTGGGCTATCAGAGGTCAGAGTGGTCCCACCATCCCACCGGGAATATCATGCTAATGAAGGAGTGCAGCACCAATCAGTTTGCAGCACACGTGGAACACGGCAACCAATTACAGCTAGTTTTTTAAAATGTGGTTACCGATGTGACAGTTGTGCATCCAAATTCGATGGCCATCGTATTTACAGTTACATTTCATGGCATTGTTGGTGAAATCACTCTCAGACACTTCATGGTTTGGGTTAATCACAACCTGCCAATCAAACAGAGGCATTAGTGTCCCATCGACAACATACTGTCTAACCCACTGGGGCAGAGAGGTACCCACTGGGGCAGAGAGGGTCCCACTGGGGCAGAGAGGTACCCACTGGGCCAGAGAGGGACCCACTTGGGCAGAGAGGGACCCACTGGGGCAGAGAGGTACCCACTGGGCCAGAGAGGGACCCACTGGGGCAGAGAGGGACCCACTGGGGCAGAGAGGGACCAACTGGGGCAGAGAGGGTCCCACTGGGCCAGAGAGGGTCCCACTGGGCCAGAGAGGAACCCACTGGGGCAGAGAGGGACTCACTGGGGCAGAGAGGGACCCACTGGGGCAGAGAGGGACTCACTGGGGCAGAGAGGGTCCCACTGGGCCAGAGAGGGTCCCACTGGGGCAGAGAGGGTCCCACTGGGGCAGAGAGGAACCCACTGGGGCAGAGAGGGACTCACTGGGCCAGAGAGGGTCCCACTGGGCCAGAGAGGGTCCCACTGGGCC
This sequence comes from Chiloscyllium punctatum, assembly GCF_047496795.1. Lineage (NCBI taxonomy): Eukaryota > Metazoa > Chordata > Chondrichthyes > Orectolobiformes > Hemiscylliidae > Chiloscyllium > Chiloscyllium punctatum. The sequence goes on from NC_092739.1 coordinate 181,033,227, forward strand.
AGAGAGGGACTCACTGGGGCAGAGAGGGACTCACTGGGCCAGAGAGGGACCCACTGGGCCAGAGAGGGTCCCACTGGGCCAGAGAGGGACTCACTGGGGCAGAGAGGGACTCACTGGGCCAGAGAGGGACCCACTGGGCCAGAGAGGGTCCCACTGGGCCAGAGAGGGTCCCACTGGGCCTGAGAGGGACTCACTGGGCCAGAGAGGGACCCACTGGGCCAGAGAGGGTCCCACTGGGCCAGAGAGGGTCCCACTGGGCCAGAGAGGGACTCACTGGGGCAGAGAGGGACTCACTGGGCCAGAGAGGGACCCACTGGGCCAGAGAGGGTCCCACTGGGCCAGAGAGGGTCCCACTGGGCCTGAGAGGGACTCACTGGGCCAGAGAGGGACCCACTGGGCCAGAGAGGGACTCACTGGGCCAGAGAGGGACCCACTGGGGCAGAGAGGGTCCCACTGGGCCAGAGAGGGACTCACTGGGCCAGAGAGGAACCCACTGGGCCAGAGAGGGTCCCACTGGGCCAGAGAGGGACTCACTGGGCCAGAGAGGGACTCACTGGGCCAGAGAGGAACCCACTGGGCCAGAGAGGGACTCACTGGCCCAGGATATGACCCACTGGCCCACAGTATGACCCACTGGCCCAGGGTGTGATCCAATGGCCCAAGGTTTGACCCACTAGCCCTGGGTGATGTCCCCAGTCTCTGACCTCTCCATTCGGTTTTACCTGCATGATGTAGTTTCCAGGTTTGACATCGGTGATATCGATCCATTGGCAGTCAATGTCATGACGATAGGAATCCCAGCAACCCACAGTAATCCCCTGTTCTCCAAAGTTAGCACACTCATATCGCTTCGCAACATCTGAGAAACACAAAAACAATGGTTAGACACACACACACACTCAGCTCAGACACACACCCACACACACACGCACACACTCAGCTCAGACACACACCCACACATGCACACACTCAGCTCGGACACACACATACACACTCACGCACACGCTCAGCTCAGACACACACTCAGCTCAGACACACACACACACTCAGCTCAGACACACACCCACACACACACGCACACACTCAGCTCAGACACACACTCACACACACACGCACACACACACTCAGCTCAGACACACACCCACACACACACGCACACACTCAGCTCAGACACACACTCACACACGCACACACTCAGCTCAGACACACACCCACACACACACACTCAGCTCAGACACACACCCACACACGCACACACTCACCTCGGACACACACCCACACACACACGCACACACTCAGCTCAGACACACACCCACACACACACACTCAGCTCAGACACACACCCACACACGCACACACTCAGCTCGGACACACACCCACACACACACGCACACACTCAGCTCAGACACACACCCACACACGCACACACTCAGCTCGGACACACCCATACACACTCACGCACACGCTCAGCTCAGACACACACTCAGCTCAGACACACACACACACTCAGCTCGGACACACACCCACACACACACGCACACACTCAGCTCAGACACACACCCACACGCGCACACTCAGCTCAGACACACACCCACACACGCACACACTCAGCTCAGACACAAGCCCACACACACTCAGCTCAGACACACACCCACACACGCACAGACTCAGCTCAGACACAAAACAACACACACTCAGCTCAGACACACACACGCACACACTCAGCTCAGACACACACACACACTCAGCTCAGACACACACCCACGCACACACTCAGCTCAGACACACACCCACACACACACTCAGCTCAGACACACACCCACACACGCACACACTCAGCTCAGACACACACCCACGCACATCCAGCTCAGACACACACTCACACACACACACTCAGCTCAGACACACACCCACGCACATCCAGCTCAGACACACACACACACACACTCAGCTCAGACACACACCCACACACGCACACACTCAGCTCAGACACACACCCACGCACATCCAGCTCAGACACACACACACACACACACTCAGCTCAGACACACACCCACACACACCCAGCTCAGACACACACCCACATACACACTCAGCTCAGACACACACTCAGCTCAGACACACACCCACACACTCAGCTCAGACACACACCCACACACACACGCACACACTCAGCTCAGACACACACTCAGCTCAGACACACACTCACACACACCCAGCTCAGACACACACCCACACACACCCAGCTCAGACACACACCCACACACACACTCAGCTCAGACACACACCCACACACACCCAGCTCAGACACACACCCAGACACACACTCAGCTCAGACACACACCCACGCACACCCAGCTCAGACACACACCCACACACATCCAGCTCAGACACACACCCAGACACACACCCACACACACACTCAGCTCAGACACACACCCACACACGCACACACTCAGCTCAGACACACACCCACGCACATCCAGCTCAGACACACACCCACACACACACTCAGCTCAGACACACACCCACACACGCACACACTCAGCTCAGACACACACCCACACACACACTTAGCTCAGACACACACCCACACACGCAATCAGCTCAGACACACACCCACACACGCACACACTCAGCTCAGACACACACCCACGCACACCCAGCTCAGACACACACCCACACACACACTCAGCTCAGACACACACCCACACACACACTCAGCTCAGACACACACCCACACACGCACGCACACACTCAGCTCAGACACACACCCACGCACACCCAGCTCAGACACACACCCACACACACACTCAGCTCAGACACACACCCACACACACCCAGCTCAGACACACACCCAGACACACACCCAGACACACACTCAGCTCAGACACACACCCACACACGCACACACTCAGCTCAGATACACACCCACGCACACCCAGCTCAGACACACACCCACACACACACTCAGCTCAGACACACACCCACACACGCACACACTCAGCTCAGATACACACCCACGCACATCCAGCTCAGACACACACCCACACACACACTCAGCTCAGACACACACCCACACACACCCAGCTCAGACACCCACCCAGACACACACTCACACACGCACACACTCAGCTCAGATACACACCCACGCACATCCAGCTCAGACACACACCCACACACACACTCAGCTCAGACACACACCCACGCACATCCAGCTCAGACACACACCCACACACACACCCAGCTCAGACACACACCCACACACACACTCAGCTCAGACACACACCCACACACACACGCACACACTCAGCTCAGACACACACCCACACACGCACACACTCAGCTCGGACACACACATACACACTCACGCACACGCTCAGCTCAGACACATACTCACACACACACACACACTCAGCTCAGACACACACACACACTCAGCTCAGACACACACCCACATACACACGCACACACTCAGCTCAGACACATACCCACACGCACACACTTAGCTCAGACACACACCCACACACACTCACACTCAGCTCAGACACACACCCACACACACACTCAGCTCAGACACACACCCACACACGCACACACTCAGCTCAGACACAAACCCACACACACTCAGCTCAGACACACACACGCACACACTCAGCTCAGACACACACACACACACACACTCAGCTCAGACACACACCCACACACGCACACACTCAGCTCAGACACACACCCACGCACATCCAGCTCAGACACACTCACACACACACACTCAGCTCAGACACACACCCGCACACACTCAGCTCAGACACACACACGCACACACTCAGCTCAGACACACACACACACTCAGCTCAGACACACTCACACACGCACCCACACACACCCAGCTCAGACACACACCCACATACACACTCAGCTCAGACACACACCCACACACGCACACACTCAGCTCAGACACACACACACGCACACACTCAGCTCAGACACACACTCAGCTCAGACACACACCCAGCTCAGACACACACCCACACACACACTCAGCTCAGACACACACCCAGACACACACTCAGCTCAGACACACACCCACGCACACCCAGCTCAGACACACACCCACACACACCCAGCTCAGACACACACCCAGACACACACTCAGCTCAGACACACACCCACACACGCACACACTCAGCTCAGACACACACCCACACACACACGCACACACTCAGCTCAGACACACACTCAGCTCAGACACACACCCACACACACCCAGCTCAGACACACACCCACACACACACTCAGCTCAGACACACACCCACACACACCCAGCTCAGACACACACCCAGACACACACTCAGCTCAGACACACACCCACGCACATCCAGCTCAGACACCCACACACGCACACACTCAGCTCAGACAAACACCCACACACGCACACACTCAGCTCAGACAAACACCTACGCAAACCCAGCTCAGACACACACCCACACACACACTCAGCTCAGACACACACCCACACATACACTCAGCTCAGACACACACCAAGCTCAGACACCCACACACGCACACACTCAGCTCAGACAAACACCCACGCACACCCAGCTCAGGCACACACCCACGCACACCCAGCTCAGACACACACCCACACACACACTCAGCTCAGACACACACCCACACACACACACACACTCAGCTCAGACACACACTCACACACGCACACACTCAGCTCAGACAAACACCCACGCACACCCAGCTCAGACACACACCCACACACACACTCAGCTCAGACACACACCCACACACACACTCAGCTCAGACACACACCCAGCTCAGACACACACCCACACACGCACACAATCAGCTCAGACACACACCCACGCACACCCAGCTCAGACACACACCCACACACACACTCAGCTCAGACACACACCCAGCTCACCCACACACGCACACACTCAGCTCAGACACACACCCACACATGTACACACTCAGCTCAGATACACACCCACACACACACTCAGCTCAGACACACACCCACACACACACTCAGCTCAGACACACACCCACACACCCACTCAGCTCAGACACCCACCCACACGCACACACCCAGCTCAGTCACACACACACCCAGCTCAGACACACACACCCAGCTCAGTCACACACACACCCAGCTCAGACACACATACCCAGCTCAGACACACACACCCAGCTCAGACACACACACCCAGCTCAGTCACACACACACCCAGCTCAGTCACACACACACCCAGCTCAGACACACACACACCCAGCTCAGACACACACACCCAGCTCAGACACACACACACTCAGCTCAGACACACACACACTCAGCTCAGACACACACCCAGCTCAGACACACGCACACACTCAGCTCAGACACACACACCCAGCTCAGACACACACACCCAGCTCAGACACACACACACTCAGCTCAGACACACACACCCAGCTCAGACACACACACACCCAGCTCAGACACACACACACTCAGCTCAGACACACACACACCCAGCTCAGACACACACACACCCAGCTCAGACACACACACACCCAGCTCAGTCACACACACACCCAGCTCAGACACGCACACACTCAGCTCAGACACACACACCCAGCTCAGACACACACACACCCAGCTCAGACACACACACACTCAGCTCAGACACACACACACCCAGCTCAGACACACACACACACTCAGCTCAGACACACACACCCAGCTCAGACACACACACCCAGCTCAGACACACACACACCCAGCTCAGACACACACACACTCAGCTCAGACACACACACCCAGCTCAGTCACACACACCCAGCTCAGTCACACACACACCCAGCTCAGTTAAACACACACCCAGCTCAGACACACACACACCCAGCTCAGACACACACACACTCAGCTCAGACACACACACTCAGCTCAGACACACACACACCCAGCTCAGACACACACACCCAGCTCAGACACACACACCCAGCTCAGACACACACACACCCAGCTCAGACACACGCACACACTCAGCTCAGACACACACCCAGCTCAGACACACGCACACACTCAGCTCAGACACACACACCCAGCTCAGACACACACACCCAGCTCAGACACACACACACTCAGCTCAGACACACACACACCCAGCTCAGACACACACACACCCAGCTCAGACACACACACACCCAGCTCAGACACACGCACACACTCAGCTCAGACACACACACCCAGCTGAGTCACACACACACCCAGCTCAGACACACACACACCCAGCTCAGACACACACACACCCAGCTCAGACACACACACACCCAGCTCAGACACACACACACACCCAGCTCAGTCACACACACACCCAGCTCAGACACACACACCCAGCTCAGACACACACACACCCAGCTCAGACACACACACACCCAGCTCAGTCACACACACACCCAGCTCAGACACACACACACCCAGCTCAGTCACACACACACCCAGCTCAGACACACACACCCAGCTCAGACACACACACACCCAGCTCAGACACACACACACCCAGCTCAGTCACACACACACCCAGCTCAGACACACACACACCCAGCTCAGTCACACACACACCCAGCTCAGTCACACACACACCCAGCTCAGACACACACACACCCAGCTCAGACACACACACGCCCAGCTCAGACACACACACGCCCAGCTCAGACACACACACACCCAGCTCAGACACACACACGCCCAGCTCAGGCACACACACACCCAGCTCAGACACACACACACCCAGCTCAGACACACACACACCCAGCTCAGTCACACACACACCCAGCTCAGACACACACACACCCAGCTCAGTCACACACACACCCAGCTCAGACACACACACCCAGCTCAGACACACACACACCCAGCTCAGACACACACACACCCAGCTCAGTCACACACACACCCAGCTCAGACACACACACACCCAGCTCAGTCACACACACACCCAGCTCAGTCACACACACACCCAGCTCAGACACACACACACTCAGCTCAGACACACACACACTCAGCTCAGACACACACCCAGCTCAGACACACACACACCCAGCTCAGACACACACACACCCAGCTCAGACACACACACGCCCAGCTCAGACACACACACACCCAGCTCAGACACACACACGCCCAGCTCAGGCACACACACACCCAGCTCAGGCACACACACACACCCACACACACACACACACACACACACACACACACACACACACACACACACACACACACACAGCAGTGAACCCTCATTCCTAGCCTGACACTTGGACTTTATGAAAGACTTTTCCACCTGACTGTGAACAGACTCTTGTTTTTGGACAAGACACCATTGTGACTCTGATCTGATCAGTGCACAGGTCTCAGCTTGTTCCTGACATGACGAGGGTTTCTATGATGGACAAGTGAGTAGAACTGACCAAAAACACTTGCTGTGCCAGCTCAATGAACAGATGAACTGACAAACTCATAGCAGGTGGAGAGTTGGGTAAAGAGAGGCATTTACAGGATGGCAGTCTGTACCTAGTGGAGTGTCACAGGGATCAGTGCTGGGACCACAATGATTAACAATATGTATGAATGACATGGATAAGGAAAGTGAATGTATTGTAACCAGGTTTATGGATGATTCTAGAATAGATGGGAAGGCAAGTGGTGAGAATGTGGCCGAGTCTGCGCAGAGATATAGACAGGTTCAGTGAGTGGGCAACATCTTGTCAGATGGAATATAATGTGGGAAAATGGGAGGTTAGGCACTTTGGCAGGAGGAATAGAGGAGCTGAATATTATTGAAATGGAAAAAGACTGCAGAATGCTCCAGCACAGATTGATTCGAGAATCCTTATCTTTAATCACAAGAAGCACCCACGTTCAGTAGGTGATAGAGAAGGCGAAGGGAATGTGGGCCTTTATCTCAAAGGGAATGGAGTAGAAAGGTAAGGAGGGTTTGCTGAAATTATAGATTGCACCAGAGAGCTCACAGCTGCAATACTGTGAACAGGTCTGGGCCCCTTATCAAAGGGAGGATATACCGGTATTAAAGGAAGTCCAGAGAGGGGTCACTCGGCTGGTACTGGGGTAGGGAGGGACTGTCTAATGAGGAGAGGTTGAGTAGGTTGGGTCTGTACTCACTGGAGTGTAGAAGGATGAGAGGGGGCCTTACTGAAACACAGAAGATCTTTCGAGGATTGACAAAGATGTGGAAAGATTGTTTTCTCTTGTGGGACAATCAAGGACCCGGGTTGGGGGGGGGGGGGAGGGGATGTGGAATCTGAAACTAAGGGGTTGCACATTTAAGACAAGAGATGAGGAGAGGAATGAATCTGTGGGATTCCTTACCACAGAGGGGCTGTCGAGGCTGGGTCATTCAGTATAGTCAAGGCTGAGGCAGACAGATTTACAATCACTGAGAGAGTGAGGATTATGGGGAAAATGTGGGAAGGTAGAGTTATCAGATTGGCCATGACCTTATTGAATGGTGCGAGTGGATTCGATGAGCTGAATGCTCTCACATCTCATGGTGTTATGGACCCACCAAAACCTGCCTCCAATGTTATAGTGTGGTCCCAGATCTGAATGGCTGCAGAGTGATTCCACATTGACCCTCCTAGGCCTAGGGTAATCAGCCAGAGATTGAATATTCTGGTTACCTCCAGCATTCACTCTGCTCTCACTCCGTGCTAATCCCACCGTCCAGAGAGATGGGGCAAACATGGTTTTCACAGGCTGAGGGGTGACCTGATAGACTTGTACAAAATGGTGAGAGGGATTGACAGAACAGATAGTCCGTCTCTGCCCTCGGGTAGAAGTGACAATGACTACAGGGTCAGACTTTGAAGGTAAAAGGAGAACAGTTGAAAAGAGATGTCAGAGGCAGGTACTTTTACACAGAGGGGAAAGACAGCAACAGCATTTAAACAGACATCATGACTGAGAGGTGAACAGGCAGGGAACACAGGGACACAACACATTCCTCATCTTGAAAGGCATCATGTGACAGTGCCGTGTTGGTGACCTGTACAATGCTTTGGTCTGCATCACACTGTCGATCAGTATTACTTCTGCCACTGGCCAGGGTCAGAGACCCCATTTAACGGGGAGAATCCCACCATTTCCCAGTACACACCCATGCGTCTTCAAATTAAACACCTTGCATCTCACAGTGTTACATCCCCATCCCAGTGTTATATCCCCACCACACATTGTTATATCCCCATCCCACAGTGTTATATCCCCATCCCACAGTGTTATATCCCAACCCACAGTGTTATATCCCGATCCCACAGTGTTATATCCCCATCCCACAGTGTTATACCCCCATCCCACAGTGTTATACCAACATCCCGCAGTGTTATATCCCCACCCTGCAGTGTCATGTCCCCACCCCACAGTGTCATGTCCCCATCTCACAGTGTTTTATCCGCATCCCAGTGTTATGTCCCCATCTCACAATATTACATCCCCATCTCTCAGTGTTATATCCCCATCCCACAGTCTTATATCCCCATCCCACAGTGCTATATCCCCATCTCAGTGTTATATCTCCATCAAACAATGTTATATCCCCATCCCACAGTGTTATATCCCCATCTCACAATGTTATATCCCCATCTCACAGTGTTATATCCCCATCCCACTGTGTTAAATCCCCATCTCAGTGTTAGATCCCCAACCCTGTGTTATATCTCCATCCCAGTGAGGTAAAAACAATGACTGCAGAAGCTGGAAAGGAAATTCTGGATTCTTCCAGTGGTGCTGGAAGAGCACAGCAGTTCAGGCAGCATCCAACGAGCAGCAAAATCGACGTTTCGGGCAAAAGCCCTTCATCGGGAATAAAGGCAGTGAGCCTGAAGCGTGGAGAGATAAGCTAGAGGAGGGTGGGGGTGGGGAGAGAGTAGCACAGAGTACAATGGGTGAGGGGGAGGGGATGAAGGTGATAGGTCAGGGAGGAGAGGGTGGAGTGGATAGGTGGAAAAGGAGATAGGCAGGTCGGACAAGTCCGGACAAGTCAAGGAGACAGTAACTGAGCTGGAAGTTTGAAACTAGGCTGAGGTGGGGGAAGGGGAAATGAGGAAGCTGTTGAAGTCCACATTGATGCCCTGGGGTTGAAGTGTTCCGAGGCGGAAGATGAGGCGTTCTTCCTCCAGGCGTCGGGTGGTGAGGGAGCGGCGGTGAAGGAGGCCCAGGACCTCCATGTCCTCGGCAGAGTGGGAGGGGGAGTTGAAATGTTGGGCCACGGGGCGGTGTGGTTGATTGGTGCGGGTGTCCCAGAGATGTTCCCTAAAGCGCTCTGCTAGGAGGCGCCCAGTCTCCCCAATGTAGAGGAGACCGCATCGGGAGCAATGGATACAATAAATGATATTGGTGGATGTGCAGGTGAAACTTTGATGGATGTGGAAGGCTCCTTTAGGGCCTTGGATAGAGGTGAGGGAGGAGGTGTGGGCACAGGTTTTACAGTTCCTGCGGTGGCAGGGGACGACCGACTTGACACTGACATTTTTTACAAACCCACCGACTCCCACAGCTACCTGGATTACACCTCTTCCCATCCTACCTCTTGCAAAAATGCCATCCCATATTCCCAATTTCTCCGCCTTCCCCGTATCTGCTCCCAGGAGGACCAGTTCCACAATAGAACACACCAGATGGCCTCCTTCTTTAGAGACCGCAATTTCCCTTCCCACGTGGTTAAAGATGCCCTCCAACGCATCTCGTCCACATCCCGCACCTCCGCCCTCAGACCCCACCCCTCCAACCGTAACAAGGACAGAATGCCCCTGGTGCTCACCTTCCACCCTACAAACCTTCACATAAACCAAATCATCCGCCGACATTTCCGCCACCTCCAAAAAGACCCCACCACCAGGGATATATTTCCCTCCCCACCCCTTTCCGCCTTCCGCAAAGACCGTTCCCTCCGTGACTACCTGGTCAGGTCCACACCCCCCTACAACCCACCCTCCCATTCTGGCACCTTCCCCTGCCACCGCAGGAACTGTAAAACCTGCGCCCACACCTCCTCCCTCACCTCTATCCAAGGCCCTAAAGGAGCCTTCCACATCCATCAAAGGTTTACTTGCACATCCACTAATATCATTTATTGTATCCGTTGCTCCCGATGCTGTCTCCTCTACATTGGGGAGACTGGGCGCCTCCTAGCAGAGCGCTTTAGGGAACATCTCTGGGACACCCGCACCAATCAACCACACCGCCCCGTGGCCCAACATTTCAACTCCCCCTCCCACTCTGCCGAGGACATGGAGGTCCTGGGCCTCCTTCACCGCCGCTCCCTCACCACCAGACGCCTGGAGGAAGAACGCCGCATCTTCCACCTCGGAACACTTCAACCCCAGGGCATCAATGTGGACTTCACCAGTTTCCTCATTTCCCCTTCCCCCACCTCACCCTAGTTCTAAACTTCCAGCTCAGTAACTGTCCCCATGACTTGTCCGGACTTGTCCTACCTGCCTATCTTCTTTTCCACCTATCCACTCCACTCTCTCCTCCTTGACCTATCACCTTCATCTCCTCCCCCACTCACCCATTGTATTCTATGCTACTTTCTCCCCACCCCCACCCTCCTCTAGCTTATCTCTCCACGCTTCAGGTTCACTGCCTTTATTCCTGATGAAGGGCTTTTGCCCGAAACGTTGATTTCGCTGCTCGTTGGATGCTGCCTGAACTGCTGTGCTCTTCCAGCACCACTAATCCAGTATCCCCATCCCAGTGTCATATCCCCATCCTACAGTGTTATGTCCCCGTCCCACAGTGCTATATCCCCATCCCAGTGTTATATCCCCATCCCACAGTGTTATATCCCCGTCTCACAGTGTTATATCCCCATCCCAGTGTCATATCCCCATCCTACAGTGTTATATCCCCATCCCACAGTGCTATATCCCCATCCCAGTGTTATATCCCCATCCCACAGTGTTATATCCCCGTCTCACAGTGTTATATCCCCATCCTACAGTGTTATATCCCCATCCTACAGTGTTATGTCCCCGTCCCACAGTGCTATATCCCCATCCCAGTGTTATATCCCTATCGCACAGTCTTATATCCGTATCCCACAGTGTTACATCCCCATCCCACAGTGTTACATCCCCATCCCACAGTGGTACATCCCCATCCCACAGTGGTACATCCCCATCCCACAGTGGTACATCCCCATCCCACAGTGGTATAGTCCCATCCCACAGTGGTATAGTCCCATCCCACAGTGGTATAGTCCCATCCCACAGTGTTATATCACCATCCCACAGTGTTATATCCCCATCCAACACAGTGTTATAACCCCATCCAACACAGTGTTATAAGCCCATCCCACAGTGCTATATCCTCATCTCACAGTGTTATATCTCCATCTCAGTGTTATATCCCCATCTCACAGTGTTATATCCCCATATCACAGTGTTATATCCCCATATCACAGTGTTATATCCCCATATCACAGTGTTATATTCCCATATCACAGTGTTATATCACCACCTCACAGTGGTATATCCCCATCCCACAGTGTTATATCCCCATCCCACAGTGCTATAGTCCCATCCCACAGTGTTATATCCCCATCATACAGTGTTATATCCCCATCCCACAGTGTTATATCCCCATCCCACAGTGCTATAATCCCATCCCACAGTGTTATATCCCCATCCCACAGTGTTATATCCCCATCCCACAGTGTTATATCCCCATCCCACAGTGCTATAGTCCCATCCCACAGTGCTATAGTCCCATCCCACAGTGTTATATCCCCATCACACAGTGTTACATCCCCATCCCACAGTGTTATATCCCCATCCCACAGTGCTATAGTCCCATCCCACAGTCTTATATCCCCATCCCACAGTGTTATATCCCCATCCAACACAGTGTTTTATCCCCATCCAATACAGTGTTATATCTCCATCCCACAGTGTTACATCCCCATCCCACAGTGTTAAATCCCCATATCAGTGTTATATCCCCATCCCACAGTGTTATATCCCCATCCCAGGGTACTGAAGGCGGCGGCTTGGGAAATCGTGGATGCGCTGGTGATTATTTTCCAGAGTTCAATAGAATCGGGGTCGGTTCCTGAGGATTGGAGGGCGGCTAATGTTGTGCCACTTTTTAAGAAGGGTGGGCGGGAGAAAGCAGGAAATTATAGACCAGTTAGTCTGACCTCAGTGGTGGGAAAGATGCTGGAGTCTATTATAAAGGATGAAATTACGGCACATCTGGATAATAGTAACAGGATAGGTCAGAGTCAGCATGGATTTATGAAGGGGAAATCATGCTTGACTAATCTTCTTGAATTTTTTGAGGATGTAACTCGGAAGATGGACGAGGGAGATCCAGTGGATGTAGTGTACCTGGACTTTCAGAAAGCTTTTGATAAAGTCCCACACAAGAGGTTAGTGAGTAAAATTAGGGCGCACGGGATTGGGGGCAAAGTACTAGATTGGATAGAGAATTGGTTGGCTAATAGGAAACAAAGGGTAGTGATTAACGGCTCCATTTCAGAATGGCAGGCAGTGACCAGTGGGGTATCGCAGGGATCCGTGCTGGGACCGCAGCTTTTTACAATATATGTAAATGATATAGAAGATGGTATCAGCAATAACATTAGCAAATTTGCTGATGACACAAAGCTAGGTGGTAGGGTGAAATGTGATGAGGATGTTAGGGGATTACAGGGTGACCTGGACAAGTTAGGTGAGTGGGCAGATGCATGGCAGATGCAGTTTAATGTGGATAAATGTCTGGTTATCCACTTTGGTGGCAAGAACAGGAAGGCAGATTACTACCTCAATGGTATCAATTTAGGTAAAGGGGCTGTTCAGAGAGATCTGGGTGTTCTTGTCCACCAGTCAATGAAGGCAAGCATGCAGGTACAGCAGGTCGTGAAGAAGGCTAATAGCATGCTGGCCTTCATAACAAGAGGGATTGAGTATAGAAGCAAAGAGGTGCTTCTGCAGCTGTACAGGGCCATGATGAGACCACACCTGGAGTACTGTGTACAGTTCTGGTCTCCAAATTAGAGGAAAGACATTCTGGCTATTGAGGGAGTGCAGCGTAGGTTCACGAGGTCAATTCCTGGAATGGCAGGATTGCCTTACACGGAAAGACTGAAGCGACTGGGCTTGTATACCCTTGAGTTTAGAAGACTGAGAGGGGATCTGATTGAAACGTATAGGATTATGAAAGGACTGGACACTCTGGCAGGAGGGAACATATTTCCGTTGATGGGGGAGTGCCGAACCAGAGGACACAACTTAAAAATTCGGGGTAGACCATTTAGGACAGAGATGAGGAGAAACTACTTCACCCAGAGAGTGGTGGCTGTGTGGAATGCTCTGCCCCAGAGGGCAGTGGAGGCCCAGTCTCTGGATTCTTTTAAGAAAGAATTGGATAGAGCTCTTAAAGATAGTGTAGTCAAGGGATATGGAGATAAGGCTGGAACAGGATACTGATTAGGAATGATCAGCCATGATCATATTGAATGGCGGTGCAGGCTCGAAGGGCAGAATGGCCTACTCCTGCATCTATTGTCTATTGTCTATTGTCTATTGCCTAGTGCTACAGTCCCATCCCACAGTGTCATATACCCTTCCTACAGAGTTATATCCGTATCCCACAGTGTTATATCCCCATCCTACAGTGTTATATCCCCATCCCACAGTGTTATATCCCCATCCCAGTGTTATATCCATATCCCACAGTGGTATATCCCCATCCAACACAGTGTTATATCTCCATCCCACAGTGTTATATCCCCATCCCACAGTGTTACATCCCCATCCCACAGTGTTACATTCCCATCCCACAGTGTTATATTCCCATATCACAGTGTTATATCCCCATATCACAGTGTTATATCCCCATCCCAGTGTTATATCCCCGTCCCACAGTGTTATATCCCCATCTCACAGTGTTATATCCCCATCCCAGTGTTATATCCCCATCCCACAGTGTTATATCCCCATCTCACAGTGTTATATCCCCATATTACAGTGTTATATCCCCATCCCACAGTGTTACATCCCCATCCCACAGTGTTATATCCGCATCCCACAGTGTTATATTCCCATATCACAGTGTTATATCCCCATATCACAGTGCTATATCCCCATTTCAGTGGTATAACCCCATATCACAGTGTTATATCCCCATCTCACAATGTTATATCCCCATCCCAGTGTTATATCCCCATCCCACAGTGTTATATCCCCATCTCACAGTGTTATATCCCCATATTACAGTGTTATATCCCCATCCCACAGTGTTATATCCCCATCCCAGTGTTATATCCCCATCCCACAGTGTTATATCCCCATCTCACAGTGTTATTTCCCCATCCTACAGTGTTATATCCCCATCCCAGGTGTGTTATAACCCCATCCACAGTGTTACATCTTCATCCCACAGTGTTACATCCCCAACCCACTGTGTTATATCCCCATCCCACAGTGCTATAGTCACATCCCAGTCTTATATCCCCATCCCACAGTGTTATATCCCCATATCACAGTGTTATATCCCCATATCACAGTGTTATATCCCCATCCCACAGTGTTATATCCCCATCTCAGTGTTATACCCCCATCCTACAGTGCTATATCCCCATCTCACAGTGTTATATCTCCATCAAACAGTGCTATATCCCCATCCTACAGTGTTATATCCCAATCCCAGTGTCACAATCCCATCCCACAGTGTCACATCCCCATCCCACAGCGTCACATCCCCATCCCACAGCGTCACATCCCCATCCCACAGCGTCACATCCCCATCCCACAGTGTTATATCCCCGTCCCACAGTGTTATATCCCCAGCGAACACAGTGTTATATCCCCATCTCACAGTGGTATATCCCCATATACACAGTGTTATATCCCCAATCTGCAGTGTCATATACCCATCCCACAGTGCTATAGTCACATCCCACAGTGCTGTAGTCCCATCTCACAGTGTAACATCCCCATCTCATAGTCTTATATCCCCATCAAACATGTGTTATATTGCCATCCCAGTGTTATATCCGTATCCCACAGTGGTATATCCCCATCCAACACAGTTATATCTCCATCCCACAGTGTTATATCCCCATTTCTCAGGGTCATATTCCCACCTGCACATGTCTCCGCGCACACCCCCAGCCCCTGACCCCCCCATCCCTGACTCCCCACCACCAATCCAAACTCTGCCCCCCAAGCTGAATTTCCAGCGGTGTTACTGACACATTTGTGATGGGTATGAGTGTAGATGTAGTTGGGCCTGTTTCCATGGATACAGGTCCTGTTGTGGTTAATGCTGGAGAAGTGGAGCTGTCATCTTGCCAGCAGGGTATTGGTGAAGGGTGCTTACCCTTCTCCCCGTCCCCTTTGTCCCCCATCCCCAGGGAGAAGGGGCTGTGTCCATGATCACTCACTGTCATCACAGTCGCTGTCCTCCAGGCAGAAACTGGCCTTGTGTCCCTCTGCCACCTTGCTGCCGTTCAATGTCAGGATGTCATAGTGGGTGAAAATGTCCATGCTGTGGTAGTGTCTGTGGGAGAGACACAGGAGCTTAGACATGCAAACAACACACTCACCGCCCCGGCTAATTACACACACACCGCTCCGGCTAACTACACACACACCGCCCCGGCTAATTACACACACACCGCTCCCCGGCTAATTACACACTCACCGCTCCGGCTAACTACACACACACCGCCCCGGCTAATTACACACACACCGCTCCCCGGCTAATTACACACTCACCGCTCCGGCTAACTACACACACACCGCCCCGGCTAATTACACACACACCGCTCCCCGGCTAATTACACACTCACCGCTCCGGCTAACTACACACACACCGCCCCGGCTAATTACACACACACCGCCCCGGCTGACTACACACTCACCGCTCCGGCTAACTACACACTCACCGCCCCGGCTAATTACACACACACTGCCCCGGCTGACTACACACTCACCGCCCCGGCTAACTACAGACACACCGCACCCCGGCTAACTACACTCACACTGCCCCGGCTAATTACACACACACCGCCCCGGGCTAACAACACACACACACCGCCCCGGCTAATTACACACACACACCGCCCCGGCTAACTACACACACACCGCCCCGGGCTAACAACACACACACCGCCCCGGCTAATTACACACACACAACGCACCCCGGCTAACTACACACACACCGCCCCGGCTAATTACACACACACACACCGCCCCGGCTAACTACACACACACCGCCCCAGCTAACTACACACACACCGCTCCCCGGCTAACTACACCAACACCGCACCCCGGCTAACTACACACACACCGCCCCAGCTAACTACACACACACCGCACCCCGGCTAACTACACACACACCGCACCCCGGCTAACTACACACACACCGCCCTGGCTAACTACACACACACACCGCCCCAGCTAACTACACACACAACGCTCCCCGGCTAACTACACCAACACCGCACCCCGGCTAACTACACACACACACCGCCCCGGCTAACTACACACACACCGCACCCCGGCTAACTACACACACACTGCCCCGGCTAACTACACCAACACCGCACCCCGGCTAACTACATACACACACCATCCCGGCTAACTACATGCACACCGCACCCTGGGTAACTATACACACACCGCCCCGGCTAACTTTCCACACACCATCCCGGCTAACTACACACACACCATCCCGGCTAACTACACACACACCGCACCCCGGCTAACTACACACACACACACTGCCCCGGCTAACTACACCAATACCGCACCCCAGCTAACTACACACACACCGCACCCCAGGTAACAAACAAACACCACCCCGGCTAACTACACACACACCGCCCCAGCTAACTACACACACACCGCCCCGGCTAACTACACATACACCGCACCCCGGCTAACTACACACACACACCGTCCCGGCTAGCTACACACTCATCGCCCCGGCTAACTACATACACACCGCACCCCGGCTAACTACACACACACCACCCCGGCTAACTACACACGCACCATCCCGGGTAACTACACACACACACCACCCCGGCTAACTACACACAGACACCGCACCCTGGCTAACTACACACACACACACACCCACACACACACACCCGGGTAACTACACATACACCACCCCGGCTATCTACACATACACCACCCCGGCTAACTACACATACACCACCCCGGCTAACTATACACGCACCATCCCAGGTAACTACACACACACCGCCCCGGCTAACTACACCAACACCGCACCCCGGGCTAACTACACACACACCGCCCCGGCTAGCTACACACACCGCCCCGGCTAACTACACACACACCGCACCCCGGCTAACTACACACACACAAACACACCTCCCCAGCTAACTACACATACATCACCCCGGCTAACTACACACACCCCATCCTGGGTAACTACACACACACCGCCCCGGCTAACTACACACACACCGCTCCCCGGCTAACTACACACACACACCGCCCCGGCTAACTACATACACACCGCACCCCGGCTAACTACACACACACAAACACACCTCCCCGGCTAACTACACATACACCACCCCGGCTAACTACACACACACCGCTCCCCGGCTAACTACACACACACACCGCCCCGGCTAACTACACACACACCGCTCCCCGGCTAACTACACAAACACACCTCCCCAGCTAACTACACATACACCACCCCGGCTAACTACACATGCACCGCACCCTGGCTAACTACACACACACACCATCCTGGGTAACTACACACACCGCTCCCCGGCTAACTACACACACACCGCTCCCCGGCTAACTACACACACACCGCTCCCCGGCTAACTACACACACACACCGTCCCGGCTATCTACATACACACCGCCCCGGCTAATTACACACACACCGCACCCCGGCTAACTACACACACACTGCCCCGGCTAACTACATACACACCGCTCCCCGGCTAACTACATACACACCGCTCCCCGGCTAACTACACACACACACCGCCCCGGCTAACTACACACACACACCGCCCCGGCTAACTACACACACACCGCCCCGGCTAACTACACACACACACCGCCCCGGCTAACTACACACACACACCGCCCCGGCTAACTACATACACACCGCCCCGGCTAACTACACACACACTGCACCCCGGCTAACTACACACACACACCGCCCCGGCTAACTACACACACACCGCACCCCGGCTAACTACACACACACACCGCCCCGGCTAACTACACACACACACCGCCCCGGCTAACTACATACACACCGCCCCGGCTAACTACACACACACCGCTCCCCGGCTAACTACACACACACACCGCCCCGGCTAACTACATACACACCGCCCCGGCTAACTACACACACACTGCACCCTGGCTAACTACACACACACACCGCCCCGGCTAACTACACACACACCGCACCCCGGCTAACTACACACACACACCGCCCCGGCTAACTACACACACACCGCCCCGGCTAGCTACACACACACCGTCCCGGCTAGCTACACACACACACACCACCCCGGCTAACTACACACACACCGCCCCCCGGCTAACTACACACACACACCGCACCGGCTTACCACACACACACCGCCCCGGCTAACTACACACACATTGCCCTGGCTAACTACATACACACCGCACCCCAGCTAACAACACACACACCATCCCAGGTAACTACACACACACCCCACCCCGGCTAACTACATACACACCGCACCCCGGCTAACTACACACACACCGCCCCGGCTAACTACACACACACCGCCCCAGCTAGCTACACACACACACCGCCCCGGCTAACAACACACACACCGCACCCCGGCTAATTACACATACACACCGCCCCGGCTAACTACACACACACCGCCCCAGCTAACTACACACTGTCTCCCAGTGACTGACCCTCACTCCCAGTGTCTCTCCAAGTGGGTGACCCTCACTCCCACTCTCCCTGTGGGTGACCCTCATTCCCATTGACTCTCAATTGGCTGACCGTCATTCCCAGTCACTCTCCCAGTGGGTGACCCTTACCTCCAGTCCCTCTCCCTGTGGGTGACCCTCACTCCCAGTGATTCTCACAGTGGGTGACCCGCACACCCTGTCACTCTCCCAGTGGGTGACCCTCACTCCCAGTGTCTCTCCCAGTGGGTGACCCTCACTCCCAGTCCCTCTCCCTGTGGGTGACCCTCACTCCCAGTGATTCTCACAGTGGGTGACCCGCACACCCTGTCACTCTCCCAGTGGGTGACCTTCACTCCCAATGACTCTCCATTGGCTGACCGTCACTCCCAGTCACTCTCCCAGTGGTGACCATTACTTCCAGTGGGTGACCCTCACTCCCAGTGATTCTCACAGTGGGTGACCCGCACACCCTGTCACTCTCCCAGTGGGTGACCCTCACTCCCAGTGTCTCTCCCAGTGGGTGACCCTCACTCCCAGTCCCTCTCCCTGTGGGTGACCCTCACTCCCAGTGATTCTCACAGTGGGTGACCCGCACACCCTGTCACTCTCCCAGTGGGTGACCCTCACTCCCAGTGTCTCTCCCAGTGGGTGACCCTCACTCCCAGTCCCTCTCCCTGTGGGTGACCCTCACTCCCAGTGATTCTCACAGTGGGTGACCCGCACACCCTGTCACTCTCCCAGTGGGTGACCTTCACTCCCAATGACTCTCCATTGGCTGACCGTCACTCCCAGTCACTCTCCCAGTGGTGACCATTACTTCCAGTGGGTGACCCTCACTCCCAGTGTCTCTCCCAGTGGGGGACCCTCACTCCCAGTCCCTCTCCCAGTCGGTGACCCTCACTCCCAGTCACTCTCCTAGTGGGGGACCCTCACTCCCAGTGTCTCTCCTAGTGGGTGACCCTCACTCCCAGTCCCTCTCCCAGTGGGTGACCCTCACTCCCAGTGTCTCTCCTAGTGCGGGACCCTCACTCCCAGTGTCTCTCCCAGTGGGTGACCCTCACTCCCAGTCCCTCTCCCAGTGGGTGACCCTCACTCCCAGTCACTCTCCTAGTGGGGGACCCTCACTCCCAGTGTCTCTCCTAGTGGGTGACCCTCACTCTCAGTCCCTCTCCCAGTGGGTGACCCTCACTCCCAGTGTCTCTCCCAGTGGGTGACCCTCACCCCCAGTGTCTCTCCCAGTGGGTGACCCTCACTCCCAGTCCCTCTCCCAGTGGGGGACCCTCACTCCCAGTGTCTCTCCTAGTGGGTGACCCTCACCCGCAGTGTCTCTCCCAGTGGGTGACCCTCACTCCCAGTCACTCTCCCAGTGTGTAACCCTCACTCCCAGTGGGGGACCCTCACTCCCAGTCCCTCTCCCAGTGGGTGACCCTCACTCCCAGTCACTCTCCCAGTGGGTGACCCTCACTCCCAGTGTCTCTCCTAGTGGATGACCCTCACCCCCAGTGTCTCTCCCAGTGGGTGACCCTCACCCCCAGTGTCTCTCCTAGTGGGTGACCCTCACCCGCAGTGTCTCTCCCAGTGGGTGACCCTCACTCCCAGTCACTCTCCCAGTGTGTAACCCTCACTCCCAGTGGGGGACCCTCACTCCCAGTCCCTCTCCCAGTGGGTGACCCTCACTCCCAGTCACTCTCCCAGTGGGTGACCCTCACTCCCAGTGTCTCTCCCAGTGGGTGACCCTCACTCCCAGTCCCTCTCCCAGTGGGTGACCCTCACTCCCAGTGTCTCTCCTAGTGGGTGACCCTCACCCCCAGTGTCTCTCCCAGTGGGTGACCCTCACCCCCAGTGTCTCTCCTAGTGGGTGACCCTCACCCGCAGTGTCTCTCCCAGTGGGTGACCCTCACTCCCAGTCACTCTCCCAGTGTGTAACCCTCACTCCCAGTGGGGGACCCTCACTCCCAGTCCCTCTCCCAGTGGGTGACCCTCACTCCCAGTCACTCTCCCAGTGGGTGACCCTCACTCCCAGTGTCTCTCCCAGTGGGTGACCCTCACCCCCAGTGTCTCTCCCAGTGGGTGACCCTCACCCCCAGTGTCTCTCCTAGTGGGTGACCCTCACCCGCAGTGTCTCTCCCAGTGGGTGACCCTCACTCCCAGTCACTCTCCCAGTGTGTAACCCTCACTCCCAGTGGGGGACCCTCACTCCCAGTCCCTCTCCCAGTGGGTGACCCTCACTCCCAGTCACTCTCCCAGTGGGTGACCCTCACTCCCAGTGTCTCTCCCAGTGTGTGACCCTCACTCCCAGTCCCTCTCCCAGTGGGTGACCCTCTCTCCCAGTGGGTGACCCTCACTCCCAGTCTCTCTCCCAGTGGGTGACCCTCAATCCCAGGCACTCTCCCTGTTCTCAGCTGTCTCGGGTCTCTCTGCCTGCTGGGAGTACTGGTCGTGATATTGCCACTGGGTAGTGCCCTCCCTGTCCTTACCCATGACACTCGTGCCAGACCCAGGAGTGTCTCCCAGCCTTGGGTCTGAAGTCTGACCGCCCAATGTTGTGGATTTCGGAGGAGAATCGGAGTAGCCTGCGGTGCCCATACGGCCAGTTGGCATTCCGGGCAGAGCTGGAGAGACAGTCCTCCTCAGCAGCACAGTACAACATGTGTAGGGGCCGGTCCTCAATGTACGCTGTCTGCTGGACAAGGCGGGCATCCAAGATCAGGTCCGAGGAAGCTACAACCACACAAACAACCAATCATTCAGAACATACTGCAGCAGGACGCACCGCACTGGAGCACTGTGCCAGAGCAACAGGTTCACACTGCACTGGAGCACTGTGCCAGAGCAGCAGGGTCACACCGCACTGGAGCACTGTGCCAGAGGAGCAGGACACACCACACTGGAGCACTGTGCCAGAGCAACAGGGTCACACCGCACTGGAGCACTGTGCTAGAGGAGCAGGACACACCGCAATGGAGCACTGTACCAGAGCAACAGGTTCACACTGCACTGGAGCACTGGGCCAGAGCAACTGGGTCACACCGCACTGGAGCACTGTGCCAGAGGAGCAGGACACACCGCACTGGAGCACTGTGTCAGAGCAACAGGTTCACACTGCACTGGAGCACTGTACCAGAGCAGCAGGGTCACACCGCAAGGGAGCACTGTACCAGAGCAACAGGGTCACACAGCACTGGAGCACTGTGCCAGAGGAGCAGGACACACCACACTGGAGCACTGTGCCAGAGCAACAGGGTCACACCGCACTGGAGCACTGTGCTAGAGGAGCAGGACACACCGCAATGGAGCACTGTACCAGAGCAACAGGTTCACACTGCACTGGAGCACTGGGCCAGAGCAACTGGGTCACACCGCACTGGAGCACTGTGCCAGAGGAGCAGGACACACCGCACTGGAGCACTGTGTCAGAGCAACAGGTTCACACTGCACTGGAGCACTGTACCAGAGCAGCAGGGTCACACCGCAAGGGAGCACTGTACCAGAGCAACAGGGTCACACAGCACTGGAGCACTGTGCCAGAGCAGCAGGGTCACACCGCACTGGAGCACTGTGACAGAGCAGCAGGTTCACACTGTACTGGAGCACTGTGCCAGAGCAGCAGGGTCACACTGCACTGGAGCACTGTGCCAGAGCAGCAGGGTCACACAGCACTGGAGCAATGTGCCAGAGCAGCAGGGTCACACAGCACTGGAGCACTGTGCCAGAGCAACAGGGACGCACCACACTGGAGCACTGTGCTAGAGCAACAGGGTCACATGGCACTGGAGCACTGTGCCAGAGCAGCAGGGTCAGACCGCTCTGGAGCACTGTGCCAGAGCAGCAGGGTCACACCGCACTGGAGCACTGTGCCAGAGCAGCAGGGTCACACCGCACTGGAGCACTGTGCCAGAGCAACAGGGTCACACCGCACTGGAGCACTGTGCCAGAGCAGCAGGACACACAACACTGGAGCACTGTGCTAGAGCAGCAGGGTCACACCACACTGGAGCACTGTGCCAGAGCAGCAGGAGACACCGCACTGGAGCACTGTGCCAGAGCAGCAGGGTCAGACCACTCTGGAGCACTGTGCCAGAGCAGCAGGGTCACACCGCACTGGAGCACTGTGCCAGAGCAGCAGTGTCACACCACACTGGAGCACTGTGCCAGAGCAACAGGGTCACACCGCACTGGAGCACTGTGCCAGAGCAGCAGGACACACCGCACTGGAGCACTGTGCCAGAGCAGCAGTGTCACACTGCACTGGAGCACTGTGCCAGAGCAGCAGGTTCACACCACACTGGAGCACTGTGCCAGAGCAGCAGGGTCACACCGCACTGGAGCACTGTGCCGGAGCATCAGGGTCACACCGCACTGGAGCATTGTGCCAGACCAGCAGGGTCACAGCGCACTGGAGCACTGTGCCAGAGCAGCAGGGTCACACTGCACTGGAGCACTGTGCCAGAGCAGCAGGGTCACACTGCACTGGAGCACTGTGCCAGAGCAGCAGGGTCACACCACACTGGAGCACTGCGCCGGAGCAGCAGGGTCACACCGCACTGGAGCACTGTGCCAGAGCAGCAGGTTCACACCACACTGGAGCACTGTGCCGGAGCAGCAGGGTTACACCGCACGGGAGCATTGTGCCAGACCAGCAGGGTCACAGCGCACTGGAGCACTGTGCCAGAGCAGCAGGGTCACACTGCACTGGAGCACTGCGCCAGAGCAGCAGGGTCACACTGCACTGGAGCACTGTGCCAGAGCAGCAGGGTCACACCACACTGGAGCACTGTGCCAGACCAGCAGGGTCACACCACACTGGAGCACTGTGCCAGAGCAGCAGGTTCACACTGCACTGGAGCACTGTGCCAGAGCAACAGGGACAGACCCCAAAGGATCACAGAGGCCGGGTGGGCCGGTCTCACACAGGGACAGGGAGGGCCGGTCTCACACAGGGACAGGGAGGGCCGGTCACACACAGGGACAGTGAGGGCTGGTCTCACACAGGGACAGGGAGGGCCGGTCTCACAGGGACAGGGAGGGCTGGTCTCACACAGGGACAGGGAGGGCCGGTCTCACACAGGGACAGGGAGGGCTGGTCACACAGGGACAGGGAGGGCCGGTCTCACACAGAGAAAGGGAGGGCCGGTCTCACACAGAGACAGGGAGGGCCGGTCTCACAGGGACAGTGAGGGCCGGTCTCACACAGAGACAGGGAGGGCCGGTCTCACACAGGGACAGGGAGGGCTGGTCTCACACAGGGACAGGGAGGGCTGGTCACACA
Source organism: Chiloscyllium punctatum (assembly GCF_047496795.1). Classification (NCBI taxonomy): domain Eukaryota; kingdom Metazoa; phylum Chordata; class Chondrichthyes; order Orectolobiformes; family Hemiscylliidae; genus Chiloscyllium; species Chiloscyllium punctatum. The sequence goes on from NC_092739.1 coordinate 181,058,491, forward strand.
GGGACAGGGAGGGCTGGTCTCACACAGGGACAGGGAGGGCTGGTCACACAGGGACAGGGAGGGCCGGTCTCACACAGGGACAGGGAGGGCCGGTCTCACAGGGACATGGAGGGCTGGTCTCACACAGGGACAGGGAGGGCCGGTCTCAAACAGGGACAGTGAGGGCTGGTCTCACACAGAGACAGGGAGGGCCGGTCTCACAGGGACAGTGAGGGCCGGTCTCACACAGAGACAGGGAGGGCCGGTCTCACACAGGGACAGGGAGGGCTGGTCTCACACAGAGGTAGAGAGGGCCGGTCTCACACAGAGACAGGGAGGGCCGGTCTCACAGGGACAGGGAGGGCCGGTCTCACACAGGGACAGGGAGGGCCAGTCTCACAGGGACAGGGAGGGCTGGTCTCACACAGAGACAGGGAGGGCCGGTCTCACAGGGACAGGGAGGGCCGGTCTCACACAGGGATAGGGAGGGCCGGTCTCAGGGACTGGGAGGGCCGGTCTCACACAGGGACAGGGAAGGCTGGTCTCACACAGGGACAGGGAGGGCTGGTCTCACAGGGACAGGGAGGGCCAGTCTCACACGGACAGGGAGAGCTGGTCTCACTCAGGGACAGTGAGGGCTGGTCTCCCACAGGGACAGGGAGGGCTGGTCTCACAGGGACAGTGAGGGCTGGTCTCACACAGGGACAGGGAGGGCCGGTCTCACACAGGGACAGGGAGGGCCGGTCTCACACAGGGACAGGGAGGGCCGGTCTCACACAGGGACAGGGAGGGCCGGTCTCACACAGGGACAGGGAGGGCCGGTCTCACACAGGGACAGGGAGGGCCGGTCTCACACAGGGACAGGGAGGGCCGATCTCACACAGGGACAGGGAGGGCCGGTCTCACACAGGGACAGGGAGGGCCGGTCTCACAGAGACAGGGAGGGCCGGTCTCACACAGGGACAGGGAGGGCTGGTCTCACAGGGACAGGGAGGGCCGGTCTCACACAGGGACAGGGATGGCCGGTCTCACACAGGGACAGGGAGGGCTGGTCTCACACATAGAGACAGGGAGGGCCGGTCTGACAGAGACAGTGAGGGCTGGTCTCACAGGGACAGGGAGGGCCAGTCTCACAGGGACAGGGAGGGCCGGTCTCACACAGGGATAGGGAGGGCCGGTCTCACACAGGGATAGGGAGGGCCGGTCTCACACAGGGATAGGGAGGGCCGGTCTCACACAGGGACAGTGAGGGCCGGTCTCACACAGGGACAGGGAGGGCCAGTCTCACAGGGACAGGGAGGGCCGGTCTCACACAGAGACAGGGAGGGCCGGTCTCACACAGGGACAGGGAGGGCTGGTCTCACACAGGGACAGGGAGGGCCGATCTCACACAGGGACAGGGAGGGCCGATCTCACACAGGGACAGGGAGGGCCGGTCTCACACAGGGATAGGGAAGGCCGGTCTCACACAGGGACAGGGAGGGCTGGTCTCACACAGGGACAGGGAGGGCTGGTCTCACAGGGACAGTGAGGGCTGGTCTCACACAGGGACAGGGAGGGCCGGTCTCACACAAGGACAGGGAGGGCTGGTCTCACAGGGACAGGGAGGGCCGGTCTCACACAGGGACAGGGAGGGCTGGTCTCACAGGGACAGTGAGGGCTGGTCTCACACAGGGACAGGGAGGGCCGGTCTCACACAAGGACAGGGAGGGCCGGTCTCACACAGGGATAGGGAAGGCCGGTCTCACACAGGGACAGGGAGGGCTGGTCTCACACAGGGACAGGGAGGGCTGGTCTCACAGGGACAGGGAGGGCCAGTCTCACAGGGACAGGGAGAGCTGGTCTCACGCAGGGACAATGAGGGCTGGTCTCACAGGGACAGTGAGGGCTGGTCTCCCACAGGGACAGGGAGGGCTGGTCTCACAGGGACAGTGAGGGCTGGTCTCACACAGGGACAGGGAGGGCCGGTCTCACACAGGGACAGGGAGGGCCGGTCTCACACAGGGACAGGGAGGGCTGATCACACACAGGGACAGGGAGGGCCGGTCTCACACAGGGACAGGGAGGGCCGGTCTCACACAGAGACAGTGAGGGCCGGTCTCACACAGGGACAGGGAGGGCTGGTCTCACACAGGGACAGGGAGGGCTGGTCTCACACAGGGACAGGGAGGGCTGGTCTCACAGGGACAGGGAGGGCCGGTCTCAGACAGGGACAGGGAGGGCCGGTCTCACACAGGGACAGGGAGGGCCGGTCTCACACAGGGACAGGGAGGGCCGGTCTCACACAGGGACAGGGAGGGCCGGTCTCACACAGGGACAGGGAGGGCCGGTCACACACAGGGACAGGGAGGGCCGGTCTCACACAGGGACAGGGAGGGCCGGTCTCACACAGGGACAGGGAGGGCCGGTCTCACACAGGGACAGGGAGGGCCGGTCACACACAGGGACAGGGAGGGCTGGTCACACACAGAGACAGGGAGGGCCGGTGTCACACAGGGACAGGGAGGGCTGGTCTCACACAGGGACAGGGAGGGCTGGCCTCACAGGGACAGTGAGGGCCGGTCTCACACAGGGACAGGGAGGGACGGTCACACACAGGGACAGGGAGGGCTGGTCTCACACAGGGACAGGGAGGGCCGGTCTCACACAGGGACAGGGACGGCTGGTCACACACAGAGACAGGGAGGGCCGGTCTCACACAGGGACAGGGAGGGCTGGTCACACACAGGGACAGGGAGGGCTGATCACACAGGGACAGGGAGGGCTGGTCTCACAGGGACAGTGAGGGCCGGTCACACACAGTGACAGGGAGGGCCGGTCTCACACAGGGACAGGGAGGGCCGGTCTCACACAGGGACAGTGAGGGCCGGTCTCACACAGAGACAGGGAGGGCTGATCACACACAGGGACAGGGAGGGCCGGTCTCACACAGGGATAGGGAGGGCTGGTCTCACACAGGGACAGTGAGGGCCGGTCTCACACAGAGACAGGGAGGGCTGATCACACACAGGGACAGGGAGGGCCGGTCTCACACAGAGACAGGGAGGGCTGGTCTCACAGGGACAGGGAGGGCTGGTCTCACACAGAGACAGGGAGGGCCGGTCTCACACAGGGACAGGGAGGGCTGGTCTCACACAGGGACAGGGAGGGCCGATCTCACACAGGGACAGGGAGGGCCGATCTCACACAGGGACAGGGAGGGCCGGTCTCACACAGGGATAGGGAAGGCCGGTCTCACACAGGGACAGGGAGGGCTGGTCTCACACAGGGACAGGGAGGGCTGGTCTCACAGGGACAGTGAGGGCTGGTCTCACACAGGGACAGGGAGGGCCGGTCTCACACAAGGACAGGGAGGGCTGGTCTCACAGGGACAGGGAGGGCCGGTCTCACACAGGGACAGGGAGGGCTGGTCTCACAGGGACAGTGAGGGCTGGTCTCACACAGGGACAGGGAGGGCCGGTCTCACACAAGGACAGGGAGGGCCGGTCTCACACAGGGATAGGGAAGGCCGGTCTCACACAGGGACAGGGAAGGCCGGTCTCACACAGGGACAGGGAGGGCTGGTCTCACAGGGACAGGGAGGGCCAGTCTCACAGGGACAGGGAGAGCTGGTCTCACGCAGGGACAATGAGGGCTGGTCTCACAGGGACAGTGAGGGCTGGTCTCCCACAGGGACAGGGAGGGCTGGTCTCACAGGGACAGTGAGGGCTGGTCTCACACAGGGACAGGGAGGGCCGGTCTCACACAGGGACAGGGAGGGCCGGTCTCACACAGGGACAGGGAGGGCTGATCACACACAGGGACAGGGAGGGCCGGTCTCACACAGGGACAGGGAGGGCCGGTCTCACACAGAGACAGTGAGGGCCGGTCTCACACAGGGACAGGGAGGGCTGGTCTCACACAGGGACAGGGAGGGCTGGTCTCACACAGGGACAGGGAGGGCTGGTCTCACAGGGACAGGGAGGGCCGGTCTCAGACAGGGACAGGGAGGGCCGGTCTCACACAGGGACAGGGAGGGCCGGTCTCACACAGGGACAGGGAGGGCCGGTCTCACACAGGGACAGGGAGGGCCGGTCTCACACAGGGACAGGGAGGGCCGGTCACACACAGGGACAGGGAGGGCCGGTCTCACACAGGGACAGGGAGGGCCGGTCTCACACAGGGACAGGGAGGGCCGGTCTCACACAGGGACAGGGAGGGCCGGTCACACACAGGGACAGGGAGGGCTGGTCACACACAGAGACAGGGAGGGCCGGTGTCACACAGGGACAGGGAGGGCTGGTCTCACACAGGGACAGGGAGGGCTGGCCTCACAGGGACAGTGAGTGCCGGTCTCACACAGGGACAGGGAGGGACGGTCACACACAGGGACAGGGAGGGCTGGTCTCACACAGGGACAGGGAGGGCCGGTCTCACACAGGGACAGGGACGGCTGGTCACACACAGAGACAGGGAGGGCCGGTCTCACACAGGGACAGGGAGGGCTGGTCACACACAGGGACAGGGAGGGCTGATCACACAGGGACAGGGAGGGCTGGTCTCACAGGGACAGTGAGGGCCGGTCACACACAGTGACAGGGAGGGCCGGTCTCACACAGGGACAGGGAGGGCCGGTCTCACACAGGGACAGTGAGGGCCGGTCTCACACAGAGACAGGGAGGGCTGATCACACACAGGGACAGGGAGGGCCGGTCTCACACAGGGATAGGGAGGGCTGGTCTCACAGGGACAGGGAGGGCTGGTCTCACACAGAGACAGGGAGGGCCGGTCTCACACAGGGACAGGGAGGGCTGGTCTCACACAGGGATAGGGAGGGCTGGTCTCACAGGGACAGGGAGGGCTGGTCTCACAGAGACAGGGAGGGCCGGTCTCACACAGGGATAGGGAGGGCTGGTCTCACAGGGACAGGGAGGGCTGGTCTCACACAGAGACAGGGAGGGCCGGTCTCACACAGAGACAGGGAGGGCTGATCACACACAGGGACAGGGAGGGCCGGTCTCACACAGGGATAGGGAGGGCTGGTCTCACAGAGACAGTGAGGGCTGGTCTCACACAGAGACAGGGAGGGCCGGTCTCACAGAGACAGTGAGGGCTGGTCTCACACAGAGACAGGGAGGGCTGGTCTCACACAGGGACAGGGAGGGCCGGTCTCACAGAGACAGTGAGGGCTGGTCTCACACAGAGACAGGGAGGGCTGGTCTCACACAGGGACAGGGAGGGCCGGTCTCACACAGGGACAGGGAGGGCCGGACTCACAGGGACAGGGAGGGCTGGTCTCACACAGGGACAGTGAGGGCCGGTCTCACACAGGGACAGGGAGGGCCGGTCTCACACAGAGACAGGGAGGGCCGGTCTCACACAGGGACAGTGAGGGCCGGTCTCACACAGAGACAGGGAGGGCTGAACACACACAGGGACAGGGAGGGCCGGACTCACACAGGGACAGGGAGGGCCGGTCTCACAGGGACAGGGAGGGCCGGTCTCACACAGAGACAGGGAGGGCTGGTCTCACACAGGGACAGGGAGGGCCGGTCTCACACAGGGACAGGGAGGGCCGGTCTCACAGGGACAGGGAGGGCCGGTCTCACACAGGGACAGTGAGGGCCGGTCTCACACAGAGACAGGGAGGGCTGATCACACACAGAGACAGGGAGGGCCGGTCTCACACAGGGACAGGGAAGGCCGGTCTCACAGGGACATGGAGGGCCGGTCTCACACAGGGACAGGGAGGGCTGGTCTCACACAGGGACAGGGAGGGCCGGTCTCACAGGGACAGGGAGGGCCGGTCTCACACAGGGACAGGGAGGGCTGGTCTCACACAGGGACAGGGAGGGCCGGTCTCACACAGGGGACAGGGAGGGCTGGTCTCACACAGAGACAGGGAGGGCCGGTCTCACACAGAGACAGGGAGGGCCGGTCTCACACAGAGACAGGGAGGGCTGGTCTCACACAGGGACAGGGAGGGCTGGTCTCACACAGGTACAGGGAGGGCCGGTCTCACACAGGGACAGGGTGGGCCGGTCACACACAGGGACAGGGAGGGCCGGTCTCACACAGGGACAGGGAGGGCCGGTCTCACACAGGGACAGGGAGGGCCGGTCTCACACAGGGACAGTGAGGGCCGGTCTCACACAGAGACAGGGAGGGCCGGTCTCACACAGGGGACAGGGAGGGCTGGTCTCACACAGAGACAGGGAGGGCCGGTCTGACACAGAGACAGGGAGGGCCGGTTTCACACAGAGACAGTGAGGGCCGGTCTCACACAGGGACAGGGAGGGCCGGTCTCACACAGGGACAGGGAGGGCCGGTCTCACACAGGGACAGGGTGGGCCGGTCACACACAGGGACAGGGAGGGCCGGTCTCACACAGAGACAGTGAGGGCCGGTCTCACACAGGGACAGGGAGGGCTGGTCTCACACAGAGACAGGGAGGGCTGGTCTCACACAGGGACAGGGAGGGCTGGTCACACAGGGACAGGGAGGGCCGGTCACACACAGGGACAGGGAGGGCCGGTCTCACACAGGGACAGGGAGGGCCGGTCTCACACAGGGACAGGGAGGGCCGGTCTCACACAGGGACAGGGAGGGCCGGTCACACACAGGGACAGGGAGGGCTGGTCACACACAGAGACAGGGAGGGCCGGTGTCACACAGGGACAGGGAGGGCTGGTCTCACACAGGGACAGGGAGGGCTGGCCTCACAGGGACAGTGAGTGCCGGTCTCACACAGGGACAGGGAGGGACGGTCACACACAGGGACAGGGAGGGCTGGTCTCACACAGGGACAGGGAGGGCCGGTCTCACACAGGGACAGGGACGGCTGGTCACACACAGAGACAGGGAGGGCCGGTCTCACACAGGGACAGGGAGGGCTGGTCACACACAGGGACAGGGAGGGCTGATCACACAGGGACAGGGAGGGCTGGTCTCACAGGGACAGTGAGGGCCGGTCACACACAGTGACAGGGAGGGCCGGTCTCACACAGGGACAGGGAGGGCCGGTCTCACACAGGGACAGTGAGGGCCGGTCTCACACAGAGACAGGGAGGGCTGATCACACACAGGGACAGGGAGGGCCGGTCTCACACAGGGATAGGGAGGGCTGGTCTCACAGGGACAGGGAGGGCTGGTCTCACACAGAGACAGGGAGGGCCGGTCTCACACAGGGACAGGGAGGGCTGGTCTCACACAGGGATAGGGAGGGCTGGTCTCACAGGGACAGGGAGGGCTGGTCTCACAGAGACAGGGAGGGCCGGTCTCACACAGGGATAGGGAGGGCTGGTCTCACAGGGACAGGGAGGGCTGGTCTCACACAGAGACAGGGAGGGCCGGTCTCACACAGAGACAGGGAGGGCTGATCACACACAGGGACAGGGAGGGCCGGTCTCACACAGGGATAGGGAGGGCTGGTCTCACAGAGACAGTGAGGGCTGGTCTCACACAGAGACAGGGAGGGCCGGTCTCACAGAGACAGTGAGGGCTGGTCTCACACAGAGACAGGGAGGGCTGGTCTCACACAGGGACAGGGAGGGCCGGTCTCACAGAGACAGTGAGGGCTGGTCTCACACAGAGACAGGGAGGGCTGGTCTCACACAGGGACAGGGAGGGCCGGTCTCACACAGGGACAGGGAGGGCCGGACTCACAGGGACAGGGAGGGCTGGTCTCACACAGGGACAGTGAGGGCCGGTCTCACACAGGGACAGGGAGGGCCGGTCTCACACAGAGACAGGGAGGGCCGGTCTCACACAGGGACAGTGAGGGCCGGTCTCACACAGAGACAGGGAGGGCTGAACACACACAGGGACAGGGAGGGCCGGACTCACACAGGGACAGGGAGGGCCGGTCTCACAGGGACAGGGAGGGCCGGTCTCACACAGAGACAGGGAGGGCTGGTCTCACACAGGGACAGGGAGGGCCGGTCTCACACAGGGACAGGGAGGGCCGGTCTCACAGGGACAGGGAGGGCCGGTCTCACACAGGGACAGTGAGGGCCGGTCTCACACAGAGACAGGGAGGGCTGATCACACACAGAGACAGGGAGGGCCGGTCTCACACAGGGACAGGGAAGGCCGGTCTCACAGGGACATGGAGGGCCGGTCTCACACAGGGACAGGGAGGGCTGGTCTCACACAGGGACAGGGAGGGCCGGTCTCACAGGGACAGGGAGGGCCGGTCTCACACAGGGACAGGGAGGGCTGGTCTCACACAGGGACAGGGAGGGCCGGTCTCACACAGGGGACAGGGAGGGCTGGTCTCACACAGAGACAGGGAGGGCCGGTCTCACACAGAGACAGGGAGGGCCGGTCTCACACAGAGACAGGGAGGGCTGGTCTCACACAGGGACAGGGAGGGCTGGTCTCACACAGGTACAGGGAGGGCCGGTCTCACACAGGGACAGGGTGGGCCGGTCACACACAGGGACAGGGAGGGCCGGTCTCACACAGGGACAGGGAGGGCCGGTCTCACACAGGGACAGGGAGGGCCGGTCTCACACAGGGACAGTGAGGGCCGGTCTCACACAGAGACAGGGAGGGCCGGTCTCACACAGGGGACAGGGAGGGCTGGTCTCACACAGAGACAGGGAGGGCCGGTCTGACACAGAGACAGGGAGGGCCGGTTTCACACAGAGACAGTGAGGGCCGGTCTCACACAGGGACAGGGAGGGCCGGTCTCACACAGGGACAGGGAGGGCCGGTCTCACACAGGGACAGGGTGGGCCGGTCACACACAGGGACAGGGAGGGCCGGTCTCACACAGAGACAGTGAGGGCCGGTCTCACACAGGGACAGGGAGGGCTGGTCTCACACAGAGACAGGGAGGGCTGGTCTCACACAGGGACAGGGAGGGCTGGTCACACAGGGACAGGGAGGGCCGGTCACACACAGGGACAGGGAGGGCCGGTCTCACACAGGGACAGGGAGGGCCGGTCACACACAGGGACAGGGAGGGCCGGTCACACACAGGGACAGGGAGGGCCGGTCTCACACAGGGACAGGGAGGGCTGGTTTCACACATAGAGACAGGGAGGGCCGGTCTCACACAGGGACAGGGAGGGCCGGTCTCACACAGGGACAGGGAGGGCTGGTCTCACACAGGGACAGGGAGGGCCGGTCTCACACAGGGACAGGGAGGGCCGGTCACACACAGGGACAGGGAGGGCCGGTCTCACACAGGGACAGGGAGGGCCGGTCACACACAGGGACAGGGAGGGCCGGTCTCACACAGGGACAGGGAGGGCCGGTCTCACACAGGGACAGGGAGGGCCGGTCACACACAGGGACAGGGAGGGCTGGTCACACACAGAGACAGGGAGGGCCGGTGTCACACAGGGACAGGGAGGGCTGGTCTCACACAGGAACAGGGAGGGCTGGCCTCACAGGGACAGTGAGGGCCGGTCTCACACAGGGACAGGGAGGGACGGTCAAACACAGGGACAGGGAGGGCTGGTCTCACACAGGGACAGGGAGGGCCGGTCTCACACAGGGACAGGGACGGCTGGTCACACACAGAGACAGGGAGGGCCGGTCTCACACAGGGACAGGGAGGGCTGGTCACACACAGGGACAGGGAGGGCTGATCACACAGGGACAGGGAGGGCTGGTCTCACAGGGACAGTGAGGGCCGGTCACACACAGGGACAGGGAGGGCCGGTCTCACACAGGGACAGGGAGGGCCGGTCTCACACAGGGACAGGGAGGGCTGATCACACACAGGGACAGGGAGGGCCGGTCTCACACAGGGATAGGGAGGGCTGGTCTCACAGGGACAGGGAGGGCTGGTCTCACACAGAGACAGGGAGGGCCGGTCTCACACAGGGACAGGGAGGGCTGGTCTCACACAGGGATAGGGAGGGCTGGTCTCACAGGGACAGGGAGGGCTGGTCTCACAGAGACAGGGAGGGCCGGTCTCACACAGGGATAGGGAGGGCTGGTCTCACAGGGACAGGGAGGGCTGGTCTCACACAGAGACAGGGTGGGCCGGTCTCACACAGAGACAGGGAGGGCTGATCACACACAGGGACAGGGAGGGCCGGTCTCACACAGGGATAGGGAGGGCTGGTCTCACAGAGACAGTGAGGGCTGGTCTCACACAGAGACAGGGAGGGCCGGTCTCACAGAGACAGTGAGGGCTGGTCTCACACAGAGACAGGGAGGGCTGGTCTCACACAGGGACAGGGAGGGCCGGTCTCACAGAGACAGTGAGGGCTGGTCTCACACAGAGACAGGGAGGGCTGGTCTCACACAGGGACAGGGAGGGCCGGTCTCACACAGGGACAGGGAGGGCCGGTCTCACACAGGGACAGGGAGGGCCGGTCTCACACAGGGACAGGGAGGGCCGGTCTCACACAGGGACAGGGAGGGCCGGTCACACACAGGGACAGGGAGGGCCGGTCTCACACAGGGACAGGGAGGGCCGGTCACACACAGGGACAGGGAGGGCCGGTCTCACACAGGGACAGGGAGGGCCGGTCTCACACAGGGACAGGGAGGGCCGGTCACACACAGGGACAGGGAGGGCTGGTCTCACACAGGGACAGGGAGGGCCGGCCTCACACAGAGACAGGGAGGGCCGGTCACACACAGGGACAGGGAGGGCTGGTCTCACACAGGGACAGGGAGGGCCGGTCTCACACAGGGACAGTGAGGGCTGGTCTCACACAGGGACAGGGAGGGCCGGCCTCACACAGAGACAGGGAGGGCCGGTCACACACAGGGACAGGGAGGGCTGGTCTCACACAGGGACAGGGAGGGCCGGTCTCACACAGGGACAGGGAGGGCTGGTCTCACACAGGGACAGGGAGGGCCAATCTCACACAGGGACAGGGAGGGCCGGTCTCACACACAGGGACAGGGAGGGCTGGTCACACACAGGGACAGGGAGGGCTGGTCTCACACAGGGACAGGGAGGGCTGGTCTCACACAGGGACACGGAGGGCTGGTCACACACAGGGACAGGGAGGGCTATTCTCACACACAGAGACAGGGAGGGCCGGTCTCACAGAGACAGGGAGGGCTGGTCTCACACTGACAGGGAGGGCCGGTCTCACACAGGGACAGGGAGGGCCGGTCACACACAGAGACAGGGTGGGCCGGTCTCACACAGGGACAGGGAGGGCTGGTCTCACACAGGGACAGGGAGGGCTATTCTCACACAGGGACAGGGAGGGCCGGTCTCACACAGGGACAGGGAGGGCCGGTCTCACACAGGGACAGGGAGGGCCGGTCACACACAGGGACAGGGAGGGCCGGTCTCACACAGGGACAGGGAGGGCCGGTCTCACACAGGGACAGGGAGGGCCGGTCTCACACAGGGACAGGGAGGGCCGGTCACACACAGGGACAGGGAGGGCTGGTCACACACAGAGACAGGGAGGGCCGGTGGCACACAGGGACAGGGAGGGCTGGTCTCACACAGGGACAGGGAAGGCTGGCCTCACAGGGACAGTGAGGGCCGGTCTCACACAGGGACAGGGAGGGACGGTCACACACAGGGACAGGGAGGGCTGGTCTCACACAGGGACAGGGAGGGCCGGTCTCACACAGGGACAGGGACGGCTGGTCACACACAGAGACAGGGAGGGCCGGTCTCACACAGGGACAGGGAGGGCTGGTCACACACAGGGACAGGGAGGGCTGATCACACAGGGACAGGGAGGGCTGGTCTCACAGGGACAGTGAGGGCCGGTCACACACAGTGACAGGGAGGGCCGGTCTCACACAGGGACAGGGAGGGCCGGTCTCACACAGAGACAGGGAGGGCTGATCACACACAGGGACAGGGAGGGCCGGTCTCACAAAGGGATAGGGAGGGCTGGTCTCACAGGGACAGGGAGGGCTGGTCTCACACAGAGACAGGGAGGGCCGGTCTCACACAGGGACAGGGAGGGCTGGTCTCACACAGGGATAGGGAGGGCTGGTCTCACAGGAACAGGGAGGGCTGGTCTCACACAGAGACAGGGAGGGCCGGTCTCACACAGGGATAGGGAGGGCTGGTCTCACAGGGACAGGGAGGGCTGGTCTCACACAGAGACAGGGAGGGCTGATCACACACAGGGACAGGGTGGGCCGGTCTCACACAGGGATAGGGAGGGCTGGTCTCACAGAGACAGTGAGGGCTGGTCTCACACAGAGACAGGGAGGGCCGGTCTCACAGAGACAGTGAGGGCTGGTCTCACACAGAGACAGGGAGGGCTGGTCTCACACAGGGACAGGGAGGGCCGGTCTCACAGAGACAGTGAGGGCTGGTCTCACACAGAGACAGGGAGGGCTGGTCTCACACAGGGACAGGGAGGGCCGGTCTCACACAGGGACAGGGAGGGCCGGTCTCACAGGGACAGGGAGGGCTGGTCTCACACAGGGACAGTGAGGGCCGGTCTCACACAGGGACAGGGAGGGCCGGTCTCACACAGGGACAGGGAGGGCCGGTCTCACACAGAGACAGGGAGGGCTGAACACACACAGGGACAGGGAGGGCCGGTCTCACACAGAGACAGGGAGGGCTGAACACACACAGGGACAGGGAGGGCCGGTCTCACACAGGGACAGGGAGGGCCGGTCTCACAGGGACAGGGAGGGCCGGTCTCACACAGAGACAGGGAGGGCCGGTCTCACACAGGGACAGGGAGGGCCGGTCTCACACAGGGACAGGGAGGGCCGGTCTCACAGGGACAGGGAGGGCCGGTCTCACACAGGGACAGTGAGGGCCGGTCTCACACAGAGACAGGGAGGGCTGATCACACACAGAGACAGGGAGGGCCGGTCTCACACAGGGACAGGGAAGGCCGGTCTCACAGGGACAGGGAGGGCCGGTCTCACACAGGGACAGGGAGGGCTGGTCTCACACAGGGACAGGGAGGGCCGGTCTCACAGGGACAGGGAGGGCCGGTCTCACACAGGGACAGGGAGGGCTGGTCTCACACAGGGACAGGGAGGGCCGGTCTCACACAGGGGACAGGGAGGGCTGGTCTCACACAGAGACAGGGAGGGCCGGTCTCACACAGAGACAGGGAGGGCTGGTCTCACACAGAGACAGGGAGGGCTGGGCTCACACAGGGACAGGGAGGGCTGGTCTCACACAGGTACAGGGAGGGCCGGTCTCACACAGGGACAGGGAGGGCCGGTCTCACACAGGGACAGGGAGGGCCGGTCACACATAGGGACAGGGAGGGCCGGTCTCACACAGGGACAGGGAGGGCCGGTCTCACACAGGGACAGGGAGGGCTGGTTTCACACATAGAGACAGGGAGGGCCGGTCTCACACAGGGACAGGGAGGGCCGGTCTCACACAGGGACAGGGAGGGCTGGTCTCACACAGGGACAGGGAGGGCCGGTCTCACACAGGGACAGGGAGGGCCGGTCACACACAGGGACAGGGAGGGCCGGTCTCACACAGGGACAGGGAGGGCCGGTCACACACAGGGACAGGGAGGGCCGGTCTCACACAGGGACAGGGTGGGCCGGTCACACACAGGGACAGGGAGGGCCGGTCTCACACAGGGACAGGGAGGGCTGGTCTCACACATAGAGACAGGGAGGGCCGGTCTCACACAGGGACAGGGAGGGCCGGTCTCACACAGGGACAGGGAGGGCCGGTCTCACAGGGACAGGGAGGGCTGGTCTCACACAGAGACAGGGAGGGCCGGTCTCAGGGACTGGGAGGGCTGGTCTCACACAGGGACAGGGAGGGCTGGTCTCACACAGGGACAGGGAGGGCCGGTCTCACACAGGGACAGGGAGGGCTGGTCTCACACAGGGACAGGGAGGGCTGGTCTCACACAGGGACAGGGAGGGCCGGTCTCACACATGGACAGGGAGGGCTGGTCTCACACAGGGACAGGGAGGGCTGGTCTCACACAGAGACAGGGAGGGCCGGTCTCACAGAGGGACAGGGAGGGCCGGTCTCACACAGGGACAGGGAGGGCCGGTCTCACAGAGACAGGGAGGGCCGGTCTCACACAGGGACAGGGAGGGCCGGTCTCACACAGGGACAGGGAGGGCCGGTCTCACACAGGGACAGGGAGGGCCGGTCTCACACAGGGACAGGGAGGGCCGGTCTCACACAGGGACAGGGAGGGCCGGTCTCACAGAGACAGGGAGGGCCGGTCTCACACAGGGACAGGGAGGGCCGGTCTCACACAGGGATAGGGAGGGCTGGTCTCACACACAGGGACAGGGAGGGCCAGTCTCACAGAGACAGGGAGGGCCGGTCTCACACAGGGACAGGGAGGGCCGGTCTCACACAGGGACAGGGAGGGCTGGTCTCACACACAGGGACAGGGAGGGCCAGTCTCACAGAGACAGGGAGGGCCGGTCTCACACATAGAGACAGGGAGGGCCGGTCTCACACAGGGACAGGGAGGGCTGGTCTCACACAGGGACAGGGAGGGCCGGTCTCACACAGGGACAGGGAGGGCCGGTCTCACACAGGGACAGGGAGGGCCGGTCTCACACAGGGACAGTGAGGGCTGGTCTCACACAGGGACAGGGAGGGCCGGCCTCACACAGAGACAGGGAGGGCCGGTCACACACAGGGACAGGGAGGGCTGGTCTCACACAGGGACAGGGAGGGCCGGTCTCACACAGGGACAGGGAGGGCTGGTCTCACACAGGGACAGGGAGGGCCAATCTCACACAGGGACAGGGAGGGCCGGTCTCACACACAGGGACAGGGAGGGCTGGTCACACACAGGGACAGGGAGGGCTGGTCTCACACAGGGACAGGGAGGGCTGGTCTCACACAGGGACACGGAGGGCTGGTCACACACAGGGACAGGGAGGGCTATTCTCACACACAGAGACAGGGAGGGCGGTCTCACAGAGACAGGGAGGGCTGGTCTCACACTGACAGGGAGGGCCGGTCTCTCACAGGGACAGGGAGGGCCGGTCACACACAGAGACAGGGTGGGCCGGTCTCACACAGGGACAGGGAGGGCCGGTCTCACACAGGGACAGGGAGGGCTATTCTCACACAGGGACAGGGAGGGCCGGTCTCACACAGGGACAGGGAGGGCCGGTCTCACACAGGGACAGGGAGGGCCGGTCACACACAGGGACAGGGAGGGCCGGTCTCACACAGGGACAGGGAGGGCCGGTCTCACACAGGGACAGGGAGGGCCGGTCACACACAGGGACAGGGAGGGCTGGTCACACACAGAGACAGGGAGGGCCGGTGCCACACAGGGACAGGGAGGGCTGGTCTCACACAGGGACAGGGAAGGCTGGCCTCACAGGGACAGTGAGGGCCGGTCTCACACAGGGACAGGGAGGGACGGTCACCCACAGGGACAGGGAGGGCTGGTCTCACACAGGGACAGGGAGGGCCGGTCTCACACAGGGACAGGGACGGCTGGTCACACACAGAGACAGGGAGGGCCGGTCTCACACAGGGACAGGGAGGGCTGGTCACACACAGGGACAGGGAGGGCTGATCACACAGGGACAGGGAGGGCTGGTCTCACAGGGACAGTGAGGGCCGGTCACACACAGTGACAGGGAGGGCCGGTCTCACACAGGGACAGGGAGGGCCGGTCTCACACAGAGACAGGGAGGGCTGATCACACACAGGGACAGGGAGGGCCGGTCTCACACAGGGATAGGGAGGGCTGGTCTCACAGGGACAGGGAGGGCTGGTCTCACACAGAGACAGGGAGGGCCGGTCTCACACAGGGACAGGGAGGGCTGGTCTCACACAGGGATAGGGAGGGCTGGTCTCACAGGGACAGGGAGGGCTGGTCTCACACAGAGACAGGGAGGGCCGGTCTCACACAGGGATAGGGAGGGCTGGTCTCACAGGGACAGGGAGGGCTGGTCTCACACAGGGACAGGGAGGGCCGGTCTCACAGAGACAGTGAGGGCTGGTCTCACACAGAGACAGGGAGGGCTGGTCTCACACAGGGACAGGGAGGGCCGGTCTCACACAGGGACAGGGAGGGCCGGTCTCACAGGGACAGGGAGGGCTGGTCTCACACAGGGACAGTGAGGGCCGGTCTCACACAGGGACAGGGAGGGCCGGTCTCACACAGGGACAGGGAGGGCCGGTCTCACAGGGACAGGGAGGGCCGGTCTCACACAGGGACAGTGAGGGCCGGTCTCACACAGAGACAGGGAGGGCTGATCACACACAGAGACAGGGAGGGCCGGTCTCACACAGGGACAGGGAGGGCTGGTCTCACACAGGGACAGGGAGGGCCGGTCACACACAGGGACAGGGAGGGCTGGTCTCACACAGGGACAGGGAGGGCCGGTCTCACACAGGGACAGGGAGGGCCGGTCACACACAGAGACAGGGAGGGCCGGTCTCACACAGGGACAGGGAGGGCTGGTCACACACAGAGACAGGGAGGGCTGGTCTCACAGGGACAGGGAGGGCCGGTCTCACACAGGGACAGGGAGGGCCGGTCACACACAGAGACAGGGAGGGCCGGTCTCACACAGAGACAGGGAGGGCTGGTCACACACAGAGACAGGGAGGGCTGGTCTCACAGGGACAGGGAGGGCCGGTCTCACACAGGGACAGGGAGGGCTGGTCACACACAGAGACAGTGAGGGCTGGTCACACACATAGACAGTGAGGGCCGGTGTCATACAGGGACAGGGAGGGCCGGTCTCACACAGGGACAGGGAGGGCTGGTCACACACAGAGACAGTGAGGGCCGGTCTCACAGGGACAGGGAGGGCTGGTCTCACACAGGGACAGTGAGGGCCGGTCTCACACAGGGACAGGGAGGGCCGGTCTCACAGGGACAGGGAGGGCTGGTCTCACACAGGGACAGTGAGGGCCGGTCTCACACAGGGACAGGGAGGGCCGGTCTCACACAGGGACAGGGAGGGCCGGTCTCACAGGGACAGGGAGGGCCGGTCTCACACAGGGACAGTGAGGGCCGGTCTCACACAGAGACAGGGAGGGCTGATCACACACAGGGACAGGGAGGGCCGGTTTCACACATAGAGACAGGGAGGGCCGGTCTCACACAGGGACAGGGAGGGCCGGTCTCACACAGGGACAGGGAGGGCTGGTCTCACACAGGGACAGGGAGGGCCGGTCTCACACAGGGACAGGGAGGGCCGGTCACACACAGGGACAGGGAGGGCCGGTCTCACACAGGGACAGGGAGGGCCGGTCTCACACAGGGATAGGGAGGGCTGGTCTCACAGAGACAGTGAGGGCTGGTCTCACACAGAGACAGGGAGGGCCGGTCTCACAGAGACAGTGAGGGCTGGTCTCACACAGAGACAGGGAGGGCTGGTCTCACACAGGGACAGGGAGGGCCGGTCTCACAGAGACAGTGAGGGCTGGTCTCACACAGAGACAGGGAGGGCTGGTCTCACACAGGGACAGGGAGGGCCGGTCTCACACAGGGACAGGGAGGGCCGGTCTCACAGGGACAGGGAGGGCTGGTCTCACACAGGGACAGTGAGGGCCGGTCTCACACAGGGACAGGGAGGGCCGGTCTCACACAGGGACAGGGAGGGCCGGTCTCACACAGAGACAGGGAGGGCTGAACACACACAGGGACAGGGAGGGCCGGTCTCACACAGAGACAGGGAGGGCTGAACACACACAGGGACAGGGAGGGCCGGTCTCACACAGGGACAGGGAGGGCCGGTCTCACAGGGACAGGGAGGGCCGGTCTCACACAGAGACAGGGAGGGCCGGTCTCACACAGGGACAGGGAGGGCCGGTCTCACACAGGGACAGGGAGGGCCGGTCTCACAGGGACAGGGAGGGCCGGTCTCACACAGGGACAGTGAGGGCCGGTCTCACACAGAGACAGGGAGGGCTGATCACACACAGAGACAGGGAGGGCCGGTCTCACACAGGGACAGGGAAGGCCGGTCTCACAGGGACAGGGAGGGCCGGTCTCACACAGGGACAGGGAGGGCTGGTCTCACACAGGGACAGGGAGGGCCGGTCTCACAGGGACAGGGAGGGCCGGTCTCACACAGGGACAGGGAGGGCTGGTCTCACACAGGGACAGGGAGGGCCGGTATCACACAGGGGACAGGGAGGGCTGGTCTCACACAGAGACAGGGAGGGCCGGTCTCACACAGAGACAGGGAGGGCCGGTCTCACACAGAGACAGGGAGGGCTGGGCTCACACAGGGACAGGGAGGGCTGGTCTCACACAGGTACAGGGAGGGCCGGTCTCACACAGGGACAGGGAGGGCCGGTCTCACACAGGGACAGGGAGGGCCGGTCACACATAGGGACAGGGAGGGCCGGTCTCACACAGGGACAGGGAGGGCCGGTCTCACACAGGGACAGGGAGGGCTGGTTTCACACATAGAGACAGGGAGGGCCGGTCTCACACAGGGACAGGGAGGGCCGGTCTCACACAGGGACAGGGAGGGCTGGTCTCACACAGGGACAGGGAGGGCCGGTCTCACACAGGGACAGGGAGGGCCGGTCACACACAGGGACAGGGAGGGCCGGTCTCACACAGGGACAGGGAGGGCCGGTCACACACAGGGACAGGGAGGGCCGGTCTCACACAGGGACAGGGTGGGCCGGTCACACACAGGGACAGGGAGGGCCGGTCTCACACAGGGACAGGGAGGGCTGGTCTCACACATAGAGACAGGGAGGGCCGGTCTCACACAGGGACAGGGAGGGCCGGTCTCACACAGGGACAGGGAGGGCCGGTCTCACAGGGACAGGGAGGGCTGGTCTCACACAGAGACAGGGAGGGCCGGTCTCAGGGACTGGGAGGGCTGGTCTCACACAGGGACAGGGAGGGCTGGTCTCACACAGGGACAGGGAGGGCCGGTCTCACACAGGGACAGGGAGGGCTGGTCTCACACAGGGACAGGGAGGGCTGGTCTCACACAGGGACAGGGAGGGCCGGTCTCACACATGGACAGGGAGGGCTGGTCTCACACAGGGACAGGGAGGGCTGGTCTCACACAGAGACAGGGAGGGCCGGTCTCACAGAGGGACAGGGAGGGCCGGTCTCACACAGGGACAGGGAGGGCCGGTCTCACAGAGACAGGGAGGGCCGGTCTCACACAGGGACAGGGAGGGCCGGTCTCACACAGGGACAGGGAGGGCCGGTCTCACACAGGGACAGGGAGGGCCGGTCTCACACAGGGACAGGGAGGGCCGGTCTCACACAGGGACAGGGAGGGCCGGTCTCACAGAGACAGGGAGGGCCGGTCTCACACAGGGACAGGGAGGGCCGGTCTCACACAGGGATAGGGAGGGCTGGTCTCACACACAGGGACAGGGAGGGCCAGTCTCACAGAGACAGGGAGGGCCGGTCTCACACAGGGACAGGGAGGGCCGGTCTCACACAGGGACAGGGAGGGCTGGTCTCACACACAGGGACAGGGAGGGCCAGTCTCACAGAGACAGGGAGGGCCGGTCTCACACATAGAGACAGGGAGGGCCGGTCTCACACAGGGACAGGGAGGGCTGGTCTCACACAGGGACAGGGAGGGCTGGTCTCACACAGGGACAGGGAGGGCCGGTCTCACACAGGGACAGGGAGGGCCGGTCTCACACAGGGACAGGGAGGGCCGGTCTCACACAGGGACAGTGAGGGCTGGTCTCACACAGGGACAGGGAGGGCCGGCCTCACACAGAGACAGGGAGGGCCGGTCACACACAGGGACAGGGAGGGCTGGTCTCACACAGGGACAGGGAGGGCCGGTCTCACACAGGGACAGGGAGGGCTGGTCTCACACAGGGACAGGGAGGGCCAATCTCACACAGGGACAGGGAGGGCCGGTCTCACACACAGGGACAGGGAGGGCTGGTCACACACAGGGACAGGGAGGGCTGGTCTCACACAGGGACAGGGAGGGCTGGTCTCACACAGGGACACGGAGGGCTGGTCACACACAGGGACAGGGAGGGCTATTCTCACACACAGAGACAGGGAGGGCGGTCTCACAGAGACAGGGAGGGCTGGTCTCACACTGACAGGGAGGGCCGGTCTCACACAGGGACAGGGAGGGCCGGTCACACACAGAGACAGGGTGGGCCGGTCTCACACAGGGACAGGGAGGGCCGGTCTCAGGGACTGGGAGGGCTGGTCTCACACAGGGACAGGGAGGGCTGGTCTCACACAGGGACAGGGAGGGCTGGTCTCACAGAGACAGTGAGGGCTGGTCTCACACAGAGACAGGGAGGGCTGGTCTCACACAGGGACAGGGAGGGCCGGTCTCACAGAGACAGTGAGGGCTGGTCTCACACAGAGACAGGGAGGGCTGGTCTCACACAGGGACAGGGAGGGCCGGTCTCACACAGGGACAGGGAGGGCCGGTCTCACAGGGACAGGGAGGGCTGGTCTCACACAGGGACAGTGAGGGCCGGTCTCACACAGGGACAGGGAGGGCCGGTCTCACACAGGGACAGGGAGGGCCGGTCTCACAGGGACAGGGAGGGCCGGTCTCACACAGGGACAGTGAGGGCCGGTCTCACACAGAGACAGGGAGGGCTGATCACACACAGAGACAGGGAGGGCCGGTCTCACACAGGGACAGGGAGGGCTGGTCTCACACAGGGACAGGGAGGGCCGGTCACACACAGGGACAGGGAGGGCTGGTCTCACACAGGGACAGGGAGGGCCGGTCTCACACAGGGACAGGGAGGGCCGGTCACACACAGAGACAGGGAGGGCCGGTCTCACACAGGGACAGGGAGGGCTGGTCACACACAGAGACAGGGAGGGCTGGTCTCACAGGGACAGGGAGGGCCGGTCTCACACAGGGACAGGGAGGGCCGGTCACACACAGAGACAGGGAGGGCCGGTCTCACACAGAGACAGGGAGGGCTGGTCACACACAGAGACAGGGAGGGCTGGTCTCACAGGGACAGGGAGGGCCGGTCTCACACAGGGACAGGGAGGGCTGGTCACACACAGAGACAGTGAGGGCTGGTCACACACATAGACAGTGAGGGCCGGTGTCATACAGGGACAGGGAGGGCCGGTCTCACACAGGGACAGGGAGGGCTGGTCACACACAGAGACAGTGAGGGCCGGTCTCACAGGGACAGGGAGGGCTGGTCTCACACAGGGACAGTGAGGGCCGGTCTCACACAGGGACAGGGAGGGCCGGTCTCACAGGGACAGGGAGGGCTGGTCTCACACAGGGACAGTGAGGGCCGGTCTCACACAGGGACAGGGAGGGCCGGTCTCACACAGGGACAGGGAGGGCCGGTCTCACAGGGACAGGGAGGGCCGGTCTCACACAGGGACAGTGAGGGCCGGTCTCACACAGAGACAGGGAGGGCTGATCACACACAGGGACAGGGAGGGCCGGTTTCACACATAGAGACAGGGAGGGCCGGTCTCACACAGGGACAGGGAGGGCCGGTCTCACACAGGGACAGGGAGGGCTGGTCTCACACAGGGACAGGGAGGGCCGGTCTCACACAGGGACAGGGAGGGCCGGTCACACACAGGGACAGGGAGGGCCGGTCTCACACAGGGACAGGGAGGGCCGGTCACACACAGGGACAGGGAGGGCCGGTCTCACAGGGACAGGGAGGGCTGGTCTCACACAGGGACAGTGAGGGCCGGTCTCACACAGAGACAGGGAGGGCTGGTCTCACACAGGGACAGGGAGGGCCGGTCTCACACAGGGACAGTGAGGGCTGGTCTCACACAGAGACAGGGAGGGCTGGTCTCACACAGGGACAGGGAGGGCCGGTCTCACACAGGGACAGGGAGGGCCGGTCTCACAGGGACAGGGAGGGCTGGTCTCACACAGGGACAGTGAGGGCCGGTCTCACACAGGGACAGGGAGGGCCGGTCTCACACAGGGACAGGGAGGGCCGGTCTCACAGGGACAGGGAGGGCCGGTCTCACACAGGGACAGTGAGGGCCGGTCTCACACAGAGACAGGGAGGGCTGATCACACACAGAGACAGGGAGGGCCGGTCTCACACAGGGACAGGGAGGGCTGGTCTCACACAGGGACAGGGAGGGCCGGTCACACACAGGGACAGGGAGGGCTGGTCTCACACAGGGACAGGGAGGGCCGGTCTCACACAGGGACAGGGAGGGCCGGTCACACACAGAGACAGGGAGGGCCGGTCTCACACAGGGACAGGGAGGGCTGGTCACACACAGAGACAGGGAGGGCTGGTCTCACAGGGACAGGGAGGGCCGGTCTCACACAGGGACAGGGAGGGCCGGTCACACACAGAGACAGGGAGGGCCGGTCTCACACAGAGACAGGGAGGGCTGGTCACACACAGAGACAGGGAGGGCTGGTCTCACAGGGACAGGGAGGGCCGGTCTCACACAGGGACAGGGAGGGCTGGTCACACACAGAGACAGTGAGGGCTGGTCACACACATAGACAGTGAGGGCCGGTCTCATACAGGGACAGGGAGGGCCGGTCTCACACAGGGACAGGGAGGGCTGGTCACACACAGAGACAGTGAGGGCCGGTCTCACACAGGGACAGGGAGGGCTGGTCACACACAGGGACAGGGAGGGCTGGTCACACACAGGGACAGGGAGGGCCGGTTTCACACATAGAGACAGGGAGGGCCGGTCTCACACAGGGACAGGGAGGGCCGGTCTCACACAGGGACAGGGAGGGCTGGTCTCACACAGGGACAGGGAGGGCCGGTCTCACACAGGGACAGGGAGGGCCGGTCACACACAGGGACAGGGAGGGCCGGTCTCACACAGGGACAGGGAGGGCCGGTCACACACAGGGACAGGGAGGGCCGGTCTCACACAGGGACAGGGAGGGCTGGTCTCACACACAGGGACAGGGAGGGCTGGTCTCACACAGGGATTGGGAGGGCCGGTCTCACAGGGACAGGGAGGGCCGGTCTCACACAGGGACAGGGAGAGCTGGTCTCACACAGGGACAATGAGGGCTGGTCTCACAGGGACAGTGAGGGCTGGTCTCCCACAGGGACAGGGAGGGCTGGTCTCACAGGGACAGTGAGGGCTGGTCTCACACAGGGACAGGGAGGGCCGGTCTCACACAGGGACAGGGAGGGCTGGTCTCACACATGGACAGGGAGGGCTGGTCTCACACAGGGACAGGGAGGGCTGGTCTCACACAGAGACACGGAGGGCTGGTCTCACAGAGGGACAGGGAGGGCCGGTCTCACACAGGGACAGGGAGGGCCGGTCTCACAGAGACAGGGAGGGCCGGTCTCACACAGGGACAGGGAGGGCCGGTCTCACACACAGGGACAGGGAGGGCCGGTCTCACACAGGGACAGGGAGGGCCGGTCTCACACAGGGACAGGGAGGGCCGGTCTCACACAGGGACAGGGAGGGCCGGTCTCACACAGGGACAGGGAGGGCCGGTCTCACAGAGACAGGGAGGGCCGGTCTCACACAGGGACAGGGAGGGCCGGTCTCACACAGGGATAGGGAGGGCTGGTCTCACACACAGGGACAGGGAGGGCCAGTCTCACAGAGACAGGGAGGGCCGGTCTCACACAGGGACAGGGAGGGCCGGTCTCACACAGGGACAGGGAGGGCTGGTCTCACACACAGGGACAGGGAGGGCTGGTCTCACACAGGGATTGGGAGGGCCGGTCTCACAGGGACAGGGAGGGCCGGTCTCACACAGGGACAGGGAGAGCTGGTCTCACACAGGGACAATGAGGGCTGGTCTCACAGGGACAGTGAGGGCTGGTCTCCCACAGGGACAGGGAGGGCTGGTCTCACAGGGACAGTGAGGGCTGGTCTCACACAGGGACAGGGAGGGCCGGTCTCACACAGGGACAGGGAGGGCCGGTCTCACACAGGGACAGGGAGGGCCGGTCTCACACAGGGACAGGGAGGGCCGGTCACACACAGGGACAGGGAGGGCCGGTCTCACAGGGACAGGGAGGGCCGGTCTCACACAGGGACAGGGAGGGCCGGTCTCACACATAGAGACAGGGAGGGCCGGTCTCACACAGGGATAGGGAAGGCTGGTCTCACACAGGTACAGGGAGGGCTGGTCTCCCACAGGGACAGGGAGGGCTGGTCTCACAGGGACAGTGAGGGCTGGTCTCACACAGGGACAGGGAGGGCCGGTCTCACACAGGGACAGGGAGGGCTGGTCTCACAGGGACAGGGAGGGCCGGTCTCACACAGGGACAGGGAGGGCCGGTCTCACACAGGGACAGGGAGGGCCGGTCTCACACAGGGACAGGGAGGGCCGGTCTCACACAGGGACAGGGAGGGCCGGTCTCACACAGGGACAGGGAGGGCCGGTCTCACACAGGGACAGGGAGGGCTGGTCTCACACAGGGACAGGGAGGGCCGGTCTCACACAGGGACAGGGAGGGCCGGTCACACACAGGGACAGGGAGGGCCGGTCTCACACAGGGACAGGGAGGGCCGGTCTCAGGGACTGGGAGGGCCGGTCTCACACAGGGACAGGGAGGGCTGGACACACACAGAGACAGGGAGGGCCGGTCTCACACAGGGACAGGGAGGGCCGGTCTCACACAGGGACAGGGAGGTCTGGTCTCACACAGGGACAGGGAGGGCCGGTCTCACACAGAGACAGGGAGGGCCGGTCTCACACAGGGACAGGGAGGGCCGGTCTCACACAGGGATAGGGAGGGCCGGTCTCACACAGGGACAGGGAGGGCCGGTCTCACACAGGGACAGGGAGGGCCGGTCTCACACAGGGACAGGGAGGGCTGGTCTCACACATAGAGACAGGGAGGGCCGCTCTGACAGAGACAGTGAGGGCTGGTCTCACAGGGACAGGGAGGGCCAGTCTCACAGGGACAGGGAGGGCCGGTCTCACACAGGGATAGGGAGGGCCGGTCTCACACAGAGACAGGGAGGGCCGGTCTGACACAGGGACAGGGAGGGCCAGTCTCACAGGGACAGGGCGGGCCGGTCTCACACAGGGACAGGGAGGGCCGGTCTCACACATAGAGACAGGGAGGGCCGGTCTCACACAGGGATAGGGAAGGCCGGTCTCACACAGGGACAGGGAGGGCTGGTCTCACACAGGGACAGGGAGGGCCGGTCTCAGGGACTGGGAGGGCCGGTCTCACACAGGGACAGGGAGGGCCGGTCACACACAGGGACAGGGAGGGCCGGTCTCACACAGGGACAGGGAGGGCTGGTCTCACACAGGGACAGGGAGGGCCGGTCTCACACAGGGACAGGGAGGGCTGGTCTCACAGGGACAGGGAGGGCCGGTCTCACACAGGGACAGGGTGGGCAGGTCTCACACAGGGACAGGGAGGGCCGGTCTCACACAGAGACAGGGAGGGACGGTCACACACAGGGACAGGGAGGGCTGGTCTCACACAGGGACAGGGAGGGCTGGTCTCACACAGGGACAGGGAGGGCCGGTCTCACACAGGGACAGGGAGGGCTGGTCTCACACAGGGACAGGGAGGGCCGGTCTCACACAGGGACAGGGAGGGCCGGTCACACACAGGGATAGGGAGGGCCGGTCTTACACAGGGACAGGGAGGGCCGGTCACACACAGGGACAGGGAGGGCCGGTCTCACAGGGACAGGGAGGGCTGGTCACACACAGGGACAGGGAGGGCTGGTCTCACACAGGGACAGGGAGGGCCGGTCACACACAGGGACAGGGAGGGCCGATCTCACACAGGGACAGGGAGGGCTGGTCTCACACAGGGACAGGGAGGGCTGGTCTCACACAGGGACAGGGAGGGCTGGTCTCACAGGGACAGTGAGGGCTGGTCTCACACAGGGACAAGGAGGGCCGGTCTCACACAGGGACAGGGAGGGCCGGTCTCACACAGGGACAGGGAGGGCCGGTCTCAGGGACAGGGAGGGCCGGTCTCACACAGGGACAGGGAGGGCCGGTCTCAGGGACAGGGAGGGCCGGTCTCACACAGGGACAGGGAGGGCCGGTCTCACACAGGGACAGGGAGGGCTGGTCTCACAGGGACAGGGAGGGCCGGTCTCACACAGGGACAGGGAGGGCCGGTCTCACACAGGGACAGGGAGGGCCGGTCTCACACAGAGACAGGGAGGGCTGATCACACACAGGGACAGGGAGGGCCGGTCTCACACAGGGACAGGGAGGGCCGGTCTCACACAGGGACAGGGAGGGCTGATCACACACAGGGACAGGGAGGGCCGGTCTCACACAGGGACAGGGAGGGCTGGTCTCACACAGGGACAGGGAGGGCCGGTCTCACACAGGGACAGGGAGGGCCGGTCACACACAGAGACAGGGAGGGCCGGTCTCACACAGGGACAGGGAGGGCTGGTCACACACAGAGACAGGGAGGGCTGGTCTCACAGGGACAGGGAGGGCCGGTCTCACACAGGGACAGGGAGGGCCGGTCACACACAGAGACAGGGAGGGCCGGTCTCACACAGAGACAGGGAGGGCTGGTCACACACAGAGACAGGGAGGGCTGGTCTCACAGGGACAGGGAGGGCCGGTCTCACACAGGGACAGGGAGGGCTGGTCACACACAGAGACAGTGAGGGCTGGTCACACACATAGACAGTGAGGGCCGGTCTCATACAGGGACAGGGAGGGCCGGTCTCACACAGGGACAGGGAGGGCTGGTCACACACAGAGACAGTGAGGGCCGGTCTCACACAGGGACAGGGAGGGCTGGTCACACACAGGGACAGGGAGGGCCGGTCTCACACAGGGACAGGGAGGGCCGGTCTCACACAGGGACAGGGAGGGCCGGTCTCACACAGGGACAGTGAGGGCTGGTCTCACACAGGGACAGGGAGGGCCGGCCTCACACAGGGACAGGGAGGGCCGGTCTCACACAGGGACAGGGAGGGCCGGTCACACACAGGGACAGGGAGGGCTGGTCTCACACAGGGACAGGGAGGGCCGGTCTCACACAGGGACAGGGAGGGCCGGTCACACACAGAGACAGGGAGGGCCGGTCTCACACAGGGACAGGGAGGGCTGGTCACACACAGAGACAGGGAGGGCTGGTCTCACAGGGACAGGGAGGGCCGGTCTCACACAGGGACAGGGAGGGCCGGTCACACACAGAGACAGGGAGGGCCGGTCTCACACAGAGACAGGGAGGGCTGGTCACACACAGAGACAGGGAGGGCTGGTCTCACAGGGACAGGGAGGGCCGGTCTCACACAGGGACAGGGAGGGCTGGTCACACACAGAGACAGTGAGGGCTGGTCACACACATAGACAGTGAGGGCCGGTCTCATACAGGGACAGGGAGGGCCGGTCTCACACAGGGACAGGGAGGGCTGGTCACACACAGAGACAGTGAGGGCCGGTCTCACACAGGGACAGGGAGGGCTGGTCACACACAGGGACAGGGAGGGCTGGTCACACACAGGGACAGGGAGGGCCGGTCTCACACAGGGACAGGGAGGGCCGGTCTCACACAGGGACAGTGAGGGCTGGTCTCACACAGGGACAGGGAGGGCCGGTCTCACACAGGGACAGGGAGGGCCGGCCTCACACAGAGACAGAGAGGGCCGGTCTCACACAGGGACAGGGAGGGCCGGTCACACACAGGGACAGGGAGGGCTGGTCTCACACAGGGACAGGGAGGGCCGGTCTCACACAGGGACAGGGAGGGCTGGTCTCACACAGGGACAGGGAGGGCCAATCTCACACAGGGACAGTGAGGGCCGGTCTCACACACAGGGACAGGGAGGTCTGGTCACACACAGGGACAGGGAGGGCTGGTCTCACACAGGGACAGGGAGGGCTGGTCTCACACAGGGACACGGAGGGCTGGTCACACACAGGGACAGGGAGGGCTATTCTCACACACAGAGACAGGGAGGGCCGGTCTCACAGAGACAGGGAGGGCTGGTCTCACACTGACAGGGAGGGCCGGTCTCACACAGGGACAGGGAGGGCCGGTCACACACAGGGACAGGGTGGGCCGGTCTCACACAGGGACAGGGAGGGCTGGTCTCACACAGGGACAGGGAGGGCTGGTCTCACACAGGGACAGGGAGGGCTATTCTCACACAGGGACAGTGAGGGCCGGTCTCACACAGGGACAGGGAGGGCTGGTCACACACAGGGACAGGGAGGGCTGGTCTCACACAGGGACAGGGAGGGCCGGTCTCACACAGGGACAGGGAGGGCCGGTCTCACACAGGGACAGGGAGGGCCGGTCTCACAGAGACAGGGAGGGCCGGTCTCACACAGGGACAGGGAGGGCCGGTCTCACACAGGGATAGGGAGGGCTGGTCTCACACACAGGGACAGGGAGGGCCAGTCTCACAGAGACAGGGAGGGCCGGTCTCACACAGGGACAGGGAGGGCCGGTCTCACACAGGGACAGGGAGGGCTGGTCTCACACACAGGGACAGGGAGGGCCAGTCTCACAGAGACAGGGAGGGCCGGTCTCACACATAGAGACAGGGAGGGCCGGTCTCACACAGGGACAGGGAGGGCTGGTCTCACACAGGGACAGGGAGGGCTGGTCTCACACAGGGATTGGGAGGGCCGGTCTCACAGGGACAGGGAGGGCCGGTCTCACACAGGGACAGGGAGAGCTGGTCTCACACAGGGACAATGAGGGCTGGTCTCACAGGGACAGTGAGGGCTGGTCTCCCACAGGGACAGGGAGGGCTGGTCTCACAGGGACAGGGAGGGCCGGTCTCACACAGGGACAGGGAGGGCCGGTCTCACACAGGGACAGGGAGGGCTGGTCTCACACAGGGACAGGGAGGGCCGGCCTCACACAGAGACAGGGAGGGCCGGTCACACACAGGGACAGGGAGGGCCGGTCTCACACAGGGACAGGGAGGGCCGGTCTCACACAGGGACAGGGAGGGCTGGTCTCACACAGGGACAGGGAGGGCCAATCTCACACAGGGACAGGGAGGGCCGGTCTCACACACAGGGACAGGGAGGGCTGGTCACACACAGGGACAGGGAGGGCTGGTCTCACACAGGGACAGGGAGGGCTGGTCTCACACAGGGACACGGAGGGCTGGTCACACACAGGGACAGGGAGGGCTATTCTCACACACAGAGACAGGGAGGGCCGGTCTCACAGAGACAGGGAGGGCTGGTCTCACACTGACAGGGAGGGCCGGTCTCACACAGGGACAGGGAGGGCCGGTCACACACAGAGACAGGGTGGGCCGGTCTCACACAGGGACAGGGAGGGCTGGTCTCACACAGGGACAGGGAGGGCTATTCTCACACAGGGACAGTGAGGGCCGGTCTCACACAGGGACAGGGAGGGCTGGTCACACACAGGGACAGGGAGGGCTGGTCTCACACAGGGACAGGGAGGGCCGGTCTCACACAGGGACAGGGAGGGCCGGTCACACACAGAGACAGGGAGGGCTGGTCTCACACAGGGACAGGGAGGGCTGGTCTCACACAGGGACAGGGAGGGCTGGTCTCACACAGGGACAGGGAGGGCCGGTCTCAGGGACAGGGAGGGCCGGTCTCAGGGACAGGGAGGGCTGGTCACACACAGGGACAGGGAGAGCTGGTCACACACAGGGATAGGGTGGGCCGGTCTCACACAGGGACAGGGAGGGCTGGTCACACACAGGGACAGGGAGGGCTGGTCTCACACAGGGACAGGGAGGGCCGGTCTCACACAGGGACAGGGAGGGCCGGTCACACACAGAGACAGGGAGGGCTGGTCTCACACAGGGACAGGGAGGGCTGGTCTCACACAGGGACAGGGAGGGCTGGTCTCACACAGGGACAGGGAGGGCCGGTCTCAGGGACAGGGAGGGCTGGTCACACACAGGGACAGGGAGAGCTGGTCACACACAGGGACAGGGTGGGCCGGTCTCACACAGGGACAGGGAGGGCTGGTCTCACACAGGGACAGGGAGGGCTATTCTCACACAGGGACAGGGAGGGCCGGTCTCACACAGGGACAGGGAGGGCTGGTCTCACACAGGGACAGGGAGGGCCGGTCTCAGGGACAGGGAGGGCCGGTCTCAGGGACAGGGAGGGCTGATCACACACAGGGACAGGGAGAGCTGGTCACAGACAGGGACAGGGTGGGCCAGTCTCACACAGGGACAGGGAGGGCTGGTCTCACACAGGGAACATGAGACTGAGAAAGTCCTCTTCACCACAAATGGAGATGATGGACTCTCCTTACTCTCTGTGCAGATCACTCCAGCAGCAAACTGAGTGCCACTCTTCTTGCACTTCACAGTTTCTCCATGGTTCTGACACTGGCTCAGTGTCATCTCGTCTCCCGTACACTTCACTCCACTCAGCACCATCTCTTTGACCCCAGTATCAGCATCCCAGTACCAGGTTTCCTTGGGAAAGAGGAGGAGGTAAGTGGTTAACGGTGCTCTCTGTCTCCCGGGAGCGCGGAGTCAGAGTCATCCAGATGTACAGCACGGAAACAGACCCTTCGGTCCAACCCGTCCATGCCGACCAGATATCCCAACCCAATCTAGTCCCACCTGCCAGCACCCGGCCCATATCCCTCCAAACCCTTCCTATTCACATACCCATCCAAATGCCTCTTAAATGTTGCAATTGTACCAGCCTCCACCACATCCTCTGGCAGCTCATTCCATACACGTACCACCCTCTGCGTGAAAATGTTGCCCCTTAGGTCTCTTTTATATCTTTCCCCCCTCACCCTAAATCTATACCCTCTAGTTCTGGACTCCCCCACCCCAGGGAAAAGACTTTGTCTATTTATCCTATCCATGCCCCTCACCCAGTTCAGGGTGAGGACCCCAGGGTGAGGACCCCAGAGTGAGGACCCCAGGGTGTGGACCCCAGAGTGAGGACCCCAGGGTGAGGACCCCAGGGTGTGGACCCAAGGGTGTGGACCCCAGAGTGAGGACCCCAGAGTGAGGACCCCAGAGTGAGGACCCCAGGGTGTGGACCCCAGGGTGTGGACCCCAGAGTGAGGACCCCAGAGTGATGACGCCAGGGTGAGGTCCCCAGGGTGTGGACCCCAGAGTGTGGACCCCAGGGTGAGGACCCCAGGGTGTGGACCCCAGAGTGTGGACCCCAGAGTGAGGACCCCAGGGTGAGGACCCCAGGGTGAGGACCCCAGAGTGAGGACACCACAGTGTGGCCCCAGAGTGTGGACCCCAGGGTGAGGACCCCAGAGTGAGGACCCCAGAGTGAGGACCCCAGGGTGAGGACCCCAGAGTGAGGACCCCACAGTGTGGACCCCAGAGTGTGGACCCCAGAGTGAGGACCCCAGGGTGAGGACCCCAGAGTGAGGACCCCAGAGTGAGGACCCCAGGGTGAGGACCCCAGAGTGAGGACCCCAGAGTGTGGACCCCAGAGTGAGGACCCCAGGGTGTGGACCCCAGGGTGAGGTCCCCAGGGTGTGGACCCCAGGGTGAGGTCCCCAGAATGTGGACCCCAGAGTGAGGACCCCAGGGTGTGGACCCCAGAGTGAGGACCCCAGGGTGAGGACCCCAGGGTGTGGACCCCAGAGTGTGGACCCCAGGGTGAGGACCCCAGGGTGTGGACCCCAGGGTGAGGTCCCCAGGGTGTGGACCCCAGGGTGAGGACCCCAGGTGAGGTCCCCAGAGTGAGGACCCCAGGGTGTGGACCCCAGAGTGAGGACCCTAGGGTGTGGACCCCAGAGTGAGGACCCCAGGGTGAGGACCCCAGGGTGTGGACCCCAGAGTGAGGACCCCAGGGTGTGGACCCCAGAGTGTGGACCCCAGGGTGTGGACCCCAGGGTGAGGTCCCCAGAGTGTAGACCCCAGTCCAGGCAGCTTGCCAATCGGAGCCCTGATCTGGTGTCCATGCCCCGTGCCTTTGCTGTTGCCTGGTTCTCTGTGGCAGTGCCAGCGCAGTGTGACTGAGTGGAGCGGGTTCAGTAGCTGAGGAACAGAGTGCCCTGTTACTGTGCCAACTCCTACACAGCTCCCTGGCACAACATAGGCTCCTCAGTGTCACCACCATCCCGAGGGAGGACTGTGCTCTCCCCTCTGTCGCTGACCCACCTCCATCCTCTTTCCCTCACTCTGTCCATCCCTCCCCCTCCCTCCCTACCTCTGTCCCTCCCCAGTCCCATTCCCCTCTCTGTCTCCAGTGTGTTGTGTGCTGGCTCCCCTAGCCCACCTGCCTGTACGTACCGTTACAGCATGCAGTGAGTAGCCGAGCCCCAGCTGTCTGCACGCCACCATAGCCTCTCTGGTGGTCCACCCGTCACTGCATACTATCCCCCAGTTGCCGCTGTGCAGAATCTCCACACGGCCTTCGTAGGCCGTTCTCCCACCGACAATCCGAATCTGCAGGGAGTTCTCAGCGTGTCAGCGCACAGACCCCCGCTCCACCACAGAACACCCTCCCACCTTCCTCCCCCTCTCACCCCTCTCCCTCTCCCCTCCTCCGCCGTGCTGGTAGTGACAATGCCTCACATCCAGGCAGCTGGCAGTCAGGGCTGAGACACTGAGCGAGTGACTCTGCCGGGGCGGTGGGAGTTGGTGGAGAATACGGTCAGGCCCGAGGCGCACATACTTGGACACCTTGATTGGCGTATCCGATGCCCAGCTGCCGACACGCCACCATGGCTTCCAACATGCCCCAGGCCTCTCCGCAGACCAGGCCCCAGTGCCGAGTGCCGTTAGCTGCTGTGGTCAGCACCTCCAGCCGGCCCTCAAAACGGGTACGTCCTCCACGGATACGGATCTGAGAGCGTTAGCGCATTCAGAAAGGTTAGGCTGCAGGCCGAGGAAGGGAGGGAACAGGGGAGGGAGCAAGGTGGAGGATGAAGGAGGGAGGGAGTGAGGGAGGCTGTGTCACCAGCAGAGTATCTGAAAGGCAGAGTCAGTGTTGTGGATAATACACACGCTCAATGTGCAGCACAGCCCTCAGCCCAGTTCAGAAGGCTGAAGAGGAAGTCCTCAAGGCTATGGGCCTAGTCCAGGGAAGTGGGAGTAATGGAGGCATTGTAGGTGGCA
The DNA here is from genome assembly GCF_047496795.1 of Chiloscyllium punctatum. NCBI lineage: Eukaryota > Metazoa > Chordata > Chondrichthyes > Orectolobiformes > Hemiscylliidae > Chiloscyllium > Chiloscyllium punctatum. The sequence continues at coordinate 181,091,277 of NC_092739.1, forward strand.
GTACAGCCTGAATAGGCCTCAGGCTCTCTGCTATACTGTACCATCCCTGACAGCAGCCTTTATAATTGTGAAAGGGTTTGATTTTCAAGGGGGCTGGATGTGGAGAAGGTGTTTCCACCTGGAGCTGTCAATATTAGCGTCACCATGACGACCGCCGGAGTATTGAGGAGAAAGGCCTTTAGTCAGAGAGTGGGCAGAATATGGGCCTGACCACCACAGGGAGTGGGTTAATGTGAGTCAGAACAGGAACTGGATAAAGACACAAGGGAGAGAAAGGAATACCAGGAGATGTTGAGGGAATGAGCTGGAATAGGAGTCCCATGTGAGAAACAAACCTCAGTCAGTAACCAATAGGCAGAGAGGACTGTTTCTCTTACTTTGAACAGAGAGCGTGAAGTAGGAGCACTTTGCTGAGACTTACCTTCTCTTCTAGAAATTTCCAGGGGCTAGCTGTGTGGTCAGTGAAACTGACCTCAGTACCATACCTACAGCACTGGGATCACAGCTAAATTCCCATTAGCAACTAACCGACCACTCTTCCCAGGACTGGGACCCCCCACTCTCCCCTGGGGACTGGGACCCCCCACTCTCCCCTGGGGACTGGGACCCCCCACACTCCCTCGGGGACTGGGACCCGCTTCTCTCCCTCGGGGATTGGGACCCCACTCTCCCTCAGGCACTCGGACCCCACTCTCCCGCAGGGACTGGGACCCCCTTCTCTTCCTGGGGATTGGGAGCCCCCCTCTCTCCCTCACGGACTGGGACCCCCTTCTCTTCCTGGGGACTGAGACCCCCCTCTCTCCCGCAGGGACTGGGACCCCCCACTCTCTCGCAGGGACTGGGACCCCCCTGCACTCTCTCACGGGGACTGGGACCCCCCCGCCCCTCCCTCAGGGACTGGGACCCCCCTCCGCCCCTCCCTCAGGGACTGGGACCCCCCCCCCCCTCCGCCCCTCCCTCTGGGACTGGGACTGGGACTGGGACCCCCCCCCCCCCCGCCGCCCCTCCCTCTGGGACTGGGACTGGGACTGGGACTGGGACTGTGACCCCCCCCCCCCCGCCCCTCCCTCTGGGACTGGGACCCCACTCTCCCGCGGGGACTGGGACCCCCTTGTCTTCCTGGGGACTGGGACCCCCCACTCTCTCGCAGGGACTGGGACCCCCCTGCACTCTCTCGCGGGGACTGGGACCCCCCCACCCCTCCACCCCTCCCTCAGGGACTGGGGACCCCCCTCCGCCCCTCCCTCAGGGACTGGGGACCCCCCTCCGCCCCTCCCTCAGGGACTGGGGACCCCCCTCCGCCCCTCCCTCAGGGACTGGGGACCCCCCCCCCGCCCCTCCCTCCCTCCCTCCCTCTGGGACTGGGACCCCACTCTCCCGCGGGGACTGGGACCCCCTTCTCTTCCTGGGGACTGAGACTCCCCTCTCTCTTCCTCAGGGACTAGGACCCCCTCTCTCCCCTGCTGGGACTGAGACCCCATTCTCTCCTGCAGGGACTGGGACACCCCCCCCCACCTCTCTCTCTCTCTCTCCCCCCACAGGGACTGGGACCCCTCCCCCTCCCCCCCCTCTCCCCCTCTCTCCCGTGAGGAGCTGGGATGAACAGGTCGGGGGCAGTGTCCACAGTGATCAGCTCCATCAGTCAGAGGCTGGAGAACATGCAGTGGGTTTACACGGTGTGTATTCTACACAAACAACCAGTCAGCACTGCCTGCAGATACCTGCTATTACACAGGTGGGGGTGGGAGGGGAGATTGGATTGCAAATCTGATCACCATGGTAACACTACCATGACTGCGTTAGAGGGATCAGACAGGCAGATCCATGCAATCTACTGTTGAATAAACTACTCCCACACAGAAATAACAGCAGCAAAGGCTTCACAGCTGAGTAACAGGAACAGTCTGAGAGGCAGAAACTGAAACTGGGAATAAACGATGCTAATAGGGGAATGAAATCCAAAATTATAGATTCTAAACAACAGACACTAGGAATGAGTAACAAAGACCAGGTATAAACAGAGAGTAATAATTACTAGGTGTGAGTAACAGAGAGTAATAATCACCAGCAGTGAGTAACAGAGAGTAATTGACAGTAGGAGTGAGTAATGCAGAGTCACAGATACTAAGAGTGAGTAACAGAGTAATAGACACAAGGAGTGAGTAACAGCGAGTAATAATCACTAGGAGCAACTGACAGAGTAATAGATATTAGGAGTCAGTAACAGCAAAGAATGGACGCTAGGAATGAGTAACAAGAGTAATAGTCACTAGGAGATTATCAGATATGGGAGAGAATAACAGACACTAGGAGTTAGTAACAGAGACTAATAGACACGAGGAGTGAGTAACAGAGAAGAATAGATACTAGGATGAGTAACAGAGAGTAACTATCTCTCAGAGTATCAGAGAATAACAGATACTAGGAGTAAGTAACAGAGAGGAATAGACACTAGCAGTGAATAACAGAAAGTAATAGACGTGAGGCATAAATAACAGAGAGTAATACATTAGGAGTGAGTAACAGAAGACAATAGGTATTGGAAGTAAGGAACAGAATGTAATAGATTCCAGGAGTGAGTAACAGGGGGGTAACTGATACTGGGAATGAGTAAGAGGGTGATAGAACCTGGCAGTGTTTAATTTCTGAGGAGAGCCACTGACAGTGAGGATACCATTCTCCATGCAAAGGTTCCTGTGTTCAAGTGGGTGTTGCTGTGATTGTTACTCAGGTAGGAAGGCCCTTGTTGAGCAGCCGATGCACTGGACTCATTATTCTGTGTGGTTCTGAGGGACAGTCCATTTTCACTGACCTACCCAGGAAATGGAACCACAGACTGTCGTCATGTGCTACTCTCAATGGCAATAGAGCCTACTCAGACACAGAGCCTGACTGCTAGCACCACAGTGGGGGACAAATAATTCCCAAAGAGGAGATCCAGTCAACAGGAACGCCATGAGAGAGGGGGATCCAGTCAGTGGGAAGGTCCATGGGAGAGGGGGATCCAGTCAGTGGGAAGTTTCGTGGGAGAGGGGATCCAGTCAGTGAGAAGATCTATGGGAGAGGAGGATCCAGTCAGTGGGAAGATCCATGGGAGAGGGGAATCCAGTCAGTGGGAAGGTCCATGGGAGAGGGGGGATCCAGTCAGTGGGAAGATCCATGGGAGAGGGGGGGATCCAGTCAGTGGGAAGATCCATGGGAGAGGGGGATCCAGTCAGTGGGAAGATCCATGGGAGAGGGGGGGATCCAATCAGTGGGAAGATCCATGGGAGAGGGGGATCCAGTCAGTGGGAAGATCCATGGGAGAGGGGAATCCAGTCAGTGGGAAGTCCATGGGAGAGGGGGATCCAGTCAGTGGGAAGATCCATGGGAGAGGAGGATCCAGTCAGTGGGAAGGTCCATGGGATAGGGGGATCCAGTCAGTGGGAAGACCCATGGAAGAGGGGATCCAGTCAGTGGGAAGGTCCATGGGAGAGGGGGATCCAGTCAGTGGGAAGGTCCATGGATGAGGGGGATCCAGTCAGTGGGAAGACCCATGGGAGAGGGGGATCCAGTCAGTCAATGCTCCATGGGATAGGGGGATCCAGTCAGTGGGAAGTTTCGTGGGAGAGGGGATCCAGTCAGTGGGAAGGTCCATGGGAGAGGGGGATTCTGTCAGTGGGAATACCCATGGGAGAGGGGGGATCCAGTCAGTGGATGCTCCATGGGATAGGGGGATCCAGTCAGTGGGAAGATCCATGGGAGAGGGGATCCAGTCAGTGGGAAGATCCATGGGAGAGGGGATCCAGTCAGTGGGAAGATCCATGGGAGAGGGGGATCCAGTCAGTGGGATGATGGTTTAAGGAGGAAAGGGGGTGGATTACAGAGCAGGGTGAATTGAGTGAGGACCTGGGTATCATGGGGCACAGAGTCATCACAAAGCAGACATTAATCTGGATCTTTCCCACTCAATGACTCCACAACAAGGAACAGGTAAAGTCAGATATCAAACATCCCATCCCCACTCAGCTCACTGAACAAGCCAATGGAAAAGAAGACTGCCTCAGATCTGTCATGTGACCAGTCACATGATGTAAAGGTCAGCTTTGGAAGTTGCTGGGCAGCACTGGGTTAAAATGCAACAAGGCTTTGTGTCAGAGGCAGAGGGCACAGTCAGATCCAGTGTGTACCCCTCAGATACTATGCTGTTAATAAAGGTGTGCACTGCAGATACACAATGGAACTGAAACAGCAAGAAGCTACAACTCAATAGAACTCACACATATCCTCATGAGACACAACTTCCAACAACTTCCCAAAGTGAGCATAAGCGAAACCGACTTCCTCTACACTGTCCCAACAATAAAACTCACAGGACAGGGACAGCACAGTGTTAAATACAGAGTAAAGCTCCCTCTACGCTGTCCCCACCAAACACTCCCAGGACAGGGACAGCGCAGGGTTAGATATAGAGTAAAGCTCCCTCTACACTGTCCCCATCAAACACTCCCAGGACAGGGACAGCACGGGGGTTAGATACAGAGTAACGCTCCCTCTACACCGTCCCCATCAAACACTCCCAGGACAGGGACAGCATGGGGTTAGATACAGAGTAAAATAGCTTTTATAGAGATGACCCCTTTGTTGTGATGAGCTCTTCTCTAATCTACAGCCTCTGCTCCCTCCCTCACTGACCTGTCTATAATTGCTGGATTTACCTGCACCGTCTCTCACCCTGAGGGTCTGTCCCTTCCTGAGGTTGAGGAGTGTGAGAGTTATTGAGTTGGGTGAGAATGGTGAGGTAATGGTTAGACAGAGCGAGCTGCTGGGTCAATCTGCATCCTGGCTCATTCTTGGTGATGTGGCTCTCAGCCAAATATTTTGAAATTTCTTCTATTTCGAAGGAGTTCTGTGGTGATGGCGTGTGGCTGCTTAACCTCACCCTGTCAATATGGTCATCAACATTTCACCCCCATTGACCTTCCTCTATTCCCCTCTTCCTGTGCATGTACATACACGCACACCCCTCAAACACACACACACACCTCAAACACACACACACCCCTCAAACACACACACACCCCTCAAACACACACACACACACCGCTCAAACACACACACACCTCAAACACACACACACCTCAAACACACACACCCCTCAAACACACACACACACACCGCTCAAACACACACACACCTCAAACACACACACACCCCTCAAACACACACACCCCTCAAACACACACACACACACCGCTCAAACACACACACACCTCAAACACACACACCCCTCAAACACACACACACACACCGCTCAAACACACACACACCTCAAACACACACACACCTCAAACACACACACACCCCTCAAACACACACACACCCCTCAAACACGCACACACCCCTCAAACACACACACACACACCGCTCAAACACACACACACCCCTCAAACACACACACACCCCTCAAACACACACACACCCCTCAAACACACACACACACCTCAAACACACACACACCCCTCAAACACACACACACACACCGCTCAAACACACACACACCTCAAACACACACACACCTCAAACACACACACCCCTCAAACACACACACACCCCTCAAACACACACACACCCCTCAAACACACACACACACACCGCTCAAACACACACACACCCCTCAAACACACACACACCCCTCAAACACACACACACACCTCAAACACACACACACCCCTCAAACACACACACACCCCTCAAACACACACACACACACCCCTCAAACACACACACACCCCTCAAACATACACGCACACCCCTCAAACATACACACACACCGCTCAAACACATACACACCTCAAACACACACACCCCTCAAACACACACACACTCCTCAAACACACACACACCCCTCAAACACACACACACCCCTCAAACACACACACACCCCTCAAACACACACACACACACCGCTCAAACACACACACACCTCAAACACACACCTCAAACACACACACACACCTCAAACATACACACACACCTCAAACACACACACACCCCTCAAACACACACACACACACCGCTCAAACACACACACACCTCAAACACACACACACCTCAAACACACACACACACCTCAAACACACACACACCCCTCAAACACACACACACACCTCAAACACACACACACCCCTCAAACACACACACACACACCGCTCAAACACACACACACCTCAAACACACACACACCTCAAACACACACACACCTCAAACACACACACACACCTCAAACACACACACACCCCTCAAACACACACACACCCCTCAAACACACACACACACACCGCTCAAACACACACACACCTCAAACACACACACACCCCTCAAACACACACACACCCCTCAAACACACACACACCCCTCAAACACACACACACCCCTCAAACAAACACACACACACCGCTCAAACACACACACACCTCAAACACACACACACCTCAAACACACACACACACCTCAAACACACACACACCCCTCAAACACACACACACCCCTCAAACACACACACACACACCGCTCAAACACACACACACCTCAAACACACACACACCTCAAACACACGCGCACCCCTCAAACACACACACACCCCTCAAACACACACACACCCCTCAAACACACACACACCCCTCAAACACACACACACACACCGCTCAAACACACACACACCTCAAACACACACACACACCTCAAACACACACACACACCTCAAACATACACGCACACCCCTCAAACACACACACCCCTCAAACACACACACACCTCAAACACACACACACACCCCTCAAACACACACACCCCTCAAACACACACACACCCCTCAAACACACACACACCCCTCAAACACACACACACACACCCCTCAAACACACACACACCCCTCAAACACACACACACACACCGCTCAAACACACACACACCTCAAACACACACACACCCCTCAAACACACACACACACCCCTCAAACACACACACCCCTCAAACACACACACACACACCGCTCAAACACACACACACACCTCAAACACACACACACCCCTCAAACACACACACACCCCTCAAACACACACACACACCGCTCAAACACACACACACCTCAAACACACACACACCTCAAACACACACACACACCTCAAACATACACGCACACCCCTCAAACACACACACACACCTCAAACACACACACACACCTCAAACACACACACACACACCGCTCAAACACACACACACACACCGCTCAAACACACACACACCTCAAACACACACACACCTCAAACACACACACACACCTCAAACATACACGCACACCCCTCAAACACACACACACCCCTCAAACACACACACCCCTCAAACACACACACACACACCGCTCAAACACACACACACCTCAAACACACACACACCTCAAACACACACACACACCTCAAACATACACGCACACCCCTCAAACACACACACACCCCTCAAACACACACACACACCTCAAACACACACACCCCTCAAACATACACACACACCTCAAACACACACACACCCCTCAAACACACACACACACCTCAAACACACACACACCTCAAACACACACACACACACCGCTCAAACACACACACACCTCAAACACACACACACCTCAAACACACACACACCCCTCAAACACACACACACACCTCAAACACACACACCCCTCAAACACACACACACACACCCCTCAAACACACACACACCCCTCAAACACACACACACCCCTCAAACACACACACACACACCGCTCAAACACACACACACCTCAAACACACACACACCTCAAACACACACACACACCTCAAACATACACGCACACCCCTCAAACACACACACACCCCTCAAACATACACACACACCTCAAACACACACACACACCTCAAACACACACACACCTCAAACACACACACACCTCAAACACACACACACACCTCAAACACACACACCCCTCAAACATACACACACACACCGCTCAAACACACACGCACCTCAAACACACACACACCTCAAACACACACACACACCTCAAACATACACGCACACCCCTCAAACACACACACACCCCTCAAACATACACACACACCTCAAACACACACACACACCTCAAACACACACACACCTCAAACACACACACACCTCAAACACACACACACACCTCAAACACACACACACCTCAAACACACGCACACCCCTCAAACACACACACACCCCTCAAACATACACACACACCTCAAACACACACACACACCTCAAACACACACACACCTCAAACACACACACACCTCAAACACACACACACACCTCAAACACACACACACCTCAAACATACACACACACCTCAAACATACACACACACCTCAAACATACACACACACCGCTCAAACACACACACACCTCAAACACACACACACCTCAAACATACACACACACCTCAAACATACACACACCTCAAACATACACACACACCTCAAACACACACACACCTCAAACATACACACACACCTCAAACATACACACACACCTCAAACATACACACACACCTCAAACACACACACACCTCAAACATACACACACACCTCAAACATACACACACACCTCAAACACACACGCACACCTCAAACATACACACATACCTCAAACATACACACACACCTCAAACACACACACACCTCAAATATACATACACACCCCTCAAACACACACACACCTCAAACATATACACACACCTCAAACATACACACACCTCAATCATACACACACACCTCAAACATACACACACCTCAAACATACACACATACCTCAAACATACACACACACCTCAAACACACACACACCTCAAATATACATACACACCCCTCAAACACACACACACCTCAAACATATACACACACCTCAAACATACACACACCTCAATCATACACACACACCTCAAACATACACACACCTCAAACACACACACACCTCAAACACACACACACACCTCAAACACACACACACACACCTCAAACATACACACACACCTCAAATATACAAACACATCTCAAACACACACACACACCTCAAACACACACACACACCTCAAACATACACACACACCTCAAATATACAAACACATCTCAAACATACACACACACCTCAAACATACACACAAACCTCAAACACACACACAAACCTCAAACACACACACAAACCTCAAACACACACACACCTCAAACACACACATACCTCAAACATACACACACACCTCAAACACACACACACCTCAAACATACACACACACCTCAAACATACACACGCACACCTCAAACACACACACACCTCAAACATACACACACCTCAAACGATAGGTGGATGGAGGTTAAGGTGAGGGAAATAGGCCGGAGTGGGGGTGGGGGCAGAGAGTCAGGAAGAAGATTGCAGGTTAGGAAGGCGGTGCTGAGTTCGAGGGCTGGGACTGAGATAAGGTGGGGGGAGGGGAAATGAGGAAGCTGGAGAAATCTGCATTCATCCCCTGTTATTGGAGGGTTCCTAGGCAGAAGATGAGGCGCTCTTCCTCCAGGCGTCGTGTGGCCATGGTCTGGCGATGGAGGAGTCCATGGACCTGCATGTCCTTGGTGGAGTGGGAGGGGGAGTTGAAGTGTTGAGCTACGGGGTGGTTGGGTTGGTTGGTCCGGGTGTCCCAGAGGTGTTCTCTGAAACGTTCCGCAAGTAGGCGGCCTGTCTCCCCAATATAGAGGAGGCCACATCGGGTGCAGCGGATGCAGTAAATGATGTGTGGAGGTGCAGGTGAATTTGTGACAGATATGGAAGGATCCCTTGGGGCCTTGGAGGGAAGTGAGAGGGGGAGGTGTGGGCGCAAGTTTTGCATTTCTTGCGGTTGCAGGGGAAGGTGCCGGGAGGGGAGGTTGGGTTGGTGGGGGGTGTGGACCTGACGAGGGAGTCACAGAGGGAGTGGTCTTATCGGAACGCTGATAGGGGAGGGGAGGGAAATATATCCCTGGTGGTGGGGTCCGTTTGGAGGTGGCAGAAATGATGAAGGATGATACGATGTATATGGAGGTTGGTGGGGTGGAAGGTGAGGACCAGTGGGGTTCTGTCCTGGTGGCAATTGGAGGGGCAGGGTTCAAGGGTGGAGGAGCGGGAAGTGGAGGAGATGCGGTGGAGGGCATCGTCAACCACGTCTGGGGGGAAATTGCGATCTTTGAAGGAGGAGGCCATCTGGGTTGTACGGTATTGGAACTGGTCCTTCTGGGAGCAGATGTGGAGAAGGCGAAGGAATTGGGAATATGGGATGGTGTTTTTACAGGGGGCAGGGTGGGAGGAGGTGTAGTCAAGGTAGCTGTGGGAGTCGGTCAGTTTATAGTAAATGTCCGTGTTGATTCGGTCGCCCGAGATAGAAATGGAGAGGTCTAGGAAGGGGAGGGAGGTGTCTGAGACGGTCCAGGTGAATTTGAGGTCGGGTTGGAAGGTGTTGGTAAAGTGGATGAATTGTTCAACCTCCTCGTGGGAGCACGAGGCAGCGCCGATACAGTCATCGATGTAGCAGAGGAAAAGGTGGGGGGTGGTGCCAGTGTAGCTGCGGAAGATGGACCGTTCCACATATCCTACGAAGAGGCAGGCACAGCTGGGGCCCATGCGGGTGCCCATGGCTACTCCTTTGGTTTGGAGGAAGTGGGAGGATTGGAAAGAGAAGTTGTTCAGAGTGAGGACCAGTTCAGTCAGTCGAAGGAGGGTGTCAGTGGAAGGGTACTGGTTGGTTCAGTGGGAAAGGAAGAAGTGGAGGGCTTTGAGGCCTTCGTGATGGCGGATGGAGGTGTACAGGGACTGGATGTCCATGGTGAAGATAAGGCGTTGGGGACCGGGGAAGCGAAAATCATGGAGGAGGTGGAGGGCATGGGTGATGTCCCGAACATAGGTGGGGAGTTCTTGGACTAAGGGGGACAGGACCGTGTCGAGGTTTGCAGAGATGAGTTCGGTGGGGCAGGAGCAGGCTGAGACAATGGGTCGGTCGGGGCAGTCAGGTTTGTGGATTTTGGGCAGGAGGTAGAAACGGGCGGTGTGGGGTTGTGGGACTGTGAGGTTGGAGGCGGTGGATGGGAGATCCCCTGAGGTGATGAGGTTATGGATGGTCTGGGAGATGATGGTTTGGTGGTGGGAGTTGGGGTCATGGTCAAGGGGGCAGTAGGAGGAGGTGTCCGCGAGCTGGCGTTCAGTCTCAGCGGTGTAAAGGTCGGTGCGCCAAACTACCACCGCGCCTCTCTTGTCTGCCGGTTTGATAGTGAGGTTGGGGTTGGAGCAGAGGGAGTGGAGGGCTGCACGTTATGAGGGTGAGAGGTTGGAATGGGTGAGAGGGGTGGAGAAGTTGAGGCGGTTAATGTCGCGGCGGCAGTTGGATATGAAGAGATCGAGGGCAGGTAAGAGGCCCACACGGGGTGTCCAGGTGGATGGGGTGTGTTGGAGGCAGGAGAAGGGGTCGTCAGAGGGTGGGCGAGAATCTTGGTTGAAGAAGTAGGCGCGGAGGCGAAGGCAGCGGAAGAATTGTTCGATATATCGCCTCGTGTTGAATTCGTTAATCCGAGAGCGTAGGGGGATGAAGGTGAGGCCTCTGCTGAGGACTGATCTTTCATCCTCAGAGAGGGGGAGGTCTGGAGGGATGGTGAAAACACGGCAGGGCTAGGAGCTAGGACCTGGGACCCTGGTGTGAGGCTGGAGCTGGGAGTGGGGGCAGGGTTAAGTGTGGGGGCAGGGATCGGCATGGGGGCGGGGGTCGGCATGTGGTCGTTGTGCAGACGAGTGACGTCACTGGGGGTGGAAGTAAGTGCGGCAACGGCAACTCCGGGGGTGGAAGTGGCTTCGGTGAATGCAGAAACGGTGCACCCTACACAGCTGTAATATGACCTCCCTGCTTTTAAACTCAATCCCTTCAGTAATGAAGGACAAACTTCCATTTGCCGCCTTAGTTGTCTGCTGTATCTACAGACCAATCTTCTGTGATTAATACACAAGGACACCCAGGTCTCTCTGCACAGCAGCATCCTGCAACTTGTTACCATTTAAGTAATAGTTCATTTTGCTGTTAATCCAACCAAAATCATGCACTTATACTAGTGCTCTCTCACACACACACACACTCATCCTAGTGCTCTCACACACACACACACACTCATACTAGTGCTCTCACACACACACACACACACTCATACTAATGCTCTCACACACACACACACACACTCATCCTAGTGCTCTCACACACACACACACTCATACTAGTGCTCTCTCTCACAGACACACACTCATACTAGTGCTCTCTCACAGACACACACACACTCATACTAATGTTCTTTCACACAGGCACACACACACCTACTAAGACTCTCTCTCTCACACACACAAATGCTCTCTCACAGAGACAAACACTCATACTAATGTTCTTTTACACACAGACACTAATACAGTCACACTAATGCTCACACACACACACTCTCTCTCTCTCTCTCATACGAATGTCCTCAGACTCAGACATGAATATGCAAAATGGGTCAAAGAACAGTAGGATCTGACCGAAGTTTCGAAAGCCATGTAGGGAACATTGCAGCGCACAGCTGCATCTTCAGTATGACGACAGTTGTCCTGGGAGATATTCTTTGCTGCACAATCCCATATCGACTTCTCAAACCCAGTGCACTGAACCTCATTCAGATAAATCGGCCCCATTCCTGCAAACCGACAGCAATCAGTGAGACACACTCAGAACCAAATCAAACACAACTCACTGTCACCCCTGACCGAAGTACAGAGTGCAGGAAAAAGACATTCCAAAGGGAAAAACACTCACTAAACACCAGTGGGATATTATGGATGAACGAAAATTGAACTTGAACAATTGAGGATGAGGAAAGAGGCAAACATTACGTGCAGTGACAGAAGAAAGTGGTAGGATAGGGTCACTATACAGAGTTCATCACAAGCACAATGAGGAAGCAATGAGGAATGCTGAAATTCAAGGAGTTAAATAATAATCCATTTCATAGACACATCCATAACCAAGGAAGACTCTGACAGGAGCACAACAATTAATGGGGAAACATGAATACAAAACTGTAACACCATGAAATATAGGAGCAGGCCATTTGGCCCACTGAGTCTGCTTGCCCAATTGATCTTGGAGTTTCTCAACCCCGTTCTCATGCCTTCTCCCTGTAACCCTTGACCCCCCCTTACTCATCAAGACCCTATCTATCTCGGTCTTAAATACACTCAATGACTTACCCTCCCCTGCCCTCTGTGGCAATGAGTTCCACAGATTCCCCACCCTCTGGCTGAAGAAATTCCTCCTCATCTCAGTTCGAAAGGGTCGTCCCTTCACTCTGAGGCTGTGCCCTCAGGTCCTAGTCTCTCCCACCAGTGGAAACATCTTCTCCCTGTCCACCCTGTCCAGGCCTCTCAGTATGTAAGTAATGTAGGTTGTAAAGTAAGTGATGTATTCAGAATGTATGTTTTAATCATATCACCACCCCCCCACCTCCCTCCCCATCTTTCTGCACTCCATCGAGTACAGGCCCAGAGTTCACAAACACTCCTCATACGACAAGGCCTTCGTCTCTGGGATGGTTCTTGTAATTCTCCTCTTGACCCCCTCCAAGGCCAGCACACCCTTCCTCAGATACAGCACCCAAATCTGCCCAACTCAGTACATCCCTGCTCTTGGATTCCAGCCCTCTTGTAGTAAATGCTGCATGCTATCCCTGACTTCCCTTGTCAGCCTCATCCTCCCCTGATTATGTTTCCAATTCTTTGGGATGTATTTCTGCTGTGTCCCCCTGAATAACCTCCACAGACCCCTGCCATTTCTGCTCTGCCATCTTCCCTGTACGCCACCCCCCCCCACCCCCAAATCTCCACTGGCCAGTTCCTCCCTCATGCCTTTGTAGTCATTACATCTGATTCCAGCTTCTCGCTCTCACACTGCGAGGTGAACCCTATTGTAGTCACTCCCCCCGAGGGATTCCTCCACCTTCAGTTCCTCAATCTAGTCTGCCTCATTATACATCACAACATCCAGAACTGCCTGTTCCCTTCTGGGTTGTACCACAAGCTGCTCCACAAAACCATTTCCACAAATTACTTTCCTTCTGATCTACTACCCACCAGATTTTCTGAGCCCACCCCTCAACCCTCACCCCACACCCCACACCCTACACCTCACACTCCACACCCCTCACTCCACACATCTCACCCCTCACTCCACACCCCTCATTCCACACCCCTCACCCCTCACGCCACACCCCACATCCCACACTCCACGCCCCTCACTCCACACATCTCACCCCACACCCCATACTCCACACCCCTCACCCCACATCCCACACCCCTCACCCCACATCCCACACCCCTCACCCCTCACTCCACACCCCTCATCCCACACCCCACACCCCTCACCCCACACCCTACACCCCTCACCCCACACCCCACACCCCATACTCCACACCCCTCACCCCACATCCCACACCCCTCACCCCACATCCCACACCCCTCACCCCTCACTCCACACCCCTCATCCCACACCCCACACCCCTCACCCCACACCCTACACCCCTCACCCCACACCCCACACCCCATACTCCACACCCCTCACCCCACATCCCACACCCCTCACCCCACATCCCACACCCCTCACCCCTCACTCCACACCCCTCATCCCACACCCCATACCCCTCATCCCACACCCCACACCCCTCATCCCACATCCCACACCCCTCACCCCACACTCCACACCGCTCATCCCACACTTCTCACCCCACACCCCACACCCCTCATCCCACATCCCTCACCCCACACTCCACACCCCACACCCCTCACCCCACACCCCTCATCCCATACCCCACACCCCTCACCCCACACCCCTCATCCCATACCCCACACCCCTCATCCCACATCCCTCACCCCACTCTCCACACCCCACATCCCACACCCCTCACCCCACACATCTCACCCCTCATCCCACGGCCCACACCCCTCATCCCACACTCCACAGCCCACACCCCTCACCCCAAACATCTCACCCCTCATCCCACACTCCACACCCTTCACCTCTCACCCCATACCCCACACCCCTAATCCCACACCCCTCACCCTTCATCGCACACTCCACACCCCTCACCCCTCACCCCACACCCCTCATCCCTCACTCCACACCCCACACCCCACACATTTCGCCCCTCATCCCACACTCCACACCCTTCACCCCACACCCCACACCCCACACATTTCGCCCCTCACCCCACACCCCTCATCCCACACCCCTCACCCCACACCCCACACCCCTCATCCCTCACTCCACACCCCTCACCCCACACATTTCGCCCCTCATCCCACACTCCACACCCTTCACCCCTCACCCCACACCCCACACCCCTCATCCCACACTCCACACCCCACACCCCTCATCCCTCACCCCACACCCCTCATCCCACACACCATACCCCTCACCCCACACCTCACACCCCTCATCCCTCATCCCACACCCCACACCCCACACCACACACCCCTTACCCCACACCCTACACCCCTCACCCCACACCCCTCATCACACACCCCACACCCCTCATCCCACACACCACACCCCTCACCCCTCACCCCACACTCCTCACTGTAAAACACCCCCACCCCTCACCCCTCACCTCACACTCCTCACCCCTCACCCCACACTGTAACACACCCCTCACCCCACACCCCTTACCCCTCACTGTAACACACCCCTCACCCCACACCCCACACTGTAACACACCCCTCACCCCACACCCCTTACCCCTCACTGTAACACACCCCACACCACACAATGCTCACCCTACAACCTTCACCCCACACCCCTCACTGCAACACCACCCTCACTGTAACACACTCCACAACCCTCATTGTTACACACCCCACACCCCTCACCCCTCACTGTAACACACCCCACACTGTAACACTCCACAAACCCCTCACCCCTCACTGTAACACACCCCTCACTCCTCACCTCACACCCCTCACTGTAACACACCCCACACCCCTCACCCCTCACCTCACACACCCCACCCCACACCCCTCATCCCTCACCCAACACCCCTCACTGTAACACACCCCACACCCCTAACCCCACACCCCTCATCCACACCCCTCACCCCAACGCTCATCCCAACCCTCACCCCACACCCCTCACCCCACACCCCTCACCCCACCCCTTACCCATCACTCCACACGCCCCTCAAACTACACCCCACACCCCTCACTGTAACACACTCAACACCCCACACATCTCACCCCTCATCTCACACTCCACACCCTTCACCCCTCACCCCACACCCCACACCCCTCATCCCACACCCCTCACCCCACACCCCACACCCCTCATCCCACACTCCACACCCCTCACCCCACACATTTCGCCCCTCATCCCACACTCCACACCGTTCACCCCTCACCCCACACCCCACACCCCACACCCCTCATCCCACACTCCACACCCCACATCCCTCATCCCTCACCCCACACCCCTCATCCCACACACCATACCCCTCACCCCACACCTCACACCCCTCATCCCTCATCCCACACCCCCACACCACACACCCCTCACCCCACACCCTACACCCCTCACCCCACACCCCTCATCACACACCCCACACCCCTCATCCCACACACCCCCACCCCTCACCCCTCACACCACACTCCTCACTGTAAAACACCCCCACCCCTCACCCCTCACCTCACACTCCTCACCCCTCACCCCACACTGTAACACACCCCTCACCCCACACTCCTTACCCCTCACTGTAACACACCCCACACCACACAATGCTCACCCTACAACCTTCACCCCACACCCCTCACTGCAACACCACCCTCACTGTAACACACTCCACAACCCTCACCCCACACCCCTCATTGTAACACACCCCTCACCCCTCACTGTAACACACCCCACACCACACAATGCTCACCCTACAACCTTCACCCCACACCCCTCACTGCAACACCACCCTCACTGTAACACACTCCACAACCCTCACCCCACACCCCTCATTGTTACACACCCCACACCCCTCACCCCTCACTGTAACACACCCCACACTGTAACACTCCACAAACCCCTCACCCCTCACTGTAACACACCCCTCACTCCTCACCTCACACCCCTCACTGTAACACACCCCACACCCCTCACCCCTCACCTCACACACCCCACCCCACACCCCTCATCCCTCACCCAACACCCCTCACTGTAACACACCCCACACCCCTAACCCCACACCCCTCATCCACACCCCTCACCCCAACGCTCATCCCAACCCTCACCCCACACCCCTCACCCCACACCCCTCACCCCACCCCTTACCCATCACTCCACATGCCCCTCAAACTACACCCCACACCCCTCACTGTAACACACTCAACACCCCACACATCTCACCCCTCATCTCACACTCCACACCCTTCACCCCTCACCCCACACCCCACACCCCACACCCCTCATCCCACACCCCTCACCCCACACCCCACACCCCTCATCCCACACTCCACACTCCTCACTCCTCACCCCACACATCTCGCCCCTCATCCCACACTCCACACTCTTCACCCCTCACCCCACACCCCTCATCCTACACCCCACACCCCTCATCCCACACCCCTATATCCCACACCCCACACCCCTCATCCCACACCCCATATCCCACACCCCACACCCCTCATCCTACACCCCACAGCCCTCATCCCACACCCCTCACCCCACAACCCACACCTCTCGTCCCACACGCCACACCCCTCATCCCTCACCCCACAGCCCTCACCCCACACCCCTCACCCCACACCCCTCACCCCACACCCCTCATCCCACATCCCACACCCCACACCCCTCACCCCACACCCCTCACCCCTCATCCCACACCCCTCATCCCACACCCCTCACCCCACACCCCTCACCCCTCATCCCACACCCCTCATTCCACACAACACACCCCACACCCATCATCCCACACCACACACCCCTCATCCTACACCCCTCATCCCACACCCCACACCCCTCACCCCACACTCCTCACCCCTCATCCCACACCTCTCATCCCACACCCCTCACCCCTCACCCCTCATCCCCCACCCTACACCCCTCATCCCACATCCCCCACCCTTCACCCCTCATCCCACACCCCTCATCCCACACCCCTCACCCCTCATCCCACACCCCTCACCCCATACCCCTCACCCCTCATCCCACACCCCTCATCCCACACCTCTCATCCCACACCCCACACCCCTCATCCCCCACCCTTCACCCCTCATCCCACACCTCTCATCCCACACCCCACACCCCTCACCCCATACCCCTCACCCCTCATCCCACACCTCTCATCCCACACCCCACACCCCTCACCCCATACCCCCCACCCCTCATCCCACACCCCTCATCCCACACCCCTCACCCCTCATCCCTCATCCCACACCTCTCATCCCACACCCCACACCCCTCACCCCACACCCCTCACCCCTCATCGCACACCGCACACCCCTCATCCCACACCCCACAACACTCACCCCACACCCCTCACCCCTCATCCCACACCTCTCATCCCACACCCCACACCCCTCACCCCACACCCCTCACCCCTCATCCCACACCTCTCATCCCACACCCCACACCCCTCATCCCCCACCCTTCACCCCTCATCCCACACCTCTCATCCCACACCCCACACCCCTCACCCCACACCCCTCACCCCTCATCCCACACCTCTCATCCCACACCCCACACCCTTCATCCCCCACCCTTCACCCTTCATCCCACACTCCTCATCCCACACCCCACACCCCTCATCCCCTACCCTTCACCCCTCATCCCACACCCCTCATCCCACACCCCTCACCCCTCATCCCACACCTCTCATCCCACACCGCACACCCCTCATCCCACAACACTCATCCCAAACCCCTCACCCCACACCCCTCACCCCTCATCTCACACCCCTCATCCAACACCCCTCACTGTAACACCCCACACCCCACACCCCTCACACCCCTCATCCAACACCCCTCACTGTAACACCCCACACCCCACACCCCTCACACCCCTCACCCAACACCCTTCACTGTAACACCCCACACCCCACACCCCTCACCCCTCACCCCACAGCCCTCACCCCAACCCCACACCCCTCACCCCACCCCTCACCCTCACCCCACCCCACACCTCTCACCCCACACCTCTCACCCCACACACTACATCGCTCACCCCACACACCCCTTAACTTACACACCTCACCCAGCACCCCAGACCCCTCACTGTAACACACTCAACACACCACACATCTCACCCTTCACTGCACACCCCTCACCCCACACCCAAAACCCTTCACCCCCCACCCCTCACCCCTCACTGTAACACACCCCACACCCTCACCCCACGCCTTACACCCTAACCTCTCATCCCTCAGCGTACACCCCACATCCCTCACCCCACGCCCTTCACTGTAACACACCCCAGATCTCTCACCTTACACCCTAACCTCTCCATTAATGTACACCCCTCAACCCTCACCTCACACACCTCAACCCTCAAACCTCACCCCACACCTACACCTCCAATCCCTCAGCCCACCCCCATCCCTCACCACACACCCCAAGCCCCTCAGCCGGACCCCACAACCTTAACCCCACACCCCTCAAACCACAGTGTAACACAACCCTCACTGTAACAAACTCCACACCCCTCACCCCACACCCCTCACTGTAAAACACCCCTCACCCCACACCCCTCACTGTAACACACCCCTCACCCCACACCCCTCATCCCTCACCCCATACCCTTCACTGTAAAACACCCCTCACCCCACATCCCTCACTGTAACACATCCCTCACCCCACACCCCTCACCCCTCACCCCACACCCCTCACTGTAACACATCCTTCACCCCTCACCCCACACCCCTCACTGTAAAACACCCCCACCCCTCACCCCACACTCCTCACCCCTCACTGTAACATACCTCTCACCCCACACCCCTCATCCCTCACTGTAACACACCCCTCACCCCACACCCCTCACCCCTCACTGTAACACATCCCTCACCCCTCACCCCTCACCCCACACCCCTCACTGTAACACATCCCTCACCCCTCACCCCACACCCCTCACTGTAAAACACCCCCACCCCTCACCCCACACTCCTCACCCCTCACTGTAACATACCTCTCAACCCACACCCCTCATCCCTCACTGTAACACACCCCTCACCCCACACCCCTCACCCCTCACTGTAACACACCCCACACCACACAATGCTCACCCTACAACCTTCACCCCACACCCCTCACTGCAACACCACCCTCACTGTAACACACTCCACAACCTTCACCCCACACCCCTCACTGGAACACCACCCTCACTGTAACACACCCCCACACCCCTCACCCCAAACCCCTCACACCCCACTCCACAGCCCTCACCCCTCACCCAACACCCCTCACTGTAACACACTCCACACCCCTCACCCCTCACCCAACACCCCTCACTGTAACACACCCCACACCCTCACCCCAAACCCCTCACCCCTCACCTCACACACCACACCCCACACCCCTCACCCCTCACCCAGCACCCCTCACTGTAACACACCCTACACCCCTCATTGTAACACATCCCACACTCCTCATCCACACCCCTCACCCCAACGCTCATCCCAACCCTCACCCCACACCCCTCACCCCACCCCTTACCCATCACTCCACACACCCCTCAACCTACACCCCACACCCCTCACTGTAACACACTCAACACACCACACATCTCACCTTCACCCCATATCCCACACCTCTTATCCCTCAGCCCACACCCCAAACCCCTCATGCTTCACCCCACACCCCTCACCCCACACCCACAACCCCTCACCCCACATCCCTCACCCCTCACTGTAACACAACCTACACCCCTCACCCCACACCCACAACACCTCACCGCACACACCTCACTCCTCACTGTAAAACACCCCACACCGCTCGCCCCACACCCCACACCCCTCACTGTAAAACACCCCACACCCCTCGCCCCACACCCCTCACCCCACACCCACAACCCCTCACCCCACGTCCCTCACCCCTCACTGTAACACAACCTACACCCCTCACCCCACACCCCTCACCCCACACCCACAACACCTCACCGCACACACCTCACTCCTCACTGTAAAACACCCCACACCCCTCGCCCCACACCCCACACCCCTCACTGTAAAACACCCCACACCCCTCGCCCCACACCCCACACCCCTCACTGTAAAACACCCCACACCCCTCGCCCCACACCCCTCACCCCTCACTGTAACACACCCCACACCCCTCACCCTGCACCCTAACCTCTCATCCCTCAACGTACACCCCTCAACCCTCACCCCATACCCCTCACCCTCACCTCACACCCCTCACTGTAACACACCCCACACCCCTCACCCTGCACCCTAACCTCTCATCCCTCAACGTACACCCATCAACCCTCACCCCACACCCCTCACCCCCCACCCCACACCCCTCAACCCTCACCCCATACCCCTCACCCTCACCTCACACCCCTCACTGTAACACAACCCATACCCCTCACCCTACACCCTAACCTCTCATCCCTCAACGTAGACCCCTCAACCCTCACAGCTCACCCCTCACCTACACCTCCCATCCCTCATACCCACACCCCCATCCCTCACCACACACCCCACACCCCAAGCCCCTCACCCCTCACTGTAAAACACCCCTTACCCCTCAACCCACACGGCTCACTGTAACACACCCCACACCCCTCACCCCTCACTGTAACACACCCCTCACCCCTCACCCCACACCCCTCACTGTAAAACACCCCACACCCCTCATCCCACACTCCTCACTGTAAAACACCCCACACCCCTCACCCTACACCCCTCACTGTAAAACACCCCTCACCCCACACTCCTCACTGTAACACACCCCTCACCCCTCACCCTACACCCCTCACTGTAACACACCCCTCACCCCTCACCCTACACCCCTCACTGTAAAACACCCCACACCACACAATGCTCACCCTACAACCTTCACCCCTCACCCCTCACCCCTCACTGTAACACACCCCTCACTGTAACACACCCCACAACCCTCACCCCACACCCCTCATTGTAACACACCCCTCACCCCTCACTGTAACACACCCCTAACCCATCACTGTAACACACCCCTCACTGTAACACACCCCACACCCCTCACTGTAACATACCCCTCACTGTAATACACCCCTCACTCTTCACCTCACACCCCTCACTGTAACACACCCCACACCACTCACCTTACCCCCACACCCCACTCCACATCCCTCACCCCTCACCCAACACCCCTCACTGTAACACACCCCACACCCCTCACCCCAAACCCCTCACCTCACACACCCCACCCCACACCCCTCACCCCTCACCCAACACCCCTCACTGTAACACACCCCACACCCCTCACCTCACACACCCCACCCCACACCCCTCACCCCTCACCCAACACCCCTCACTGTAACACACCCCACACCCCTCACCCCTCACCCAACAACCCTCACTGTAACACACCCCTCACTCCTCAACCCACCCCCTCACTGTAACACACCCCACACCCCTCACTCCACACCCCTCACTGTAACACACCCCAAACCCCTCACTCCTCACCCCACATCCCTCACCCCTCACCCCACAGCCCTAACCCCAGACCCCTCACTGTAACACACCCCACACCCCTCACCCCTCACCCCTCACTGTAACACACCCCACACCCTCACCCCACACCCCTCACCCCACAACCCACACTGTAACACACCCCACACCTCTCACGGTAACACAACCCACACTGTAACACACCCCACACCCTACTCCCTAATCTCTCATCCCTCAACGTACACCCCACACCCCTCACCCCACACCCTTCACTGTAACACACCCCACACCCCTCACCCCACCCCCTCACTGTAACACACCCCACACCCCTCACTCCACACCCCTCACTGCAATACACCCCAAACCCCTCACTCCTCACCCCACATCCCTCACCCCTCACCCCACAGCCCTAACCCCACACCCCTCACTGTAACACACCCCACACCAAGACCCCACACCCCTCACTGTAACACACCCCACACCCCTCACCCCTCACCCCTCACTGTAACACACCCCACACCAAGACCCCACAACCCTCACTGTAACACACCCAACACCACACACCGCTCACCCTACAACCCTCACCCCACACTGTAACACACCCCTCACAGTGACACACCCCACACTGTAACACACCCCTCACTGTAACTCACCCCTCACAGTGACACACCCCACACTGTAACACACCCCTCACTGTAACTCACCCCACACTGTGACACACCCCACACTGTAACTCACCCCACACTGTGATACGCCCCACACTATAACACACCCCTCACTCCCACCACACACCCCTCACTGTAACACACCCCTCACTCCTCACCCCACATCCTTCACCCCTCACCGCACATCCCTCACCCCTCACCCCACAGCCCTAACCCCACACCCCTCACTGTAACACACCCCACATCCCTCACCCCTCACCCCTCACTGTAACACACCCCACACCCCTCACTGTAACACCACACACCACACACTGGTCAAGCTACAATCCTCACTCCACACTGTAACTCACCCCTCACAGTGACACACCCCACACTGTAACACACCCCACACTGTAACTCACCCCTCACAGTGACACACCCCACACTGTGACACACCCCACACTGTAACTCACCACTCACAGTGACACACCCCACACTGTGACACACCCCACACTGCAACTCACCCCTCACAGTGACACACCCCACACTGTAACACGCCCCACACTGTAACACACCCCTCACAGTGACACACCCCACACTGTGACACACCCCTCACTATAATACACCCCACAGAGTGACACACCCCTCACTGTGACACACCCCACACTGTGACACACCCCACACTGTGACACACCCCTCACTATAATACACCCCACAGAGTGACACACCCCTCACTGTGACGCACCCCTCACAGTGACACACCCCACACTGTGACACACCCCTCACTATAATACACCCCACAGAGTGACACACCCCTCACTGTGATGCACCCCTCACAGTGACACACCCCACACTGTGACACACCCCTCACTATAATACACCCCACAGAGTGACACACCCCTCACTGTGACACACCCATCACTGTGACACACCCCACACTGTGACACACCCCTCACTATAATACACCCCACAGAGTGACACACCCCTCACTGTGACACACCCATCACTGTGACACACCCCACACAGTGACACACCTCTCACTGGAACACACCCCTCACTGTGACACACCCCTCACTGGAACACACCCCACACTGTGACACACCCCACACTGGAGCACACCCCACACTGTGACACACCCCACACTGTGACACACCCCACACTATAACACACTCCACACTGTAACAACCCCTCACAGTGACACACCCCTCACTGTAACACACCCCTCACAGTGACACACCCCACACAGTGACACACCCCACACTGTGACACACCCCACACTGGAGCACACCCCACACTGTGACACACCCCATACTGTAACACACCCCACACTGTGACACACCCCACACTATAACACACCCCTCACAGTGACACACCCCACACTATAACACACCCCTCACTGTAACAACCCCTCACAGTGACACACCCCTCACTGTAACACACCCCTCACAGTGACACACCCCACACTATAACACACCCCTCACTGTAACAACCCCTCACAGTGACACACCCCTCACTGTAACACACCCCTTACAGTGACACACCCCACACTGTAACACACCCCACACTGTGACACACCCCACACAGTGAGACACCCCAGACAGTGACACACCCCACACTGTAACACACCCCACACTGTGACACACCCCACACAGTGACACACCCCACACTATAACACACCCCTCACAGTGACACACCCCTCACTGTAACACACCCCTTACAGTGACACACCCCACACTGTAACACACCCCACACTATAACACACCCCACACTGTAACAACCCCTCACAGTGACACACCCCACACTGTAACACACCCCTTACAGTGACACACCCCACACTGTAACACACCCCACACTATAACACACCCCACACTGTAACAACCCCTCACAGTGACACACCCCTCACTGTAACACACCCCTTACAGTGACACACTCCACACTGTAACACACCCCACACTATAACACACCCCACACTGTAACAACCCCTCACAGTGACACACCCCTCACTGTAACACACCCCTTACAGTGACACACTCCACACTGTAACACACCCGACACTGTGACACACCCCACACTGTGACACACGCCACACAGTGACACACCCCTCACTGTAACACACCCCTTACAGTGACACACCCCACACTGTGACACACCCCTCACTGTAACACACCTCACACTGTAACAAACCCCACACTGTGACACACCCCACACTGTAACACACCCCACACTGTAACACACCCCACACTGTGACACACCCCACAGAGTGACACACTCTACACTGTGACACACCCCACAGAGTGACACACCCCACACTGTAACACACCCCTCACAGTGACACACCCCTCACTGGAGCACACCCCACACTGTAACACACCCCACACTGTAACACACACCTCACTGTAACACACCCCACACTGTGACACACCCCACACTGTGACACACTCCACACTGTAACAACCCCTCACAGTGACACACCCCACACTGTAACAGACCCCTCACTGTAACACACCCCACACTGTGACACACCCCACACTGTGACACACCCCTCACAGTGACACACCCCACACTGTGACACACCCCACACTGTAACACACCCCTCACAGTGACACACCCCTCACTGGAGCACACCCCACACTGTAACACACCCCACACTATGACACACCCCACACAGTGACACACCCCACACTATGACACACCCCACACAGTGACACACCCCACACTGTAACAGACCCCACACTATGACACACCCCACACAGTGACACACCCCACACTGTAACACACCCCTCACAGTGACACACCCCTCACTGGAGCACACCCCACACTGTAACACACCCGACACTGTGACACACCCCTCACAGTGACACACCCCTCACTGGAGCACACACAACACTGTAACACACCCCACACTGTGACACACCCCACAATGTGACACACCCCACACTGTAACACACCCCTCACTGTGACACACCACTCACTGTGACACACCCCACACTGTAACACACCCCACACTATGACACACCCCACACAGTGACACACCCCACACTGTAACACACCCCACACTGTAACACACCCCTCACTGTGACACACCACTCACTGTGACACACCCCACACTGTAACACACCCCTCACTGTAACACTCTCCGATATACCCCACACTGTAACACTATCCGATATACCCCACACTGTAACACTCTCCGATATACCCCTCACTGTAACACTCTCTGATATACCCCTCACTGTAACACTCTCCGATATACCCCAAACTGTAACACTCTCTGATATATCCCACACTGTAACAATCTCCGATATACCCCACAATGTAACGCTGACACACCCCCTCACTGTAATACTCTCCGATATACCCCTCACTGTAATACTCTCCGATATATCCCTCACTTTAACACTCTCCGATATACCCCTCACTTTAACACTCTCCGATATACCCCTCACTGTAAAACTCTCCGATATACCCCTCACTGTAACTCTCTCCGATATACCCCTCACTGTAACACTCTCCGAAATACCCCACACTGTAACACTGTCCGATATACCCCTCACCGTAACACTCTCCGATATACCCCTCACTGTAACACTCACCGATATACCCCTCGCCGTAACACTCACCGATATACCCCACAATGTAACACTGACACACCCCCTCACTGTAATACTCTCCAATATACCCCTCACTGTAGCACTCTCTGATATATCCCACACTGTAACACTCTCCAATATACCCCACAATGTAACACTCACCGATATACCCCTCACCGTAACACTCTCCGATATACCCCTCACTGTAACACTCTCTGATATACCCCACACTGTAACACTCTCCGATATACCCCACACTGTAACACTCTCCGATATATCCCTCACTGTAACACTCTCCGATATACCCCAAACTCTAACACTCTCCGATATACCCCTCATTGTTACACTCTCCGATATACCCCTCACTGTAACACTCTCCGATATACCCCTCACTGTAACACTCTCCGATATACCCCAAACTGTAACACTGTCCGATATACCCCTCACTGTAACACACTCCGATATACCCCTCACTGTAACACTCTCTGATATACCCCTCACTGTAACACACTACGATATACCCCTCACTGTAACACTCTCTGATATACCCCACACTGTAGCACTATACGATATACCCCTCACTGTAACACTGTCCGATATACCCGAAACTGTCACATTCTCCGATATACCCCACACTGTAACACTCTCCGATATACCCCTCAGTGTAACACTCTCCGATATACCCCTCACTGTAACACTGTCCGATATACCCGAAACTGTCACACTCTCCGATATACCCCACACTGTAACACTCTCCGATATATCCCACACTGTAACACTCTCCCATATACCCCACAATGTAACGCTGACACACCCCCTCACTGTAATACCCTCCGATATACCCCTCACTGTAATAATCTCCGATATATCCCTCACTTTAACACTCTCCGATATACCCCTCATTGTAACACTCACCGATATACCCCTCACCGTAACACTCTCCGATATACCCCTCACTGTAACTCTCTCCGATATACCCCTCACGGTAACACTCTCCGATATACCCCACACTGTAACACTCTCCGATATACCCCTCACTGTAACACTGTCCGATATACCACACACTGTAACACTCTCCGATATACCCCTCACTGTAACACTCACCGATATACCCCACACTGTAACACTCTCTGATATACCCCTCATTGTTACACTCTCCGATATACCCCTCACCGTAACACTCTCCAATATACCCCACACTGTAACACTCTCTGATATACCCCTCACTGAAACACTCTCCGATATTCCCCTCACTGTAACACTCTCCGATATATCCCTAACTGTAACACTCTCCGATATACCCCACACTGTAACACTTTCCGATATACCCCTCAGTGTAACACTCTCCGATATACCCCACACTGTAACACTCTCTGATATATCCCACACTGTAACACTCTCCTATATACCCCACAATGTAACGCTGACACACCCCCTCACTGTAATACCCTCCGATATACCCCTCACTGTAATACTCTCCGATATATCCCTCACTTTAACACTCTCCGATATACCCCTCATTGTAACACTCACCGATATACCCCTCACCGTAACACTCTCCGATATACCCCTCACTGTAACTCTCTCCGATATACCCCTCACTGTAACACTCTCCGATATACCCCACACTGTAACACTCTCCGATATACCCCTCACTGTAACACTGTCCGATATACCACACACTGTAACACTCTCCGATATACCCCTCACTGTAACACTCTCCGATATACCCCACACTGTAACACTCTCCGATATACCCCTCACTGTAACACTCTCCGATATACCATACACTGTAACACTCTCCGATATACCCCACACTGTAACACTCTCTGATATACCCCTCATTGTTACACTCTCCGATATACCCCTCACTGTAACACTCTCCGATATACCCCACACTGTAACACTCTCTGATATACCCCTCATTGTTACACTCTCCGATATACCCCTCACTGTAACACTCTCCGATATACCCCTCACTGTCACACTCTCCGATATACCCCACACTGTAACACTCTCCGATATACCCCTCACTGTAACACTCTCCGATATACCCCTCACTGTAACACTCTCCGATATACCGCACACTGTAACACTCTCCGATATACCCCACACTGTAATGCTCTCCGATATACCCCACACTGTAACACACTCTGATATACTCCTCACTGTAACACTCTCCGATATACCGCACACTGTAACACTCTCCGATATACCCCACAATGTAACGCTGACACACACCCTCACTGTAATACTCTCCGATATACCCCTCACTGTAACACTCTCTGATATATCCCACACTGTAACACTCTCCGATATACCCCACAATGTAACGCTGACACACCCCCTCACTGTAATACTCTCCGATATACCCCTCACTGTAACACTCTCTGATATATCCCACACTGTAACACTCTCCGATATACCCCACAATGTAACGCTGACACACCCCCTCACTGTAATACTCTCCGATATACCCCTCCCTGTAATACTCTCCGATATATCCCTCACTTTAACACTCTCCGATATACCCTTCACTGTAACACTCTCCGATATACCCCTCACTGTAACACTGTCCGATATACCCGAAACTGTCACATTCTCCGATATAGCCCTCACTGTAACACTCTCCGATATACCCCACACTGTAACACTCTCTGATATACCCCTCATTGGTACACTCTCCGATATACCCCTCAATGTAACACTCTCCGATATACCCCTCACTGTCACACTCTCCGATATACCCCACAATGTAACACTGACACACCCCCTCACTGTAATACCCTCCGATATACCCCTCACTGTAATACTCTCCGATATATCCCTCACTTTAACACTCTCCGATATACCCCTCATTGTAACACTCACCGATATACCCCTCACCGTAACACTCTCCGATATACCCCGCACTGTAACTCTCTCCGATATACCCCTCACTGTAACACTATCCGATATACCCCACACTGTAACACTCTCCGATATACCCCTCACTGTAACACTGTCCGTTATACCACACACTGTAACACTCTCCGATATACCCCTCACTGTAACACTCTCCGATATACCCCACACTGTAACACTCTCCAATATACCCCTCACTGTAACACTCTCCGATATACCACACACTGTAACACTCTCCGATATACCCCTCACTGTAACACTCTCCGATATACCCCTCACTGTAACACTCTCCGATATACCTGAAACTGTCACATTCTCCGATATACCCGCCACTGTAACACTCTCCGATATACCCCACATTGTTACACTCTCCGATATACCCCTCACTGTAACACTCTCCGATATACCCCTCACTGTCACACTCTCCGATATACCCCACACTGTAACACTCTCCGATATACCCCACACTGTAACACTCTCTGATATATCCCACACTGTAACACTCTCCGATATACCCTACAATGTAACGCTGACACACCCCCTCACTGTAATACCCTCCGATATACCCCTCACTGTAACACTCTCCGATATATCCCTCACTTTAACACTCTCCGATATACCCCTCATTGTAACACTCACCGATATACCCCTCACTGTAACTCTCTCCGATATACCCCTCACTGTAACACTCTCCGATATACCCCTCACTGTAACACTGTCCGATATACCACACACTGTAACACTCTCCGATATACCCCTCACTGTAACACTCTCCGATATACCCCACACTGTAACACTCTCCGATATACCCCTCACTGTAACACTCTCCGATATACCACACACTGTAACACTCTCCGATATACCCCCCACTGTAACACTCTCCGATATACCCCACACTGTAACACTCTCTGATATACCCCTCATTGTTACACTCTCCGATATACCCCTCACTGTAACACTCTCCGATATACCCCTCACTGTCACACTCTCCGATATACCCCACACTGTAACACTCTCCGATATACCCCTCACTGTAACACTCTCCGATATACCCCTCACTGTAACACTCTCCGATATACCGCACACTGTAACACTCTCCGAAATACCCCACACTGTAATGCTCTCCGATATACCCCACACTGTAACACTCTCTGATATACCCCTCACTGTAACACTCTCCGATATAGCCCACACTGTAACACTCTCCGATATACCCCACAATGTAACGCTGACACACACCCTCACTGTAATACTCTCCGATATACCCCTCACTGTAACACTCTCTGATATATCCCACACTGTAACACTCTCCGATATACCCCACAATGTAACGCTGACACACCCCCTCACTGTAATACTCTCCGATATACCCCTCACAGTAACACTCTCTGATATATCCCACACTGTAACACTCTCCGATATACCCCACAATGTAACGCTGACACACCCCCTCACTGTAATACTCTCCGATATACCCCTCCCTGTAATATTCTCCGATATATCCCTCACTTTAACACTCTCCGATATACCCTTCACTGTAACACTCTCCGATATACCCCTCACTGTAACACTGTCCGATATACCCGAAACTGTCACATTCTCCGATATAGCCCTCACTGTAACACTCTCCGATATACCCCACACTGTAACACTCTCTGATATACCCCTCATTGTTACACTCTCCGATATACCCCTCAATGTAACACTCTCCGATATACCCCTCACTGTCACACTCTCCGATATCCCCCACACTGTAACACTCTGATTTACCCCACACTGTCGCACTCTCCGATATACCCCTCACCGTAACACTCTCCAATATACCCCACACTGTAACACTCTCTGATATATCCCACACTGTAACACTCTCCGAAATACTCCACAATGTAACGCTGACACACCCCCTCACTGTAATACCCTCCAATATACCCCTCACTGTAATACTTTCCGATATATCCCTCACTTTAACACTCTCCGATATACCCCTCATTGTAACACTCACCGATATACCCCTCACCGTAACACTCTCCGATATACCCCTCACTGTAACTCTCTCCGATATACCCTTCACTGTAACACTCTCCGATATACCCCACACCGTAACACTCTCCGATATACCCCACACTGTAACACTCTCCAATATACCCCTCACTGTAACACTCTCCGATATACCCCTCACTGTAACACTCACCGATATACCCCTCACTGTAACACTCTCCGATATACCCCAAACTGTAACACTCTCCGATATATCCCTCACTGTAACACTCTCCGATATACCCCTCACTGTAACACTGTCCGATATACCACACACTGTAACACTCTCCGATATACCCTTCACTGAAACACTCTCCGATATACCCCACACTGTAACACTCTCCAATATACCCCTCACTGTAACACTGTCCGATATACCACACACTGTAACACTCTCCGATATACCCCACACTGTAATACTCTCCGATATGCCCTTCATTGTAACACTCACCGATATACCCCTCACCGTAACACTCTCCGATATACCCCACACTGTAACACTCTCCAATATACCCCTCACTGTAACACTCTCCGATATACCCCTCACTGTAACACTCACCGATATACCCCTCACTGTAACACACTCCGATATACCCCACACTGTAACACTCTCCGATATACCCCTCACTGTAACACTCTCCGATATACCCCAAACTGTAACACTCTCCGATATATCCCTCACTGTAACACTCTCCGATATACCCCTCACTGTAACACTCTCCGACATACCCCAAACTGTAACACTCTCCGATATATCCCTCACTGTAACACTCTCCGATATACCCCTCACTGTAACACTCTCTGAAATACCCCACACTGTAACACTGTCCGATATACCCCTCACCGTAACACTCTCCGATATACCCCTCACTGTAACACTCACCGATATACCCCTCACCGTAACACTCTCCGATATACCCAACAATGTAACGCCGACACACACCCTCACTGTAATACTGTCCAATAAAGCCCTCACTGTAACACTCTCTGATATATCCCACACTGTAACACTCTCCAATATACCCCACAATGTAACGCTGATACACCCCCACACTGTAATACTCTCCGATATACCCCTCACTGTAATACTCTCCGATATATCCCTCACTTTAACACTCTCCGATATACCCCTCATTGTAACACTCACCGATATACCCCTCACCGTAACACTCTCCGATATACCCCTCACTGTAACTCTCTCCGATATACCCCTCACTGTAACACTCTCCGATATACCCCACACTGTAACACTCTCCGATATACCCCTCACTGTAACACTGTCCGATATAACACACACTGTAACACTCTCCGATACACCCCTCACTGAAACACTCTCCGATATTCCCCACAGTGTAACACTCTCCGATATACCCCACACTGTAACACTCTCCGATATACCCCTCACTGTAACACTCTCCGATATACCCCTCACTGTAACTCTCTCCGATATACCCCACACTGTAACACTCTCCGATAAACCCCTCACTGTAACACTCTCCGATATACCCCAAACTGTAACACTGTCCGATATACCCCACACTGTAACACTCTCCGATATACCCCTCACTGTAACACACTCCGATATACCCCTCACTGTAACACTCTCTGATATACCCCACACTGTAGCACTATACGATATACCCCTCACTGTAACACTCTCCGATATACCCCTCACTGTCACACTCTCCGATATACCCCACACTGTAACACTCTCCGATATACCCCACAATGTAACGCTGACACACCCCCTCACTGTAATACTCTCCGATATACCCCTCCCTGTAATACTCTCCGATATATCCCTCACTTTAACACTCTCCGATATACCCTTCACTGTAACACTCTCCGATATACCCCTCACTGTAACACTGTCCGATATACCCGAAACTGTCACATTCTCCGATATAGCCCTCACTGTAACACTCTCCGATATACCCCACACTGTAACACTCTCTGATATACCCCTCATTGGTACACTCTCCGATATACCCCTCAATGTAACACTCTCCGATATACCCCTCACTGTCACACTCTCCGATATACCCCACAATGTAACACTGACACACCCCCTCACTGTAATACCCTCCGATATACCCCTCACTGTAATACTCTCCGATATATCCCTCACTTTAACACTCTCCGATATACCCCTCATTGTAACACTCACCGATATACCCCTCACCGTAACACTCTCCGATATACCCCGCACTGTAACTCTCTCCGATATACCCCTCACTGTAACACTATCCGATATACCCCACACTGTAACACTCTCCGATATACCCCTCACTGTAACACTGTCCGTTATACCACACACTGTAACACTCTCCGATATACCCCTCACTGTAACACTCTCCGATATACCCCACACTGTAACACTCTCCAATATACCCCTCACTGTAACACTCTCCGATATACCACACACTGTAACACTCTCCGATATACCCCTCACTGTAACACTCTCCGATATACCCCTCACTGTAACACTCTCCGATATACCTGAAACTGTCACATTCTCCGATATACCCGTCACTGTAACACTCTCCGATATACCTCACATTGTTACACTCTCCGATATACCCCTCACTGTAACACTCTCCGATATACCCCTCACTGTCACACTCTCCGATATACCCCACACTGTAACACTCTGATATACCCCACACTGTCGCACTCTCCGATATACCCCTCACCGTAACACTCTCCAATATACCCCACACTGTAACACTCTCTGATATACCCCTCACTGAAACACTCTCCGATATTCCCCTCACTGTAACACTCTCCGATATATCCCTCACTGTAACACTCTCCGATATACCCCTCAGTGTAACACTCTCCGATATACCCCACACTGTAACACTCTCTGATATATCCCACACTGTAACACTCTCCGATATACCCTACAATGTAACGCTGACACACCCCCTCACTGTAATACCCTCCGATATACCCCTCACTGTAACACTCTCCGATATATCCCTCACTTTAACACTCTCCGATATACCCCTCATTGTAACACTCACCAATATACCCCTCACTGTAACTCTCTCCGATATACCCCTCACTGTAACACTCTCCGATATACCCCTCACTGTAACACTGTCCGATATACCACACACTGTAACACTCTCCGATATACCCCTCACTGTAACACTCTCCGATATACCCCACACTGTAACACTCTCCGATATACCCCTCACTGTAACACTCTCCGATATACCACACACTGTAACACTCTCCGATATACCCCCCACTGTAACACTCTCCGATATACCCCACACTGTAACACTCTCTGATATACCCCTCATTGTTACACTCTCCGATATACCCCTCACTGTAACACTCTCCGATATACCCCTCACTGTCACACTCTCCGATATACCCCACACTGTAACACTCTCCGATATACCCCTCACTGTAACACTCTCCGATATACCCCTCACTGTAACACTCTCCGATATACCGCACACTGTAACACTCTCCGAAATACCCCACACTGTAATGCTCTCCGATATACCCCACACTGTAACACTCTCTGATATACCCCTCACTGTAACACTCTCCGATATAGCCCACACTGTAACACTCTCCGATATACCCCACAATGTAACGCTGACACACACCCTCACTGTAATACTCTCCGATATACCCCTCACTGTAACACTCTCTGATATATCCCACACTGTAACACTCTCCGATATACCCCACAATGTAACGCTGACACACACCCTCACTGTAATACTCTCCGATATACCCCTCACAGTAACACTCTCTGATATATCCCACACTGTAACACTCTCCGATATACCCCACAATGTAACGCTGACACACCCCCTCACTGTAATACTCTCCGATATACCCCTCCCTGTAATATTCTCCGATATATCCCTCACTTTAACACTCTCCGATATACCCTTCACTGTAACACTCTCCGATATACCCCTCACTGTAACACTGTCCGATATACCCGAAACTGTCACATTCTCCGATATAGCCCTCACTGTAACACTCTCCGATATACCCCACACTGTAACACTCTCTGATATACCCCTCATTGTTACACTCTCCGATATACCCCTCAATGTAACACTCTCCGATATACCCCTCACTGTCACACTCTCCGATATCCCCCACACTGTAACACTCTGATTTACCCCACACTGTCGCACTCTCCGATATACCCCTCACCGTAACACTCTCCAATATACCCCACACTGTAACACTCTCTGATATATCCCACACTGTAACACTCTCCGAAATACTCCACAATGTAACGCTGACACACCCCCTCCCTGTAATACCCTCCAATATACCCCTCACTGTAATACTTTCCGATATATCCCTCACTTTAACACTCTCCGATATACCCCTCATTGTAACACTCACCGATATACCCCTCACCGTAACACTCTCCGATATACCCCTCACTGTAACTCTCTCCGATATACCCTTCACTGTAACACTCTCCGATATACCCCACACCGTAACACTCTCCGATATACCCCACACTGTAACACTCTCCAATATACCCCTCACTGTAACACTCTCCGATATACCCCTCACTGTAACACTCACCGATATACCCCTCACTGTAACACTCTCCGATATACCCCAAACTGTAACACTCTCCGATATATCCCTCACTGTAACACTGTCCGATATACCCCTCACTGTAACACTGTCCGATATACCACACACTGTAACACTCTCCGATATACCCTTCACTGTAACACTCTCCGATATACCCCACACTGTAACACTCTCCAATATACCCCTCACTGTAACACTGTCCGATATACCACACACTGTAACACTCTCCGATATACCCCACACTGTAACACTCTCCGATATGCCCTTCATTGTAACACTCACCGATATACCCCTCACCGTAACACTCTCCGATATACCCCACACTGTAACACTCTCCAATATACCCCTCACTGTAACACTCTCCGATATACCCCTCACTGTAACACTCACCGATATACCCCTCACTGTAACACACTCCGATATACCCCACACTGTAACACTCTCCGATATACCCCTCACTGTAACACTCTCCGACATACCCCAAACTGTAACACTCTCCGATATATCCCTCACTGTAACACTCTCCGATATACCCCTCACTGTAACACTCTCCGAAATACCCCACACTGTAACACTGTCCGATATACCCCTCACCGTAACACTCTCCGATATACCCCTCACTGTAACACTCACCGATATACCCCTCACCGTAACACTCTCCGATATACCCAACAATGTAACGCCGACACACACCCTCACTGTAATACTGTCCAATAAAGCCCTCACTGTAACACTCTCTGATATATCCCACACTGTAACACTCTCCAATATACCCCACAATGTAACGCTGATACACCCCCACACTGTAATACTCTCCGATATACCCCTCACTGTAATACTCTCCGATATATCCCTCACTTTAACACTCTCCGATATACCCCTCATTGTAACACTCACCGATATACCCCTCACCGTAACACTCTCCGATATACCCCTCACTGTAACTCTCTCCGATATACCCCTCACTGTAACACTCTCCGATATACCCCACACTGTAACACTCTCCGATATACCCCTCACTGTAACACTGTCCGATATAACACACACTGTAACACTCTCCGATACACCCCTCACTGAAACACTCTCCGATATTCCCCACAGTGTAACACTCTCCGATATACCCCACACTGTAACACTCTCCGATATACCCCTCACTGTAACACTCTCCGATATACCCCTCACTGTAACTCTCTCCGATATACCCCACACTGTAACACTCTCCGATAAACCCCTCACTGTAACACTCTCCGATATACCCCAAACTGTAACACTGTCCGATATACCCCACACTGTAACACTCTCCGATATACCCCTCACTGTAACACACTCCGATATACCCCTCACTGTAACACTCTCTGATATACCCCACACTGTAGCACTATACGATATACCCCTCACTGTAACACTCTCCGATATACCCCTCACTGTCACACTCTCCGATATACCCCACACTGTAACACTCTCCGATATACCCCACAATGTAACGCTGACACACCCCCTCACTGTAATACTCTCCGATATACCCCTCCCTGTAATACTCTCCGATATATCCCTCACTTTAACACTCTCCGATATACCCTTCACTGTAACACTCTCCGATATACCCCTCACTGTAACACTGTCCGATATACCCGAAACTGTCACATTCTCCGATATAGCCCTCACTGTAACACTCTCCGATATACCCCACACTGTAACACTCTCTGATATACCCCTCATTGGTACACTCTCCGATATACCCCTCAATGTAACACTCTCCGATATACCCCTCACTGTCACACTCTCCGATATACCCCACAATGTAACACTGACACACCCCCTCACTGTAATACCCTCCGATATACCCCTCACTGTAATACTCTCCGATATATCCCTCACTTTAACACTCTCCGATATACCCCTCATTGTAACACTCACCGATATACCCCTCACCGTAACACTCTCCGATATACCCCGCACTGTAACTCTCTCCGATATACCCCTCACTGTAACACTATCCGATATACCCCACACTGTAACACTCTCCGATATACCCCTCACTGTAGCACTGTCCGTTATACCACACACTGTAACACTCTCCGATATACCCCTCACTGTAACACTCTCCGATATACCCCACACTGTAACACTCTCCAATATACACCTCACTGTAACACTCTCCGATATACCACACACTGTAACACTCTCCGATATACCCCTCACTGTAACACTCTCCGATATACCCCTCACTGTAACACTCTCCGATATACCTGAAACTGTCACATTCTCCGATATACCCGTCACTGTAACACTCTCCGATATACCCCACATTGTTACACTCTCCGATATACCCCTCACTGTAACACTCTCCGATATACCCCTCACTGTCACACTCTCCGATATACCCCACACTGTAACACTCTGATATACCCCACACTGTCGCACTCTCCGATATACCCCTCACCGTAACACTCTCCAATATACCCCACACTGTAACACTCTCTGATATACCCCTCACTGAAACACTCTCCGATATTCCCCTCACTGTAACACTCTCCGATATATCCCTCACTGTAACACTCTCCGATATACCCCTCAGTGTAACACTCTCCGATATACCCCACACTGTAACACTCTCTGATATATCCCACACTGTAACACTCTCCGATATACCCTACAATGTAACGCTGACACACCCCCTCACTGTAATACCCTCCGATATACCCCTCACTGTAACACTCTCCGATATATCCCTCACTTTAACACTCTCCGATATACCCCTCATTGTAACACTCACCGATATACCCCTCACTGTAACTCTCTCCGATATACCCCTCACTGTAACACTCTCCGATATACCCCTCACTGTAACACTGTCCGATATACCACACACTGTAACACTCTCCGATATACCCCTCACTGTAACACTCTCCGATATACCCCACACTGTAACACTCTCCGATATACCCCTCACTGTAACACTCTCCGATATACCACACACTGTAACACTCTCCGATATACCCCCCACTGTAACACTCTCCGATATACCCCACACTGTAACACTCTCTGATATACCCCTCATTGTTACACTCTCCGATATACCCCTCACTGTAACACTCTCCGATATACCCCTCACTGTCACACTCTCCGATATACCCCACACTGTAACACTCTCCGATATACCCCTCACTGTAACACTCTCCGATATACCCCTCACTGTAACACTCTCCGATATACCGCACACTGTAACACTCTCCGAAATACCCCACACTGTAATGCTCTCCGATATACCCCACACTGTAACACTCTCTGATATACCCCTCACTGTAACACTCTCCGATATAGCCCACACTGTAACACTCTCCGATATACCCCACAATGTAACGCTGACACACACCCTCACTGTAATACTCTCCGATATACCCCTCACTGTAACACTCTCTGATATATCCCACACTGTAACACTCTCCGATATACCCCACAATGTAACGCTGACACACCCCCTCACTGTAATACTCTCCGATATACCCCTCACAGTAACACTCTCTGATATATCCCACACTGTAACACTCTCCGATATACCCCACAATGTAACGCTGACACACCCCCTCACTGTAATACTCTCCGATATACCCCTCCCTGTAATATTCTCCGA
The DNA here is from genome assembly GCF_047496795.1 of Chiloscyllium punctatum. Classification (NCBI taxonomy): domain Eukaryota; kingdom Metazoa; phylum Chordata; class Chondrichthyes; order Orectolobiformes; family Hemiscylliidae; genus Chiloscyllium; species Chiloscyllium punctatum. Next base: position 181,131,427 of record NC_092739.1, read on the forward strand.
TATATCCCTCACTTTAACACTCTCCGATATACCCTTCACTGTAACACCCTCCGATATACCCCTCACTGTAACACTGTCCGATATACCCGAAACTGTCACATTCTCCGATATAGCCCTCACTGTAACACTCTCCGATATACCCCACACTGTAACACTCTCTGATATACCCCTCATTGTTACACTCTCCGATATACCCCTCACCTTAACACTCTCCAATATACCCCTCACTGTCACACTCTCCGATATCCCCCACACTGTAACACTCTGATTTACCCCACACTGTCGCACTCTCCGATATATCCCTCACCGTAACACTCTCCAATATACCCCACACTGTAACACTCTCTGATATATCCCACACTGTAACACTCTCCGAAATACTCCACAATGTAACGCTGACACACCCCCTCACTGTAATACCCTCCAATATACCCCTCACTGTAATACTTTCCGATATATCCCTCACTTTAACACTCTCCGATATACCCCTCATTGTAACACTCACCGATATACCCCTCACCGTAACACTCTCCGATATACCCCTCACTGTAACTCTCTCCGATATACCCTTCACTGTAACACTCTCCGATATACCCCACACCGTAACACTCTCCGATATACCCCACACTGTAACACTCTCCAATATACCCCTCACTGTAACACTCTCCGATATACCCCTCACTGTAACACTCACCGATATACCCCTCACTGTAACACTCTCCGATATACCCCAAACTGTAACACTCTCCGATATATCCCTCACTGTAACACTCTCCGATATACCCCTCACTGTAACACTGTCCGATATACCACACACTGTAACACTCTCCGATATACCCTTCACTGTAACACTCTCCGATATACCCCACACTGTAACACTCTCCAATATACCCCTCACTGTAACACTGTCCGATATACCACACACTGTAACACTCTCCGATATACCCCACACTGTAACACTCTCCGATATGCCCTTCATTGTAACACTCACCGATATACCCCTCACCGTAACACTCTCCGATATACCCCACACTGTAACACTCTCCAATATACCCCTCACTGTAACACTCTCCGATATACCCCTCACTGTAACACTCACCGATATACCCCTCACTGTAACACACTCCGATATACCCCACACTGTAACACTCTCCGATATACCCCTCACTGTAACACTCTCCGATATACCCCAAACTGTAACACTCTCCGATATATCCCTCACTGTAACACTCTCCGATATACCCCTCACTGTAACACTCTCCGACATACCCCAAACTGTAACACTCTCCGATATATCCCTCACTGTAACACTCTCCGATATACCCCTCACTGTAACACTCTCCGAAATACCCCACACTGTAACACTGTCCGATATACCCCTCACCGTAACACTCTCCGATATACCCCTCACTGTAACACTCACCGATATACCCCTCACCGTAACACTCTCCGATATACCCAACAATGTAACGCCGACACACACCCTCACTGTAATACTGTCCAATAAAGCCCTCACTGTAACACTCTCTGATATATCCCACACTGTAACACTCTCCAATATACCCCACAATGTAACGCTGATACACCCCCACACTGTAATACTCTCCGATATACCCCTCACTGTAATACTCTCCGATATATCCCTCACTTTAACACTCTCCGATATACCCCTCATTGTAACACTCACCGATATACCCCTCACCGTAACACTCTCCGATATACCCCTCACTGTAACTCTCTCCGATATACCCCTCACTGTAACACTCTCCGATATACCCCACACTGTAACACTCTCCGATATACCCCTCACTGTAACACTGTCCGATATAACACACACTGTAACACTCTCCGATACACCCCTCACTGAAACACTCTCCGATATTCCCCACAGTGTAACACTCTCCGATATACCCCACACTGTAACACTCTCCGATATACCCCTCACTGTAACACTCTCCGATATACCCCTCACTGTAACTCTCTCCGATATACCCCACACTGTAACACTCTCCGATAAACCCCTCACTGTAACACTCTCCGATATACCCCAAACTGTAACACTGTCCGATATACCCCACACTGTAACACTCTCCGATATACCCCTCACTGTAACACACTCCGATATACCCCTCACTGTAACACTCTCTGATATACCCCACACTGTAGCACTATACGATATACCCCTCACTGTAACAGTCTCCGATATACCCCTCACTGTCACACTCTCCGATATACCCCACACTGTAACACTCTCCGATATACCCCACACTGTAACACTCTCCGATATACCCCTCACTGTAACACTCTCCGATATACCCCCCACTGTAACACTCTCCGATGTACCCCACTCTGTAACACTCTCTGATATACCCCTTATTGTTACACTCTCCGATATACCCCTCACTGTAACACTCTCCGATATACCCCTCACTGTCACACTCTCCGATATACCCCACACTGTAACACTCTCCGATATACCCCTCACTGTAACACTCTCCGATATACCCCTCACTGTAACACTCTCCGATATACCCCACACTGTAACGCTCTCCGATATACCCCACACTGTAACACTCTCTGATATACCCCTCACTGTAACACTCTCTGATATATCCCACACTGTAACACTCTCCGATATACCCCACAATGTAACGCTGACACACACCCTCAATGTAATACTCTCCGATATACCCCTCACTGTAACACTCTCTGATATATCCCACACTGTAACACTCTCCGATATACCCCACAATGTAACGCTGACACACCCCCTCACTGTAATACTCTCCGATATACCCCTCACTGTAACACTCTCTGATATATCCCACACTGTAACACTCTCCGATATACCCCACAATGTAACGCTGACACACCCCCTCACTGTAATACTCTCCGATATACCCCTCCCTGTAATACTCTCCGATATATCCCTCACTTTAACACTCTCCGATATACCCTTCACTGTAACTCTCTCCGATATACCACTCACTGTAACACTCTCTGATATACCCCTCACTGTAACACTCTCCGATATACCACACACTGTAACACTCTCCGATATACCCCTCACTCTAACACTCTCCGATATACCCCACACTGTAACACTCTCCGATATACCTCTCACTGTAACACTGTCCGATATACCCGAAACTGTCACATTCTCCGATATACCCCTCACTGTAACACTGTCTGATATACCCCACACTGTAACACTCTCCGATATACCCCTCACTGTAACACTCTCCGATATACCCCTCACTGTAACACTGTCCGATATACCCGAAACTGTCACATTTTCCGATATACCCCTCACTGTAACACTCTCCGATATACCCCACACTGTAACACTCTCTGATATACCCCTCATTGTTACACTCTCCGATATACCCCTCACTGTAACACTCTCCGATATACCCCTCACTGTCGCACTCTCCGATATACCCCTCACCGTAACACTCTCCAATATACCCCACACTGTAACACTCTCTGATATACCCCTCATTGTTACACTCTCCGATATACCCCTCACTGTAACACTCTCTGATATACCCCTCACTGAAACACTCTCCGAAATACCCCACAATGTAACGCTGACACACCCCCTCACTGTAATACCCTCCGATATACCCCTCACTGTAATACTCTCCGATATATCCCTCACTTTAACACTCTCCAATATACCCCACAATGTAACGCTGATACACCCCCACACTGTAATACTCTCCGATATACCCCTCACTGTAATACTCTCCGATATATCCCTCACTTTAACACTCTCCGATATACCCCTCATTGTAACACTCACCGATATACCCCTCACCGTAACACTCTCCGATATACCCCTCACTGTAACTCTCTCCGATATACCCCTCACTGTAACACTCTCCGATATACCCCACACTGTAACACTCTCCGATATACCCCTCACTGTAACACTGTCCGATATAACACACACTGTAACACTCTCCGATACACCCCTCACTGAAACACTCTCCGATATTCCCCACAGTGTAACACTCTCCGATATACCCCACACTGTAACACTCTCCGATATACCCCTCACTGTAACACTCTCCGATATACCCCTCACTGTAACTCTCTCCGATATACCCCACACTGTAACACTCTCCGATAAACCCCTCACTGTAACACTCTCCGATATACCCCAAACTGTAACACTGTCCGATATACCCCACACTGTAACACTCTCCGATATACCCCTCACTGTAACACACTCCGATATACCCCTCACTGTAACACTCTCTGATATACCCCACACTGTAGCACTATACGATATACCCCTCACTGTAACACTCTCCGATATACCCCTCACTGTCACACTCTCCGATATACCCCACACTGTAACACTCTCCGATATACCCCACACTGTAACACTCTCCGATATACCCCTCACTGTAACACTCTCCGATATACCCCCCACTGTAACACTCTCCGATGTACCCCACTCTGTAACACTCTCTGATATACCCCTTATTGTTACACTCTCCGATATACCCCTCACTGTAACACTCTCCGATATACCCCTCACTGTCACACTCTCCGATATACCCCACACTGTAACACTCTCCGATATACCCCTCACTGTAACACTCTCCGATATACCCCTCACTGTAACACTCTCCGATATACCCCACACTGTAACGCTCTCCGATATACCCCACACTGTAACACTCTCTGATATACCCCTCACTGTAACACTCTCTGATATATCCCACACTGTAACACTCTCCGATATACCCCACAATGTAACGCTGACACACACCCTCAATGTAATACTCTCCGATATACCCCTCACTGTAACACTCTCTGATATATCCCACACTGTAACACTCTCCGATATACCCCACAATGTAACGCTGACACACCCCCTCACTGTAATACTCTCCGATATACCCCTCACTGTAACACTCTCTGATATATCCCACACTGTAACACTCTCCGATATACCCCACAATGTAACGCTGACACACCCCCTCACTGTAATACTCTCCGATATACCCCTCCCTGTAATACTCTCCGATATATCCCTCACTTTAACACTCTCCGATATACCCTTCACTGTAACTCTCTCCGATATACCACTCACTGTAACACTCTCTGATATACCCCTCACTGTAACACTCTCCGATATACCACACACTGTAACACTCTCCGATATACCCCTCACTCTAACACTCTCCGATATACCCCACACTGTAACACTCTCCGATATACCTCTCACTGTAACACTGTCCGATATACCCGAAACTGTCACATTCTCCGATATACCCCTCACTGTAACACTGTCTGATATACCCCACACTGTAACACTCTCCGATATACCCCTCACTGTAACACTCTCCGATATACCCCTCACTGTAACACTGTCCGATATACCTGAAACTGTCACATTTTCCGATATACCCCTCACTGTCACACTCTCCGATATACCCCACACTGTAACACTCTCTGATATACCCCTCATTGTTACACTCTCCGATATACCCCTCACTGTAACACTCTCCGATATACCCCTCACTGTCGCACTCTCCGATATACCCCTCACCGTAACACTCTCCAATATACCCCACACTGTAATACTCTCTGATATACCCCTCATTGTTACACTCTCCGATATACCCCTCACTGTAACACTCTCTGATATACCCCTCACTGAAACACTCTCCGAAATACCCCACAATGTAACGCTGACACACCCCCTCACTGTAATACCCTCCGATATACCCCTCACTGTAATACTCTCCGATATATCCCTCACTTTAACACTCTCCGATATACCCCTCATTGTAACACTCACCGATATACCCCTCACCGTAACACTCTCCGATATACCCCTCACTGTAACTCTCTCCGATACACCCCTCACTGTAACACTCTCCGATATACCCCACACTGTAACACTCTCCGATATACTCCTCACTGTAACACTGTCCGATATACCCCTCACTGTAACACTCTCCGATATACCCCTCACTGTAACACTGTCCGATATACCGCACACTGTAACACTCTCCGATATACCCCTCACTGTAACACTCTCCGATATACCCCTCACTGTAACACTCTCCGATATACCCCTCACTGTAACACTCTCCGATATACCCCACACTGTAACACTCTCCGATATACCCCTCACTGTAACACTGTCCGATATACCACACACTGTAACACTCTCCGATATACCCCACACTGTAACACACTCTGATATACCCCTCATTGTTACACTCTCCGATATACCCCTCACTCTAACACTCTCCGATATACCCCTCACTGTAACATTCTCCGATATACCCCAAACTGTAACACTGTCCGATATACCCCACACTGTAACACTCTCCGATATACCCCTCACTGTAACACTCTCCGATATGCCCTTTACTGTAACATTCTCCGATATACCCCAAATGTAACACTGTCCGATATACCCCACACTGTAACACACTCCGATATACCCCTCACTGTAACACTCTGTGATATACCCCACACTGTAGCACTATACGATATACCCCTCATTGTAACACTCTCCGATATACCCCTCACTGTAACACTGTCCGATATACCCCACACTGTAACACTCTCTGATATACCCCTCACTGAAACACTCTCCGATATTCCCCTCACTGTAACACTCTCCGATATATCCCTCACTGTAACACTCTCCGATATACCCCACACTGTAACACTCTCCGATATACCCCTCAGTGTAACACTCTCCGATATACCCCACACTGTAACACTCTCTGATATATCCCACACTGTAACACTCTCCGATATACCCCACAATGTAACGCTGACACACCCCCTCACTGTAATACCCTCCGATATACCCCTCATTGTAACACTCAACGATATACCCCTCACTGTAACACTCTCCGATATACCCCTCACTGTAACTCTCTCCGATATACCCCTCACTGTAACACTCTCCGATATACCCCACACTGTAACACTCACCGATATACCCCTCACTGTAACACTGTCCGACATACCACACACTGTAACACTCTCCGATATACCCCTCACTGTAACACTCTCCGATATTCCCCACACTGTAACACTCTCCGATATACCCCTCACTGTAACACTGTCCGATATACCCCTCACTGTAACACTCTCCGATATACCCCTCACTGTAACACTCTCCGATATACCCCACACTGTAACACTCTCCGATATACCCCTCACTGTAACACTGTCCGATATACCACACACTGTAACACTCTCCGATATACCCCACACTGTAACACTCTCCGATATACCCCTCATTGTAACACTCACCGATATACCCCTCACCGTAACACTCTCCGATATACCCCTCACTGTAACACTCTCCGATATACCCCTCACTGTAACACTCACCGATATACCCCTCACTGTAACACTCTCCGATATACCCCTCATTGTAACACTCACCGATATACCCCTCACCGTAACACACTCCGATATACCCCTCACTGTAACACTCTCCTATATGCCCCACACTGTAACACTCTCCGAAATACCCCACACTGTAACACTGTCCGATATACCCCTCACCGTAACACTCTCCGATATACCCCTCACTGTAACACTCACCGATATACCCCTCACCGTAACACTCTCCGATATACCCCACAATGTAACGCTGACACACACCCTCACTGTAATACTCTCCAATAAAGCCCTCACTGTAACACTCTCTGATATATCCCACACTGTAACACTCTCCAATATACCCCACAATGTAACGCTGATACACCCCCTCACTGTAATACTCTCCGATATACCCCTCACTGTAATACTCTCCGATATATCCCTCACTTTAACACTCTCCGATATACCCCTCATTGTAACACTCACCGATATACCCCTCACCGTAACACTCTACGATATACCCCTCACTGTAACTCTCTCCGATATACCCCTCTACTGTAACACTCTCTGATATACCCCACACTGTAACACTCTCCGATATACCCCTCACTGTAACAACTGTCCGATATACCCCTCACTGTAACACTCTCCGATATACCCCTCACTGTAACACTCTCCGATATACCTCTCACTGTAACACTCTCCAATATACCCCACACTGTAACACTCTCCGATATACCCCTCACTGAAACACTCTCCGATATTCCCCTCAGTGTAACACTCTCCGATATACCCCACACTGTAACACTCTCCGATATACCTCACACTGTAACACTCTCCGATATATCCCTCACTGTAACACTCTCCGATATACCCCAAACTCTAACACTCTCCAATATACCCCACACTGTAACACTCTCCGATATACCCCACACTGTAATACTCTCCGATATACCCCTCACTGTAACACTCTCCAAAATACCCCTCACTGTAACACTCTCCGATATACCCCTCACTGTAACACTCTCCGATATACCCCAAACTGTAACACTGTCCGATATACCCCACACTGTAACACTCTCCGATATACCCCTCACTGTAACACTCACCGATATACCCCTCACCGTAACACTCTCCGATATACCCCTCACTGTAACTCTCTCCGATATACCCTTCACTGTAACACTCTCCGATATACCCCACACCGTAACACTCTCCGATATACCCCACACTGTAACACTCTCCAATATACCCCTCACTGTAACACTCTCCGATATACCCCTCACTGTAACACTCACCGATATACCCCTCACTGTAACACTCTCCGATATACCCCAAACTGTAACACTCTCCGATATATCCCTCACTGTAACACTCTCCGATATACCCCTCACTGTAACACTGTCCGATATACCACACACTGTAACACTCTCCGATATACCCTTCACTGTAACACACTCCGATATACCCCACACTGTAACACTCTCCGATATACCCCTCACTGTAACACTGTCCGATATACCACACACTGTAACACTCTCCGATATGCCCTTCATTGTAACACTCACCGATATACCCCTCACCGTAACACTCTCCGATATACCCCACACTGTAACACTCTCCAATATACCCCTCACTGTAACACTCTCCGATATACCCCTCACTGTAACACTCACCGATATACCCCTCACTGTAACACTCTCCGATATACCCCAAACTGTAACACTCTCCGATATATCCCTCACTGTAACACTCTCCGATATACCCCTCACTGTAACACTCTCCGACATACCCCAAACTGTAACACTCTCCGATATATCCCTCACTGTAACACTCTCCGATATACCCCTCACTGTAACACTCTCCGAAATACCCCACACTGTAACACTGTCCGATATACCCCTCACCGTAACACTCTCCGATATACCCCTCACTGTAACACTCACCGATATACCCCTCACCGTAACACTCTCCGATATACCCAACAATGTAACGCCGACACACACCCTCACTGTAATACTGTCCAATAAAGCCCTCACTGTAACACTCTCTGATATATCCCACACTGTAACACTCTCCAATATACCCCACAATGTAACGCTGATACACCCCCACACTGTAATACTCTCCGATGTACCCCTCACTGTAATACTCTCCGATATATCCCTCACTTTAACACTCTCCGATATACCCCTCATTGTAACACTCACCGATATACCCCTCACCGTAACACTCTCCGATATACCCCTCACTGTAACTCTCTCCGATATACCCCTCACTGTAACACTCTCCGATATACCCCACACTGTAACACTCTCCGATATACCCCTCACTGTAACACTGTCCGATATAACACACACTGTAACACTCTCCGATACACCCCTCACTGAAACACTCTCCGATATTCCCCACAGTGTAACACTCTCCGATATACCCCACACTGTAACACTCTCCGATATACCCCTCACTGTAACACTCTCCGATATACCCCTCACTGTAACTCTCTCCGATATACCCCACACTGTAACACTCTCCGATAAACCCCTCACTGTAACACTCTCCGATATACCCCAAACTGTAACACTGTCCGATATACCCCACACTGTAACACTCTCCGATATACCCCTCACTGTAACACACTCCGATATACCCCTCACTGTAACACTCTCTGATATACCCCACACTGTAGCACTATACGATATACCCCTCACTGTAACACTCTCCGATATACCCCTCACTGTCACACTCTCCGATATACCCCACACTGTAACACTCTCCGATATACCCCACACTGTAACACTCTCCGATATACCCCTCACTGTAACACTCTCCGATATACCCCCCACTGTAACACTCTCCGATGTACCCCACTCTGTAACACTCTCTGATATACCCCTTATTGTTACACTCTCCGATATACCCCTCACTGTAACACTCTCCGATATACCCCTCACTGTCACACTCTCCGATATACCCCACACTGTAACACTCTCCGATATACCCCTCACTGTAACACTCTCCGATATACCCCACACTGTAACGCTCTCCGATATACCCCACACTGTAACACTCTCTGATATACCCCTCACTGTAACACTCTCTGATATATCCCACACTGTAACACTCTCCGATATACCGCACAATGTAACGCTGACACACACCCTCAATGTAATACTCTCCGATATACCCCTCACTGTAACACTCTCTGATATATCCCACACTGTAACACTCTCCGATATACCCCACAATGTAACGCTGACACACCCCCTCACTGTAATACTCTCCGATATACCCCTCACTGTAACACTCTCTGATATATCCCACACTGTAACACTCTCCGATATACCCCACAATGTAACGCTGACACACCCCCTCACTGTAATACTCTCCGATATACCCCTCCCTGTAATACTCTCCGATATATCCCTCACTTTAACACTCTCCGATATACCCTTCACTGTAACTCTCTCCGATATACCACTCACTGTAACACTCTCTGATATACCCCTCACTGTAACACTCTCCGATATACCACACACTGTAACACTCTCCGATATACCCCTCACTCTAACACTCTCCGATATACCCCACACTGTAACACTCTCCGATATACCCCTCACTGTAACACTGTCCGATATACCCGAAACTGTCACATTCTCCGATATACCCCTCACTGTAACACTGTCTGATATACCCCACACAGTAACACTCTCCGATATACCCCTCACTGTAACACTCTCCGATATACCCCTCACTGTAACACTGTCCGATATACCCGAAACTGTCACATTTTCCGATATACCCCTCACTGTAACACTCTCCGATATACCCCACACTGTAACACTCTCTGATATACCCCTCATTGTTACACTCTCCGATATACCCCTCACTGTAACACTCTCCGATATACCCCTCACTGTCGCACTCTCCGATATACCCCTCACCGTAACACTCTCCAATATACCCCACACTGTAACACTCTCTGATATACCCCTCATTGTTACACTCTCCGATATACCCCTCACTGTAACACTCTCTGATATACCCCTCACTGAAACACTCTCCGAAATACCCCACAATGTAACGCTGACACACCCCCTCACTGTAATACCCTCCGATATACCCCTCACTGTAATACTCTCCGATATATCCCTCACTTTAACACTCTCCGATATACCCCTCATTGTAACACTCACCGATATACCCCTCACCGTAACACTCTCCGATATACCCCTCACTGTAACTCTCTCCGATACACCCCTCACTGTAACACTCTCCGATATACCCCACACTGTAACACTCTCCGATATACTCCTCACTGTAACACTGTCCGATATACCCCTCACTGTAACACTCTCCGATATACCCCTCACTGTAACACTGTCCGATATACCCCACACTGTAACACTCTCCGATATACCCCTCACTGTAACACTCTCCGATATACCCCACACTGTAACACTCTCCGATATACCCCTCACTGTAACACTCTCCGATATACCCCACACTGTAACACTCTCCGATATACCCCTCACTGTAACACTGTCCGATATACCACACACTGTAACACTCTCCGATATACCCCACACTGTAACACTCTCTGATATACCCCTCATTGTTACACTCTCCGATATACCCCTCACTCTAACACTCTCCGATATACCCCTCACTGTAACATTCTCCGATATACCCCAAACTGTAACACTGTCCGATATACCCCACACTGTAACACACTCCGATATACCCCTCACTGTAACACTCTGTGAAATACCCCTCATTGTTACACTCTCCGATATACCCCTCACTGTAACACTCTCGGATATGCCCCTTACTGTAACATTCTCCGATATACCCCAAATGTAACACTGTCCGATATACCCCACACTGTAACACACTCCGATATACCCCTCACTGTAACACTCTGTGATATACCCCACACTGTAGCACGATACGATATACCCCTCACTGTAACACTCTCCGATATACCCCTCACTGTAACACTGTCCGATATACCCCACACTGTAACACTCTCTGATATACCCCTCACTGAAACACTCTCCGATATTCCCCTGACTGTAACACTCTCCGATATATCCCTCACTGTAACACTCTCCGATATACCCCACACTGTAACACTCTCCGATATACCCCTCAGTGTAACACTCTCCGATATACCCCACACTGTAACACTCTCTGATATATCCCACACTGTAACACTCTCCGATATACCCCACAATGTAACGCTGACACACCCCCTCACTGTAATACCCTCCGATATACCCCTCATTGTAACACTCACCGATATACCCCTCACTGTAACTCTCTCCGATATACCCCTCACTGTAACACTCTCCGATATACCCCACACTGTAACACTCTCCGATATACCCCTCACTGTAACACTGTCCGACATACCACACACTGTAACACTCTCCGATATACCCTCACTGTAACACTCTCCGATATACCCCACACTGTAACACTCTCCGATATACCCCTCACTGTAACACTGTCCGATATACCCCTCACTGTAACACTCTCCGATATACCCCTCACTGTAACACTCTCCGATATACCCCACACTGTCACACTCTCCGATATACCCCTCACTGTAACACTGTCCGATATACCACACACTGTAACACTCTCCGATATACCCCACACTGTAACACTCTCCGATATACCCCTCATTGTAACACTCACCGATATACCCCTCACCGTAACACTCTCCGATATACCCCTCACTGTAACACTCACCGATATACCCCTCACTGTAACACTCTCCGATATACCCCTCACTGTAACACTCACCGATATACCCCTCACTGTAACACTCTCCGATATACCCCTCATTGTAACACTCACCGATATACCCCTCACCGTAACACACTCCGATATACCCCTCACTGTAACACTCTCCTATATGCCCCACACTGTAACACTCTCCGAAATACCCCACACTGTAACACTGTCCGATATACCCCTCACCGTAACACTCTCCGATATACCCCTCACTGTAACACTCACCGATATACCCCTCACCGTAACACTCTCCGATATACCCCACAATGTAACGCTGACACACACCCTCACTGTAATACTCTCCAATAAAGCCCTCACTGTAACACTCTCTGATATATCCCACACTGTAACACTCTCCAATATACCCCACAATGTAACGCTGATACACCCCCTCACTGTAATACTCTCCGATATACCCCTCACAGTAATACTCTCCGATATATCCCTCACTTTAACACTCTCCGATATACCCCTCATTGTAACACTCACCGATATACCCCTCACCGTAACACTCTCCGATATACCCCTCACTGTAACTCTCTCCGATATACCCCTCATTGTAACACTCACCGATATACCCCTCACCGTAACACTCTCCGATATACCCCGCACTGTAACTCTCTCCGATATACCCCTCACTGTAACACTATCCGATATACCCCACACTGTAACACTCTCCGATATACCCCTCACTGTAACACTGTCCGTTATACCACACACTGTAACACTCTCCGATATACCCCTCACTGTAACACTCTCCGATATACCCCACACTGTAACACTCTCCAATATACCCCTCACTGTAACACTCTCCGATATACCACACACTGTAACACTCTCCGATATACCCCTCACTGTAACACTCTCCGATATACCCCTCACTGTAACACTGTCCGATATACCCGAAACTGTCACATTCTCCGATATACCCGTCACTGTAACACTCTCAGATATACCCCACATTGTAACACTCTCTGATATACCCCTCATTGTTACACTCTCCGATATACCCCTCACTGTAACACTCTCCGATATACCCCTCACTGTCACACTCTCCGATATACCCCACACTGTAACACTCTGATATACCCCACACTGTCGCACTCTCCGATATACCCCTCACCGTAACACTCTCCAATATACCCCACACTGTAACACTCTCTGATATACCCCTCACTGAAACACTCTCCGATATTCCCCTCACTGTAACACTCTCCGATATATCCCTCACTGTAACACTCTCCGATATACCCCTCAGTGTAACACTCTCCGATATACCCCACACTGTAACACTCTCTGATATATCCCACACTGTAACACTCTCCGATATACCCCACAATGTAACGCTGACACACCCCCTCACTGTAATACCCTCCGATATACCCCTCACTGTAACACTCTCCGATATATCCCTCACTTTAACACTCTCCGATATACCCCTCATTGTAACACTCACCTATTTTCCCCTCACTGTAACTCTCTCCGATATACCCCTCACTGTAACACTCTCCGATATACCCCTCACTGTAACACTGTCCGATATACCACACACTGTAACACTCTCCGATATACCCCTCACTTTAACACTCTCCGATATACCCCACACTGTAACACTCTCCGATATACCCCTCACTGTAACACTCTCCGATATACCACACACTGTAACACTCTCCGATATACCCCCCACTGTAACACTCTCCGATATACCCCACACTGTAACACTCTCTGATATACCCCTCATTGTTACACTCTCCGATATACCCCTCACTGTAACACTCTCCGATATACCCCTCACTGTCACACTCTCCGATATACCCCACACTGTAACACTCTCCGATATACCCCTCACTGTAACACTCTCCGATATACCCCTCACTGTAACACTCTCCGATATACCGCACACTGTAACACTCTCCGAAATACCCCACACTGTAATGCTCTCCGATATACCCCACACTGTAACACTCTCTGATATACCCCTCACTGTAACACTCTCCGATATACCCCACACTGTAACACTCTCCGATATACCCCACAATGTAACGCTGACACACACCCTCACTGTAATACTCTCCGATATACCCTCACTGTAACACTCTCCGATATACCCCACACTGTAACACTCTCCGATATACCCCTCACTGTAACACTGTCCGATATACCCCTCACTGTAACACTCTCCGATATACCCCTCACTGTAACACTCTCCGATATACCCCACACTGTCACACTCTCCGATATACCCCTCACTGTAACACTGTCCGATATACCACACACTGTAACACTCTCCGATATACCCCACACTGTAACACTCTCCGATATACCCCTCATTGTAACACTCACCGATATACCCCTCACCGTAACACTCTCCGATATACCCCTCACTGTAACACTCACCGATATACCCCTCACTGTAACACTCTCCGATATACCCCTCACTGTAACACTCACCGATATACCCCTCACTGTAACACTCTCCGATATACCCCTCATTGTAACACTCACCGATATACCCCTCACCGTAACACACTCCGATATACCCCTCACTGTAACACTCTCCTATATGCCCCACACTGTAACACTCTCCGAAATACCCCACACTGTAACACTGTCCGATATACCCCTCACCGTAACACTCTCCGATATACCCCACACTGTAACACTCTCCGATATACCCCTCACTGTAACACTCTCCGATATACCACACACTGTAACACTATCCGATATACCCCCCACTGTAACACTCTCCGATATACCCCACACTGTAACACTCTCTGATATACCCCTCATTGTTACACTCTCCGATATACCCCTCACTGTAACACTCTCCGATATACCCCTCACTGTCACACTCTCCGATATACCCCACACTGTAACACTCTCCGATATACCCCTCACTGTAACACTCTCCGATATACCCCTCACCGTAACACTCTCCGATATACCCCACAATGTAACGCTGACACACACCCTCACTGTAATACTCTCCAATAAAGCCCTCACTGTAACACTCTCTGATATATCCCACACTGTAACACTCTCCAATATACCCCACAATGTAACGCTGATACACCCCCTCACTGTAATACTCTCCGATATACCCCTCACAGTAATACTCTCCGATATATCCCTCACTTTAACACTCTCCGATATACCCCTCATTGTAACACTCACCGATATACCCCTCACCGTAACACTCTCCGATATACCCCTCACTGTAACTCTCTCCGATATACCCCTCATTGTAACACTCACCGATATACCCCTCACCGTAACACTCTCCGATATACCCCGCACTGTAACTCTCTCCGATATACCCCTCACTGTAACACTATCCGATATACCCCACACTGTAACACTCTCCGATATACCCCTCACTGTAACACTGTCCGTTATACCACACACTGTAACACTCTCCGATATACCCCTCACTGTAACACTCTCCGATATACCCCACACTGTAACACTCTCCAATATACCCCTCACTGTAACACTCTCCGATATACCACACACTGTAACACTCTCCGATATACCCCTCACTGTAACACTCTCCGATATACCCCTCACTGTAACACTGTCCGATATACCCGAAACTGTCACATTCTCCGATATACCCGTCACTGTAACACTCTCAGATATACCCCACATTGTAACACTCTCTGATATACCCCTCATTGTTACACTCTCCGATATACCCCTCACTGTAACACTCTCCGATATACCCCTCACTGTCACACTCTCCGATATACCCCACACTGTAACACTCTGATATACCCCACACTGTCGCACTCTCCGATATACCCCTCACCGTAACACTCTCCAATATACCCCACACTGTAACACTCTCTGATATACCCCTCACTGAAACACTCTCCGATATTCCCCTCACTGTAACACTCTCCGATATATCCCTCACTGTAACACTCTCCGATATACCCCTCAGTGTAACACTCTCCGATATACCCCACACTGTAACACTCTCTGATATATCCCACACTGTAACACTCTCCGATATACCCCACAATGTAACGCTGACACACCCCCTCACTGTAATACCCTCCGATATACCCCTCACTGTAACACTCTCCGATATATCCCTCACTTTAACACTCTCCGATATACCCCTCATTGTAACACTCACCTATTTTCCCCTCACTGTAACTCTCTCCGATATACCCCTCACTGTAACACTCTCCGATATACCCCTCACTGTAACACTGTCCGATATACCACACACTGTAACACTCTCCGATATACCCCTCACTGTAACACTCTCCGATATACCCCACACTGTAACACTCTCCGATATACCCCTCACTGTAACACTCTCCGATATACCACACACTGTAACACTATCCGATATACCCCCCACTGTAACACTCTCCGATATACCCCACACTGTAACACTCTCTGATATACCCCTCATTGTTACACTCTCCGATATACCCCTCACTGTAACACTCTCCGATATACCCCTCACTGTCACACTCTCCGATATACCCCACACTGTAACACTCTCCGATATACCCCTCACTGTAACACTCTCCGATATACCCCTCACTGTAACACTCTCCGATATACCGCACACTGTAACACTCTCCGAAATACCCCACACTGTAATGCTCTCCGATATACCCCACACTGTAACACTCTCTGATATACCCCTCACTGTAACACTCTCCGATATACCCCACACTGTAACACTCTCCGATATACCCCACAATGTAACGCTGACACACACCCTCACTGTAATACTCTCCGATATACCCCTCACTGTAACACTCTCTGATATATCCCACACTGTAACACTCTCCGATATACCCCACAATGTAACGCTGACACACCCCCTCACTGTAATACTCTCCGATATACCCCTCACAGTAACACTCTCTGATATATCCCACACTGTAACACTCTCCGATATACCCCACAATGTAACGCTGACACACCCCCTCACTGTAATACTCTCCGATATACCCCTCCCTGTAATATTCTCCGATATATCCCTCACTTTAACACTCTCCGATATACCCTTCACTGTAACACTCTCCGATATACCCCTCACTGTAACACTGTCCGATATACCCGAAACTGTCACATTCTCCGATATAGCCCTCACTGTAACACTCTCCGATATACCCCACACTGTAACACTCTCTGATATACCCCTCATTGTTACACTCTCCGATATACCCCTCAATGTAACACTCTCCGATATACCCCTCACTGTCACACTCTCCGATATCCCCCACACTGTAACACTCTGATATACCCCACACTGTCGCACTCTCCGATATACCCCTCACCTTAACACTCTCCAATATACCCCACACTGTAACACTCTCTGATATATCCCACACTGTAACACTCTCCGAAATACTCCACAATGTAACGCTGACACACCCCCTCACTGTAATACCCTCCGATATACCCCTCACTGTAATACTTTCCGATATATCCCTCACTTTAACACTCTCCGATATACCCCTCATTGTAACACTCACCGATATACCCCTCACCGTAACACTCTCCGATATACCCCTCACTGTAACTCTCTCCGATATACCCTTCACTGTAACACTCTCCGATATACCCCACACCGTAACACTCTCCGATATACCCCACACTGTAACACTCTCCAATATACCCCTCACTGTAACACTCTCCGATATACCCCTCACTGTAACACTCACCGATATACCCCTCACTGTAACACTCTCCGATATACCCCAAACTGTAACACTCTCCGATATATCCCTCACTGTAACACTCTCCGATATACCCCTCACTGTAACACTGTCCGATATACCACACACTGTAACACTCTCCGATATACCCTTCACTGTAACACTCTCCGATATACCCCACACTGTAACACTCTCCGATATACCCCTCACTGTAACACTGTCCGATATACCACACACTGTAACACTCACCGATATGCCCTTCATTGTAACACTCACCGATATACCCCTCACCGTAACACTCTCCGATATACCCCACACTGTAACACTCTCCAATATACCCCTCACTGTAACACTCTCCGATATACCCCTCACTGTAACACTCACCGATATACCCCTCACTGTAACACTCTCCGATATACCCCAAACTGTAACACTCTCCGATATATCCCTCACTGTAACACTCTCCGATATACCCCTCACTGTAACACTCTCCGACATACCCCAAACTGTAACACTCTCCGATATATCCCTCACTGTAACACTCTCCGATATACCCCTCACTGTAACACTCTCCGAAATACCCCACACTGTAACACTGTCCGATATACCCCTCACCGTAACACTCTCCGATATACCCCTCACTGTAACACTCACCGATATACCCCTCACCGTAACACTCTCCGATATACCCAACAATGTAACGCCGACACACACCCTCACTGTAATACTGTCCAATAAAGCCCTCACTGTAACACTCTCTGATATATCCCACACTGTAACACTCTCCAATATACCCCACAATGTAACGCTGATACACCCCCACACTGTAATACTCTCCGATATACCCCTCACTGTAATACTCTCCGATATATCCCTCACTTTAACACTCTCCGATATACCCCTCATTGTAACACTCACCGATATACCCCTCACCGTAACACTCTCCGATATACCCCTCACTGTAACTCTCTCCGATATACCCCTCACTGTAACACTCTCCGATATACCCCACACTGTAACACTCTCCGATATACCCCTCACTGTAACACTGTCCGATATAACACACACTGTAACACTCTCCGATACACCCCTCACTGAAACACTCTCCGATATTCCCCACAGTGTAACACTCTCCGATATACCCCACACTGTAACACTCTCCGATATACCCCTCACTGTAACACTCTCCGATATACCCCTCACTGTAACTCTCTCCGATATACCCCACACTGTAACACTCTCCGATAAACCCCTCACTGTAACACTCTCCGATATACCCCAAACTGTAACACTGTCCGATATACCCCACACTGTAACACTCTCCGATATACCCCTCACTGTAACACACTCCGATATACCCCTCACTGTAACACTCTCTGATATACCCCACACTGTAGCACTATACGATATACCCCTCACTGTAACACTCTCCGATATACCCCTCACTGTCACACTCTCCGATATACCCCACACTGTAACACTCTCCGATATACCCCACACTGTAACACTCTCCGATATACCCCTCACTGTAACACTCTCCGATATACCCCCCACTGTAACACTCTCCGATGTACCCACTCTGTAACACTCTCTGATATACCCCTTATTGTTACACTCTCCGATATACCCCTCACTGTAACACTCTCCGATATACCCCTCACTGTCACACTCTCCGATATACCCCTCACTGTAACACTCTCCGATATACCCCTCACTGTAACACTCTCCGATATACCCCACACTGTAACGCTCTCCGATATACCCCACACTGTAACACTCTCTGATATACCCCTCACTGTAACACTCTCTGATATATCCCACACTGTAACACTCTCCGATATACCCCACAATGTAACGCTGACACACACCCTCAATGTAATACTCTCCGATATACCCCTCACTGTAACACTCTCTGATATATCCCACACTGTAACACTCTCCGATATACCCCACAATGTAACGCTGACACACCCCCTCACTGTAATACTCTCCGATATACCCCTCACTGTAACACTCTCTGATATATCCCACACTGTAACACTCTCCGATATACCCCACAATGTAACGCTGACACACCCCCTCACTGTAATACTCTCCGATATACCCCTCCCTGTAATACTCTCCGATATATCCCTCACTTTAACACTCTCCGATATACCCTTCACTGTAACTCTCTCCGATATACCACTCACTGTAACACTCTCTGATATACCCCTCACTGTAACACTCTCCGATATACCACACACTGTAACACTCTCCGATATACCCCTCACTCTAACACTCTCCGATATACCCCACACTGTAACACTCTCCGATATACCTCTCACTGTAACACTGTCCGATATACCCGAAACTGTCACATTCTCCGATATACCCCTCACTGTAACACTGTCTGATATACCCCACACTGTAACACTCTCCGATATACCCCTCACTGTAACACTCTCCGATATACCCCTCACTGTAACACTGTCCGATATACCCGAAACTGTCACATTTTCCGATATACCCCTCACTGTAACACTCTCCGATATACCCCACACTGTAACACTCTCTGATATACCCCTCATTGTTACACTCTCCGATATACCCCTCACTGTAACACTCTCCGATATACCCCTCACTGTCGCACTCTCCGATATACCCCTCACCGTAACACTCTCCAATATACCCCACACTGTAACACTCTCTGATATACCCCTCATTGTTACACTCTCCGATATACCCCTCACTGTAACACTCTCTGATATACCCCTCACTGAAACACTCTCCGAAATACCCCACAATGTAACGCTGACACACCCCCTCACTGTAATACCCTCCGATATACCCCTCACTGTAATACTCTCCGATATATCCCTCACTTTAACACTCTCCGATATACCCCTCATTGTAACACTCACCGATATACCCCTCACCGTAACACTCTCCGATATACCCCTCACTGTAACTCTCTCCGATACACCCCTCACTGTAACACTCTCCGATATACCCCACACTGTAACACTCTCCGATATACTCCTCACTGTAACACTGTCCGATATACCCCTCACTGTAACACTCTCCGATATACCCCTCACTGTAACACTGTCCGATATACCCCACACTGTAACACTCTCCGATATACCCCTCACTGTAACACTCTCCGATATACCCCACACTGTAACACTCTCCGATATACCCCTCACTGTAACACTCTCCGATATACCCCACACTGTAACACTCTCCGATATACCCCTCACTGTAACACTGTCCGATATACCACACACTGTAACACTCTCCGATATACCCCACACTGTAACACTCTCTGATATACCCCTCATTGTTACACTCTCCGATATACCCCTCACTCTAACACTCTCCGATATACCCCTCACTGTAACATTCTCCGATATACCCCAAACTGTAACACTGTCCGATATACCCCACACTGTAACACACTCCGATATACCCCTCACTGTAACACTCTGTGAAATACCCCTCATTGTTACACTCTCCGATATACCCCTCACTGTAACACTCTCCGATATGCCCCTTACTGTAACATTCTCCGATATACCCCAAATGTAACACTGTCCGATATACCCCACACTGTAACACACTCCGATATACCCCTCACTGTAACACTCTCCGATATACCCCTCACTGTAACACTGTCCGATATACCCCACACTGTAACACTCTCTGATATACCCCTCACTGAAACACTCTCCGATATTCCCCTCACTGTAACACTCTCCGATATATCCCTCACTGTAACACTCTCCGATATACCCCACACTGTAACACTCTCCGATATACCCCTCAGTGTAACACTCTCCGATATACCCCACACTGTAACACTCTCTGATATATCCTACACTGTAACACTCTCCGATATACCCCACAATGTAACGCTGACACACCCCCTCACTGTAATACCCTCCGATATACCCCTCATTGTAACACTCACCGATATACCCCTCACTGTAACACTCTCCGATATACCCCTCACTGTAACTCTCTCCGATATACCCCTCACTGTAACACTCTCCGATATACCCCACACTGTAACACTCTCCGATATACCACTCACTGTAACACTCTCTGATATACCCCTCACTGTAACACTCTCCGATATACCCCTCACTGTAACACTCTCCGATATACCCCACACTGTAACACTCTCCGATATACCCCTCACTGTAACACTGTCCGATATACCCCTCACTGTAACACTCTCCGATATACCCCTCACTGTAACACTCTCCGATATACCCCACACTGTCACACTCTCCGATATACCCCTCACTGTAACACTCTCCGATATACCCCACACTGTAACACTCTCCGATATACCCCTCACTGTAACACTGTCCGATATACCCCTCACTGTAACACTCTCCGATATACCCCTCACTGTAACACTCTCCGATATACCCCACACTGTCACACTCTCCGATATACCCCTCACTGTAACACTGTCCGATATACCACACACTGTAACACTCTCCGATATACCCCACACTGTAACACTCTCCGATATACCCCTCATTGTAACACTCACCGATATACCCCTCACCGTAACACTCTCCGATATACCCCTCACTGTAACACTCACCGATATACCCCTCACTGTAACACTCTCCGATATACCCCTCACTGTAACACTCACCGATATACCCCTCACTGTAACACTCTCCGATATACCCCTCATTGTAACACTCACCGATATACCCCTCACCGTAACACACTCCGATATACCCCTCACTGTAACACTCTCCTATATGCCCCACACTGTAACACTCTCCGAAATACCCCACACTGTAACACTGTCCGATATACCCCTCACCGTAACACTCTCCGATATACCCCTCACTGTAACACTCACCGATATACCCCTCACCGTAACACTCTCCGATATACCCCACAATGTAACGCTGACACACACCCTCACTGTAATACTCTCCAATAAAGCCCTCACTGTAACACTCTCTGATATATCCCACACTGTAACACTCTCCAATATACCCCACAATGTAACGCTGATACACCCCCTCACTGTAATACTCTCCGATATACCCCTCACAGTAATACTCTCCGATATATCCCTCACTTTAACACTCTCCGATATACCCCTCACCGTAACACTCTCCGATATACCCCTCACTGTAACTCTCTCCGATATACCCCTCTACTGTAACACTCTCTGATATACCCCACACTGTAACACTCTCCGATATACCCCACACTGTAACACTCTCCGATATATCCCTCACTGTAACAC
The DNA here is from genome assembly GCF_047496795.1 of Chiloscyllium punctatum. NCBI lineage: Eukaryota > Metazoa > Chordata > Chondrichthyes > Orectolobiformes > Hemiscylliidae > Chiloscyllium > Chiloscyllium punctatum. The sequence continues at coordinate 181,155,556 of NC_092739.1, forward strand.
TGTCCGATATAACACACACTGTAACACTCTCCGATATACCCCTCACTGTAACAACTGTCCGATATACCCCTCACTGTAACACTCTCCGATATACCCCTCACTGTAACACTCTCCGATATACCCCTCACTGTCACACTCTCCGATATACCCCACACTGTAATACTCTCCGATATACCCCTCACTGTAACACTCTCCGATATACCCCTCACTGTAACACTCTCCGATATACCCCAAACTGTAACACTGTCCGATATACCCCACACTGTAACACTCTCCGATATACCCCTCACTGTAACACACTCCGATATACCCCTCACTGTAACACTCTCTGATATACCCCACACTGTAGCACTATACGATATACCCCTCACTGTAACACTCTCCGATATTCCCCTCAGTGTAACACTCTCCGATATACCCCACACTGTAACACTCTCCGATATACCTCACACTGTAACACTCTCCGATATATCCCTCACTGTAACACTCTCCGATATACCCCTCACTGTAACACACTCCGATATACCCCTCACAGTAACACTCTCTGATATACCCCACACTGTAGCACTATACGATATACCCCTCACTGTAACACTCTCCGATATACCCCTCACTGTCACACTCTCCGATATACCCCACACTGTAACACTCTCCGATATACCCCTCACTGTAACACTCTCCGATATACCCCTCACTGTAACACTCTCAGATATACCCCAAACTGTAACACTGTCCGATATACCCCACACTGTAACACTCTCCGATATACCCCTCACTGTAACACACTCCGATATACCCCTCACTGTAACACTCTCTGATATACCCCACACTGTAGCACTATACGATATACCCCTCACTGTAACACTCTCCAATATACCCCACACTGTAACACTCTCCGATATACCCCACACTGTAACACTCTCCGATATACCCCTCACTGTAACACTCTCCGATATACCCCAAACTGTAACACTGTCCGATATACCCCACACTGTAACACTCTCCGATATACCCCTCACTGTAACACACTCCGATATACCCCTCACTGTAACACTCTCTGATATACCCCACACTGTAGCACTATACGATATACCCCTCACTGTAACACTCTCCGATATACCCCTCACTGTCACACTCTCCGATATACCCCACACTGTAACACTCTCCGATATACCCCTCACTGTAACACTCTCCGATATACCCCCCACTGTAACACTCTCCGATATACCCCACTCTGTAACACTCTCTGATATACCCCTCATTGTTACACTCTCCGATATACCCCTCACTGTAACACTCTCCGATATACCCCTCACTGTCACACTCTCCGATATACCCCACACTGTAACACTCTCCGATGTACCCCTCACTGTAACACTCTCCGATATACCCCTCACTGTAACACTCTCCGATATACCCCACACTGTAACGCTCTCCGATATACCCCACACTGTAACGCTCTCTGATATACCCCACAATGTAACGCTGACACACCCCCTCACTGTAATACTCTCCGATATACCCCTCACTGTAATACTCTCCGATATATCCCTCACTTTAACACTCTCCGATATACCCCACAATGTAACGCTGACACACCCCCTCACTGTAATACTCTCCGATATACCCCTCACTGTAATACTCTCCGATATATCCCTCACTTTAACACTCTCCGATATACCCCTCATTGTAACACTGTCTGATATACCCCACACTGTAACACACTCCGATATACCCCTCACTGTAACACTCTCCGATATACCCCTCACTGTAACACTCTCCGATATACCCCTTACTGTAACATTCTCCGATATACCCCAAATGTAACACTGTCCGATATACCCCACACTGTAACACACTCCGATATACCCCTCACTGTAACACTCTGTGATATACCCCACACTGTAGCACTATACGATATACCCCTCACTGTAACACTCTCCGATATACCCCTCACTGTAACACTGTCCGATATACCCCACACTGTAACACTCTCTGATATACCCCTCACTGAAACACTCTCCGATATTCCCCTCACTGTAACACTCTCCGATATATCCCTCACTGTAACACTCTCCGATATACCCCACACTGTAACACTCTCCGATATACCCCTCAGTGTAACACTCTCCGATATACCCCACACTGTAACACTCTCTGAATTTTCCCACACTGTAACACTCTCCGATATACCCCACAATGTAACGCTGACACACCCCCTCACTGTAATACCCTCCGATATACCCCTCATTGTAACACTCACCGATATACCCCTCACTGTAACACTCTCCGATATACCCCTCACTGTAACTCTCTCCGATATACCCCTCACTGTAACACTCTCCGATATACCCCACACTGTAACACTCTCCGATATACCCCTCACTGTAACACTCTCCGATATACCCCAAACTGTAACACTGTCCGATATACCCCACACTGTAACACTCTCCGATATACCCCTCACTGTAACACACTCCGATATACCCCTCACTGTAACACTCTCTGATATACCCCACACTGTAGCACTATACGATATACCCCTCACTGTAACACTCTCCGATATACCCCTCACTGTCACACTCTCCGATATACCCCACGCTGTAACACTCTCCGATATACCCCTCACTGTAACACTCTCCGATATACCCCCCACTGTAACACTCTCCGATATACCCCACTCTGTAACACTCTCTGATATACCCCTCATTGTTACACTCTCCGATATACCCCTCACTGTAACACTCTCCGATATACCCCTCACTGTCACACTCTCTGATATACCCCACACTGTAACACTCTCCGATATACCCCTCACTGTAACACTCTCCGATATACCCCTCACTGTAACACTCTCCGATATACCCCTCACTGTAACACTCTCCGATATACCCCTCACTGTAACACTCTCCGATATACCCCACACTGTAACGCTCTCCGATATACCCCACACTGTAACACTCTCTGATATACCCCACAATGTAACGCTGACACACCCCCTCACTGTAATACTCTCCGATATACCCCTCACTGTAATACTCTCCGATATATCCCTCACTTTAACACTCTCCGATATACCCCTCATTGTAACACTCACCGATATACCCCTCACTGTAACACTCTCCGATATACCCCACAATGTAACGCTGACACACCCCCTCACTGTAATACTCTCCGATATACCCCACACTGTAACACTCTCTGATATATCCCACACTGTAACACTCTCCGATATACCCCACAATGTAACGCTGACACACCCCCTCACTGTAATACTCTCCGATATACCCCTCACTGTAATACTCTCCGATATATCCCTCACTTTAACACTCTCCGATATACCCCTCATTGTAACACTGTCTGATATACCCCACACTGTAACACACTCCGATATACCCCTCACTGTAACACTCTCCGATATACCCCTCACTGTAACACTCTCCGATATACCCCTCACTGTAACACTCTCCGATATACCCCTTACTGTAACATTCTCCGATATACCCCAAATGTAACACTGTCCGATATACCCCACACTGTAACACACTCCGATATACCCCTCACTGTAACACTCTGTGATATACCCCACACTGTAGCACTATACGATATACCCCTCACTGTAACACTCTCCGATATACCCCTCACTGTAACACTGTCCGATATACCCCACACTGTAACACTCTCTGATATACCCCTCACTGAAACACTCTCCGATATTCCCCTCACTGTAACACTCTCCGATATATCCCTCACTGTAACACTCTCCGATATACCCCACACTGTAACACTCTCCGATATACCCCTCAGTGTAACACTCTCCGATATACCCCACACTGTAACACTCTCTGATATATCCTACACTGTAACACTCTCCGATATACCCCACAATGTAACGCTGACACACCCCCTCACTGTAATACCCTCCGATATACCCCTCATTGTAACACTCACCGATATACCCCTCACTGTAACACTCTCCGATATACCCCTCACTGTAACTCTCTCCGATATACCCCTCACTGTAACACTCTCCGATATACCCCACACTGTCACACTCTCCGATATACCCCTCACTGTAACACTGTCCGACATACCACACACTGTAACACTCTCCGATATACCCCTCACTGTAACACTCTCCGATATACCCCACACTGTAACACTCTCCGATATACCCCTCACTGTAACACTGTCCGATATACCACACACTGTAACACTCTCCGATATACCCCTCACTGTAACACTCTCCGATATACCCCACACTGTAACACTCTCCGATATACCCCTCACTGTAACACTGTCCGATATACCACACACTGTAACACTCTCCGATATACCCCACACTGTAACACTCTCCGATATACCCCTCATTGTAACACTCACCGATATACCCCTCACCGTAACACTCTCCGATATACCCCTCACTGTAACACTCACCGATATACCCCTCACTGTAACACTCTCCGATATACCCCTCACTGTAACACTCACCGATATACCCCTCACTGTAACACTCTCCGATATACCCCTCATTGTAACACTCACCGATATACCCCTCACCGTAACACACTCCGATATACCCCTCACTGTAACACTCTCCTATATGCCCCACACTGTAACACTCTCCGAAATACCCCACACTGTAACACTGTCCGATATACCCCTCACCGTAACACTCTCCGATATACCCCTCACTGTAACACTCACCGATATACCCCTCACCGTAACACTCTCCGATATACCCCACAATGTAACGCTGACACACACCCTCACTGTAATACTCTCCAATAAAGCCCTCACTGTAACACTCTCTGATATATCCCACACTGTAACACTCTCCAATATACCCCACAATGTAACGCTGATACACCCCCTCACTGTAATACTCTCCGATATACCCCTCACTGTAATACTCTCCGATATATCCCTCACTTTAACACTCTCCGATATACCCCTCATTGTAACACTCACCGATATACCCCTCACCGTAACACTCTCCGATATACCCCTCACTGTAACTCTCTCCGATATACCCCTCTACTGTAACACTCTCTGATATACCCCACACTGTAACACTCTCCGATATACCCCACACTGTAACACTCTCCGATATATCCCTCACTGTAACACTGTCCGATATAACACACACTGTAACACTCTCCGATATACCCCTCACTGTAACAACTGTCCGATATACCTCTCACTGTAACACTCTCCAATATACCCCACACTGTAACACTCTCCGATATACCCCTCACTGAAACACTCTCCGATATTCCCCTCAGTGTAACACTCTCCGATATACCCCACACTGTAACACTCTCCGATATACCTCACACTGTAACACTCTCCGATATATCCCTCACTGTAACACTCTCCGATATACCCCAAACTCTAACACTCTCCAATATACCCCACACTGTAACACTCTCCGATATACCCCACACTGTAACACACTCCGATATACCCCTCACTGTAACACTCTCTGATATACCCCACACTGTAGCACTATACGATATACCCCTCACTGTAACACTCTCCGATATACCCCTCACTGTCACACTCTCCGATATACCCCACACTGTAACACTCTCCGATATTCCCCTCACTGTAACACTCTCCGATATACCCCCCACTGTAACACTCTCCGATATACCCCACTCTGTAACACTCTCTGATATACCCCTCATTGTTACACTCTCCGATATACCCCTCACTGTAACACTCTCCGATATACCCCTCACTGTGACACTCTCCGATATACCCCACACTGTAACACTCTCCGATATACCCCTCACTGTAACACTCTCCGATATACCCCTCACTGTAACACTCTCCGATATACCCCACACTGTAACGCTCTCCGATATACCCCACACTGTAACGCTCTCCGATATACCCCACACTGTAACACTCTCTGATATACCCCACAATGTAACGCTGACACACCCCCTCACTGTAATACTCTCCGATATACCCCTCACTGTAATACTCTCCGATATATCCCTCACTTTAACACTCTCCGATATACCCCTCATTGTAACACTCACCGATATACCCCTCACTGTAACACTCTCCGATATACCCCACAATGTAACGCTGACACACCCCCTCACTGTAATACTCTCCGATATACCCCACACTGTAACACTCTCTGATATATCCCACACTGTAACACTCTCCGATATACCCCACAATGTAACGCTGACACACCCCCTCACTGTAATACTCTCCGATATACCCCTCACTATAATACTCTCCGATATATCCCTCACTTTAACACTCTCCGATATACCCCTCATTGTAACACTGTCTGATATACCCCACACTGTAACACACTCCGATATACCCCTCACTGTAACACTCTCCGATATAACCCTCACTGTAACACTCTCCGATATACCCCTCACTGTAACACTCTCCGATATACCCCACACTGTAACACTCTCCGATATACCCCTCACTGTAACACTCTCCGATATACCCTTCACTGTAACACTCTCCGATATACCACTCACTGTAACACTCTCTGATATACCCCTCACTGTAACACTGTCTGATATACCCCACACTGTAACACTCTCCGATATACCCCTCACTGTAACACTCTCCGATATACCCCTCACTGTAACACTGTCTGATATACCCGAAACTGTCACGTTCTCAGATATACCCCTCACTGTAACACTCTCCGATATACCCCACACTGTAACACTCTCTGATATACCCCTCATTGTTACACTCTCCGATATACCCCTCACTGTAACTCTCCGATATACCCCTCACTGTAACACTCTCCGATATACCCCACACTGTAACACTCTGATATACCACACACTGTCGCACTCTCCGATATACCCCTCACCGTAACACTCTCCAATATACCCCACACTGTAACACTCTCTGATATACCCCTCACTGAAACACTCTCCGATATTCCCCTCACTGTAACACTCTCCGATATATCCCTCACTGTAACACTCTCCGATATACCCCACACTGTAACACTCTCCGATATACCCCTCAGTGTAACACTCTCCGATATACCCCTCACTGTAACACTCTCCGATATATCCCTCACTGTAACACTCTCCGATATACCCCACACTGTAACACTCTCCGATATACCCCTCAGTGTAACACTCTCCGATATACCCCACACTGTAACACTCTCTGATATATCCCACACTGTAACACTCTCCGATATACCCCACAATGTAACGCTGATATGCCCCCTCACTGTAATACTCTCCGATATACCCCTCACTGTAACACTCACCGATATACCCCACACTGTAACACTCTCCGATATACACCACACTGTAACACTCTCCGATATACCCCACACTGTAACACTCTCCAATATACCCCTCACTGTAACACTCTCCGATATACCCCACACTGTAACACTCTCCGATATACACCACACTGTAACACTCTCCGATATACCCCACACTGTAACACTCTCCAATATATCCCTCACTGTAACACTCTCTGATATACCCCTCACTGTAACACTCTGCGATATACCCCTCACTGTAACACTCTCCAATATACCCCACACTGTAACACTCTCCGATATACCCCTCAGTGTAACACTCTGCGATATACCCCACACTGTAACACTCTCCGATATACCCCTCACTGTAACACTCTGCGATATACCGCTCACTGTAACACTCTGCGATATACCCTTCACTGTCACACTCTCCGATATACCCCTCACTGTCACACTCTCCGATATACCCCTCACTGTAACACTCTGCGATATACCCTTCACTGTCACACTCTCCGATATACCCCTCACTGTAACACTCTCCGATATACCCCCCACTGTAACACTCTCCGATATACCCCACTCTGTAACACTCTCTGATATACCCCACACTGTAACACTCTCCGATATACCCCTCATTGTAACACTCACCGATATACGCCTCACGGTAACACACTCCGATATACCCCTCACTGTAACACTCTCCTATATGCCCCACACTGTAACACTCTCCGAAATACCCCACACTGTAACACTGTCCGATATACCCCTCACCGTAACACTCTCCGATATACCCCTCACTGTAACACTCACCGATATACCCCTCACCGTAACACTCTCCGATATACCCCACAATGTAACGCTGACACACCCCCTCACTGTAATACTCTCCGATATACCCCACACTGTAACACTCTCTGATATATCCCACACTGTAACACTCTCCGATATACCCCACAATGTAACGCTGACACACCCCCTCACTGTAATACTCTCCGATATACCCCTCACTATAATACTCTCCGATATATCCCTCACTTTAACACTCTCCGATATACCCCTCATTGTAACACTGTCTGATATACCCCACACTGTAACACACTCCGATATACCCCTCACTGTAACACTCTCCGATATACCCCTCACTGTAACACTCTCCGATATACCCCACACTGTAACACTCTCCGATATACCCCTCACTGTAACACTCTCCGATATACCCTTCACTGTAACACTCTCCGATATACCACTCACTGTAACACTCTCTGATATACCCCTCATTGTAACACTGTCTGATATACCCCACACTGTAACACTCTCCGATATACCCCTCACTGTAACACTCTCCGATATACCCCTCACTGTAACACTGTCTGATATACCCGAAACTGTCACGTTCTCCGATATACCCCTCACTGTAACACTCTCCGATATACACCACACTGTAACACTCTCCGATATACCCCACACTGTAACACTCTCCAATATACCCCTCACTGTAACACTCTCCGATATACCCCACACTGTAACACTCTCCGATATACACCACACTGTAACACTCTCCGATATACCCCACACTGTAACACTCTCCAATATATCCCTCACTGTAACACTCTCTGATATACCCCTCACTGTAACACTCTGCGATATACCCCTCACTGTAACACTCTCCAATATACCCCACACTGTAACACTCTCCGATATACCCCTCAGTGTAACACTCTGCGATATACCCCACACTGTAACACTCTCCGATATACCCCTCACTGTAACACTCTGCGATATACCGCTCACTGTAACACTCTGCGATATACCCTTCACTGTCACACTCTCCGATATACCCCTCACTGTCACACTCTCCGATATACCCCTCACTGTAACACTCTGCGATATACCCTTCACTGTCACACTCTCCGATATACCCCTCACTGTAACACTCTCCGATATACCCCCCACTGTAACACTCTCCGATATACCCCACTCTGTAACACTCTCTGATATACCCCACACTGTAACACTCTCCGATATACCCCTCATTGTAACACTCACCGATATACGCCTCACGGTAACACACTCCGATATACCCCTCACTGTAACACTCTCCTATATGCCCCACACTGTAACACTCTCCGAAATACCCCACACTGTAACACTGTCCGATATACCCCTCACCGTAACACTCTCCGATATACCCCTCACTGTAACACTCACCGATATACCCCTCACCGTAACACTCTCCGATATACCCCACAATGTAACGCTGACACACCCCCTCACTGTAATACTCTCCGATATACCCCACACTGTAACACTCTCTGATATATCCCACACTGTAACACTCTCCGATATACCCCACAATGTAACGCTGACACACCCCCTCACTGTAATACTCTCCGATATACCCCTCACTATAATACTCTCCGATATATCCCTCACTTTAACACTCTCCGATATACCCCTCATTGTAACACTGTCTGATATACCCCACACTGTAACACACTCCGATATACCCCTCACTGTAACACTCTCCGATATACCCCTCACTGTAACACTCTCCGATATACCCCACACTGTAACACTCTCCGATATACCCCTCACTGTAACACTCTCCGATATACCCTTCACTGTAACACTCTCCGATATACCACTCACTGTAACACTCTCTGATATACCCCTCATTGTAACACTGTCTGATATACCCCACACTGTAACACTCTCCGATATACCCCTCACTGTAACACTCTCCGATATACCCCTCACTGTAACACTGTCTGATATACCCGAAACTGTCACGTTCTCCGATATACCCCTCACTGTAACACTCTCCGATATACACCACACTGTAACACTCTCCGATATACCCCACACTGTAACACTCTCCAATATACCCCTCACTGTAACACTCTCCGATATACCCCACACTGTAACACTCTCCGATATACACCACACTGTAACACTCTCCGATATACCCCACACTGTAACACTCTCCAATATATCCCTCACTGTAACACTCTCTGATATACCCCTCACTGTAACACTCTGCGATATACCCCTCACTGTAACACTCTCCAATATACCCCACACTGTAACACTCTCCGATATACCCCTCAGTGTAACACTCTGCGATATACCCCACACTGTAACACTCTCCGATATACCCCTCACTGTAACACTCTGCGATATACCGCTCACTGTAACACTCTGCGATATACCCTTCACTGTCACACTCTCCGATATACCCCTCACTGTCACACTCTCCGATATACCCCTCACTGTAACACTCTGCGATATACCCTTCACTGTCACACTCTCCGATATACCCCTCACTGTAACACTCTCCGATATACCCCCCACTGTAACACTCTCCGATATACCCCACTCTGTAACACTCTCTGATATACCCCACACTGTAACACTCTCCGATATACCCCTCATTGTAACACTCACCGATATACGCCTCACGGTAACACACTCCGATATACCCCTCACTGTAACACTCTCCTATATGCCCCACACTGTAACACTCTCCGAAATACCCCACACTGTAACACTGTCCGATATACCCCTCACCGTAACACTCTCCGATATACCCCTCACTGTAACACTCACCGATATACCCCTCACCGTAACACTCTCCGATATACCCCACAATGTAACGCTGACACACCCCCTCACTGTAATACTCTCCGATATACCCCACACTGTAACACTCTCTGATATATCCCACACTGTAACACTCTCCGATATACCCCACAATGTAACGCTGACACACCCCCTCACTGTAATACTCTCCGATATACCCCTCACTATAATACTCTCCGATATATCCCTCACTTTAACACTCTCCGATATACCCCTCATTGTAACACTGTCTGATATACCCCACACTGTAACACACTCCGATATACCCCTCACTGTAACACTCTCCGATATACCCCTCACTGTAACACTCTCCGATATACCCCACACTGTAACACTCTCCGATATACCCCTCACTGTAACACTCTCCGATATACCCTTCACTGTAACACTCTCCGATATACCACTCACTGTAACACTCTCTGATATACCCCTCATTGTAACACTGTCTGATATACCCCACACTGTAACACTCTCCGATATACCCCTCACTGTAACACTGTCTGATATACCCGAAACTGTCACGTTCTCCGATATACCCCTCACTGTAACACTCTCCGATATACCCCACACTGTAACACTCTCTGATATACCCCTCATTGTTACACTCTCCGATATACCCCTCACTGTAACACTCTCCGATATACCCCTCACTGTAACACTCTCCGATATACCCCACACTGTAACACTCTGATATACCACACACTGTCGCACTCTCCGATATACCGCTCACCGTAACACTCTCCAATATACCCCACACTGTTACACTCTCTGATATACCCCTCACTGAAACACTCTCCGATATTCCCCTCACTGTAACACTCTCCGATATATCCCTCACTGTAACACTCTCCGATATACCCCTCAGTGTAACACTCTCCGATATACCCCTCACTGTAACACTCTCCGATATATCCCTCACTGTAACACTCTCCGATATACCCCACACTGTAACACTCTCCGATATACCCCTCAGTGTAACACTCTCCGATATACCCCACACTGTAACACTCTCTGATATATCCCACACTGTAACACTCTCCGATATACCCCACAATGTAACGCTGACATGCCCCCTCACTGTAATACTCTCCGATATACCCCTCACTGTAACACTCTCTGATATATCCGTCACTTTAACACTCTCCGATACACCCCTCATTGTAACACTCACCGATATACCCCTCACTGTAACACTCTCCGATATACCCCTCACTGTAACACTCTCCGATATACCCCACACTGTAACACTCTCCGATATACACCACACTGTAACACTCTCCAATATACCCCACACTGTAACACTCTCCGATATACCCCACACTGTAACACTCTCCAATATACCCCACACTGTAACACTCTCCGATATACCCCTCACTGTAACACTCTCCAATATACCCCACACTGTAACACTCTCCGATATACCCCTCAGTGTAACACTCTCCGATATACCCCACACTGTAACACTCTCTGATATATCCCACACTGTAACACTCTCCGATATACCCCACAATGTAACGCTGACATGCCCCCTCACTGTAATACTCTCCGATATACCCCTCACTGTAACACTCTCTGATATATCCGTCACTTTAACACTCTCCGATACACCCCTCATTGTAACACTCACCGATATACCCCTCACTGTAACACTCTCCGATATACACCACACTGTAACACTCTCCGATATACCCCACACTGTAACACTCTCCAATATACCCCTCACTGTAACACTCTCTGATATACCCCTCACTGTAACACTCTCCGATATACCCCACACTGTAACACTCTCCGATATACACCACACTGTAACACTCTCCGATATACCCCTCACTGTAACACTCTCCAATATACCCCTCACTGTAACACTCTCTGATATACCCCTCACTGTAACACTCTGCGATGTACCCCTCACTGTAACACTCTCCAATATACCCCACACTGTAACACTCTCCGATATACCCCTCAGTGTAACACTCTGCGATATACCCCACACTGTAACACTCTCCGATATACCCCTCACTGTAACACTCTGTGATATACCGCTCACTGTAACACTCTGCGATATACCCTTCACTGTCACACTCTCCGATATACCCCTCACTGTCACACTCTCCGATATACCCCTCACTGTAACACTCTGCGATATACCCTTCACTGTCACACTCTCCGATATACCCCTCACTGTCACACTCTCCGATATACCCCTCACTGTAACACTCTGCGATATCCCCCTCACTGTAACACACTCCGATAGACCCCTCACTGTCACTCTCTGATAGGTTAAGTGGAGGTGTTTACTGGATACCCAAATATATAACAAAACTCCAGCCCCTTCTAGAACAAGTGTCGGTGGGCTCCCTGCATGTGAACCTGACAACATTTATCCCTTGACTCTTCATGAAGGTTTGGGCACGTGGGTATTTGGGTAATCTTGCCAAATGTTCCATTTTTCCTCTGTTTACAAGCTGCCTCATATTTCCGAATCCATTCCTTGCCTGGATAGTGGTTTCTAAAGTCCAGAGGGTTTGAAATGTTCTCTGCTTTCCACACTGTTTGGTGCACACACTCCAATTAGTGAATGTGATTCACAATCCTGAATAAACACATGCGTGTCTGAACAACCTGCCAGGAACAAAGAGAGACCGAAATGTATGAATGAAATTTCCTGCCTCAGGACTGGAGGCTCTGAGGAAAGTTGGTGCCAGGATCGGGCGTGTGATCCTCTCAGAGAGAGTCTCTGTATTTGCAGCAGCTTTATTGGGGGAACATCAAACCTTCACAGAGGGAGCTACAGCCAGAGACTGAGCACGGCTGTGCCTGAGTCTGACACCAGGAATCTCAGCTCAGGAAACCGGGAGAGAGTCAGAGACATCAGGCAGGAGGCTTAACAGGTCACGCTTTGGATCAGAAACCTGTGATTCAGCTATTCCCCACACCGGACTTTCAGAAAGCTTTTGATAAAGTCCCACACAAGAGGTTAGTGAGTAAAATTAGAGCGCACGGTATTGGGGGCAAAGTACTAGATTGGATAGAGAATTGGTTGGCTAATAGGAAACAAAGGGTAGTGATTAACGGCTCCATTTCGAAATGGCAGGCAGTGACCAGTGGGGTACCGCAGGGATCCGTGCTGGGACCGCAGCTTTTTACAATATATGTAAATGATATAGAAGATGGTATCAGCAATAACATTAGCAAATTTGCTGATGAGACTAAGCTGGGTGGTAGGGTGAAATGTGATGAGGATGTTAGGGGATTACAGGGTGACCTGGACAAGTTAGGTGAGTGGGCAGATGCATGGCAGATGCAGTTTAATGTGGATAAATGTCTGGTTATCCACTTTGGTGGCAAGAACAGGAAGGCAGATTACTACCTCAATGGTATCAAATTAGGTAAAGGGGCTGTTCAGAGAGATCTGGGTGTTCTTGTCCACCAGTCAATGAAGGCGAGCATGCAGGTACAGCAGGTCGTGAAGAAGGCTAATAGCATGCTGGCCTTCATAACAAGAGGGATTGAGTATAGAAGCAAAGAGGTGCTTCTGCAGCTGTACAGGGCCCTGGTGAGACCACACCTGGAGTACTGTGTACAGTTCTGGTCTCCAAATTTGAGGAAAGACATTCTGGCTATTGAGGGAGTGCAGCGTAGGTTCACGAGGTCAATTCCTGGAATGGCAGGATTGCCTTACACGGAAAGACTGAAGCGACTGGGCTTGTATACCCTTGAGTTTAGAAGACTGAGAGGGGATCTGATTGAAACGTATAGGATTATGAAAGGATTGGACACTCTGGCAGGAGGAAACATATTTCCGTTGATGGGGGAGTGCTGAACCAGAGGACACAACTTAAAAATACGGGGTAGACCATTTAGGACAGAGATGAGGAGAAACTACTTCACCCAGAGAGTGGTGGCTGTGTGGAATGCTCTGCCCCAGAGGGCAGTGGAGGCCCAGTCTCTGGATTCTTTTAAGAAAGAATTGGATAGAGCTCTTAAAGATAGTGTAGTCAAGGGGTATGGAGATAAGGCTGGAACAGGATACTGATTAGGAATGATCAGCCATGATCATATTGAATGGCGGTGCAGGCTCGAAGGGCAGAATAGCCTACTCCTGCATCTATTGTCTATTGTCTATTGTCTATTGTTGTCACACCCATCCTTGGTATTCCCCACACCGTCACACCCGTGACCAGTATTCCCCACACTGTAACACTCCCTGGTATACCCCACACTGTCACACTCGTCCCCGGTATTCCCCACACCGTAACACTCCCCGGTATACGCCACACCATAACACCCGTCCCCGGTATTCCCCACACCGCAACACTCCCCAGTATACCACACACTATAACACCCGTCCCCGGTATTCCCCACACCGTAACACTCCCCGGTATACCCCACACCATAACACCCGTCCCCGGTATTCCCCACACCGTAACACTCCCCGGTATACCCCACACCATAACACCCATCCCCGGTATTCCCCACACCGTAACACTCCCCGGTATTCCTCGCACCATAACTCCCCTCCCCGGTATACCCCACACCATAACACTCATTCCCGGAAGACCCAGCAGCATAACACTCCCTGGTATACCCCACACCATAACACACCACCCTCTATACTCCCCACCATAACCATCCCTCCCTGGTATACCCCACTCCGTTACACCTCTCCCTAATATACCCCGCACTGTAACACCACTCCCTGGTATACTCCACACCGTAACACCCCTCCCCGGTATACCCGACACCGTAACACTCCCCAGTATACCCAGCACCGTAACACCCCTCCCCAGTATTCCCCGCACCGTAACATCCCTCACTGGTATACCCCACACTGTAACACCTCTCCATGGTATACACCGCATCAGAACACTCCCCGGTATAGCCCACACATAACTCCCCTCGGTATATCCCGTACCATAACATCTCTCCCCGGTATACACTGCACCAGAACACTCCCCGATTACTCCGCACCATAACTCCCCTTGGTATACGCCGCACCATAACACGGTGGCACGGTGGCTCAGTGGTTAGCACTGCTGCCTCACAGCGCCAGACACCCGGGTTCAATTCCCGCCTCAGGCGACTGACTGTGTGGAGTTTGCACGTTCTCCCTGTGTCTGCGTGGGTTTCCTCCGGGTGCTCCGGTTTCCTCCCACAGTCCAAAGATGTGCAGGTCAGGTGAATTAGCCATGAGTAGTGTTAGGAAAGGGGTAAATATAGGGGTATGGGTGGGTTGTGCTTCGGCGGGGCGGTGTGGACTTGTTGGGCCGAAGGGCCTGTTTCCACACTGTAATGTAATCTAATCTAATCTCTCTCCCCGGTATACCCCAAACTGTAACACCCCTCCCCGGTATGCCCCGCACCGTAGCACCCCTCCTAAGTATATCCAGCACTATAACACGCCTGCACCGTACACCCCACGCTATAACACGCCTCCCTGGTAAAACCCATACTATAACACTCCATGGTATACCCCACACCGTAACACTCCCTCGCATACCCTGCACCGTAACACCCCTCTCCTGTATACCCACACTGTAGTACCCCTCCACTGCACACCCCACGCTATAACACCCCTCCCTGGTATAAACCAATACTGTAACACCCTGGTATACCCCGCACCATAACACTCCCTGGTAAATCCCACACCGTAACACTCCCCGTTATACCCCACACTGTAACACCCCTCCCCGTTATACCCTGCACCATAACACTCCCTGGTGTACCCCGCACTGTAACACACTCCCCATTATACCCCACACTATAACACTCCCCGTTATACCCTGCACCATAACACTCCCCGTTATACCCTGCACCATAACACTCCCCGTTATACCCTGTACCGTAACACTGCCTGGTATAGCCCACACCATAACACTCCCTGGTATACCCCGCACCGTAACACTCCCCGTTATACCTGGCACCATAACACTTCCTGGTATACCCTGTACCGTAACACTCCCTGGTATAGCCTGCACCATAACACTCCCTGGTGTACCCCGCACCGTAACACTCCCCGTTATACCCCGCACCGTAACACTCCCTGGTATACCCCGCACCGTAACACACCCTGGTATACCCTGCACCGTAACA
Source organism: Chiloscyllium punctatum (assembly GCF_047496795.1). NCBI lineage: Eukaryota > Metazoa > Chordata > Chondrichthyes > Orectolobiformes > Hemiscylliidae > Chiloscyllium > Chiloscyllium punctatum. The sequence goes on from NC_092739.1 coordinate 181,172,567, forward strand.
CTCCCTGGTATACCCCGCACCGTAACACTCCCCGGTATATCCCGCACCGTAACACTCCCTGGTATATCCCGCACCGTAACACTCCCCGGTATACCCTGCACCGTAACACTCCCCGGTATACCCTGCACCATAACACTCTCTGGTATACCCTGCACCATAACACTCCCTGGTATACCCCGCAACGTAACACTCCCTGGTATACCCCGCACCGTAACACTCCCTGGTATACCCAACACCGTAACACTCCCTGGTATACCCTGCACCATAACACTCCCTGGTATATCCCACACCGTAACACTCCCCGGTATACCCCGCACCATAACACTCCCCGGTATACCCTGCACCGTAACACTCCCCGGTATACCCTGCACCATAACACTCCTTGGTATACCCCACACCATAACACTCCCTGGTATACCGCGCACCATAACACTCCCTGGTATACCCTGCACCGTAACACTCCCCGTTATACCCCGCACCATAACACTCCCTGGTGTACCCCGCACTGTAACACACTCCCCATTATACCCTGCACCATAACACTCCCCGTTATACCCTGTACCGTAACACTCCCTGGAATATCCCACACCGTAACACTCCCCGTTATACCCTGCACCGTAACACTCCCCGTTATACCCCGCACCATAACACTCCCTGGTGTACCCCGCACTGTAACACACTCCCCATTATACCCCGCACCATAACACTCCCTGGTGTACCCCGCACTGTAACACACTCCCCATTATACCCCGCACCATAACACTCCCCGTTATACCCCGCACTGTAACACACTCCCCATTATACCCCGCACCATAACACTCCCCGTTATACCCCGCACTGTAACACACTCCCCATTATACCCTGCACCATAACACTCCCCGTTATACCCTGCACCATAACACTCCCCGTTATACCCTGTACCGTAACACTGCCTGGTATATCCCACACCATAACACTCCCCGTTATACCCTGTACCGTAACACTCCCTGGTATATGCCACACCGTAACACTCCCCGTTATACCCCGCACTGTAACACACTCCCCATTATACCCTGCACCATAACACTCCCTGGTATACCCCACACCGTAACACTCCCTCGCATACCCTGCACCGTAACACCCCTCTCCTGTATACCCACACTGTAGTACCCCTCCACTGCACACCCCACGCTATAACACCCCTCCCTGGTATAAACCAATACTGTAACACCCTGGTATACCCCGCACCATAACACTCCCTGGTATATCCCACACCGTAACACTCCCCGTTATACCCCACACTGTAACACCCCTCCCCGTTATACCCTGCACCATAACACTCCCTGGTGTACCCCGCACTGTAACACACTCCCCATTATACCCCGCACTATAACACTCCCCGTTATATCCTGCACCATAACACTCCCCGTTATACCCTGTACCGTAACACTGCCTGGTATAGCCCGCACCATAACACTCCCTGGTGTACCCCGCACCGTAACACTCCCCGTTATACCCCGCACCGTAACACTCCCTGGTATACCCCGCACCGTAACACACCCTGGTATACCCTGCACCGTAACACTCCCTGGTATACCCCGCACCGTAACACTCCCCGGTATATCCCGCACCGTAACACTCCCTGGTATATCCCGCACCGTAACACTCCCCGGTATATCCCGCACCATAACACTCCCCGGTATACCCCGCACCATAACACTCCCCGGTATACCCCGCACCGTAACACTCCCCGGTATACCCAACACCGTAACACTCCCTGGTATACCCTGCACCATAACACTCCCTGGTATATCCCACACCGTAACACTCCCCGGTATACCCCGCACCATAACACTCCCCGGTATACCCTGCACCGTAACACTCCCCGGTATACCCTGCACCATAACACTCCTTGGTATACCCCACACCATAACACTCCCTGGTATACCCCGCACCATAACACTCCCTGGTATACCCTGCACCGTAACACTCCCCGTTATACCCCGCACCATAACACTCCCTGGTATACCCTGCACCGTAACACTCCCCGTTATACCCCGCACCATAACACTCCCTGGTGTACCCCGCACTGTAACACACTCCCCATTATACCCTGCACCATAACACTCCCCGTTATACCCTGTACCGTAACACTGCCTGGTATGGCCCGCACCATAACACTCCCTGGTATATCCCACACCGTAACACTCCCCATTATACCCTGCACCATAACACTCCCCGTTATACCCTGTACCGTAACACTCCCTGGTATATCCCACACCGTAACACTCCCCGTTATACCCCGCACTGTAACACACTCCCCATTATACCTCGCACCATAACACTCCCCGTTATACCCTGTACCGTAACACTCCCCGTTATACCCTGTACCGTAACACTGCCTGGTATATCCCACACCATAACACTCCCCGTTATACCCTGTACCGTAACACTGCCTGGTATATCCCACACCATAACACTCCCCGTTATACCCTGTACCGTAACGCTCCCTGGTATATCCCAAACCGTAACACTCCCCGTTATACCCTGTACCGTAACACTGCCTGGTATAGCCCGCACCATAACACTCCCTGGTATACCCCGCACCGTAAGACTCCCCGTTATACCTGGCACCATAACTCTTCCTGGTATACCCTGTACCGTAACACTCCCTGGTATAGCCCGCACCATAACACTCCCTGGTGTACCCCGCACCGTAACACTCCCCGTTATACCCCGCACCGTAACACTCCCCGTTATATCCCGCACCGTAACACTCCTTGGTGTACCCCGCACCGTAACACTCCCTGGTATACCCTGCACCATAACACTCCCTGGTATACCCTGCACCGTAACACTCCCTGGTATACCCCGCACCATAACACTCCCTGGTATACCCAACACCGTAACACTCCCTGGTATACCCCACACTATAACACTCCCTGGTATACCCTGCACCGTAACACTCCCTGGTATACCCTGCACCATAACACTCCCTGGTATATCCCACACCGTAACACTCCCCGGTATACCCCGCACCACAACACTCCCCGGTATACCCCACACCATAACACTCCCTGGTATACCCCGCACCGTAACACACCCTGGTATACCCTGCACCGTAACACTCCCTGGTATACCCCGCACCATAACACTCCCCGGTATACCCCGCACCGTAACACTCCCCGGTATACCCCGCACCATAACACTCCCCGGTATACCCCGCACCGTAACACTCCCCGGTATACCCCGCACCATAACACTCCCTGGTATACCCCGCACCATAACACTCCCTGGTATACCCCGCATCGTAACACACCCTAGTATATCCCACACCGTAACACTCCCTGGTATACCCTGCACCATAACACTCCCTGGTATACCCCGCAATGTAACACTCCCTGGTATACCCCGCACCGTAACACTCCCTGGTATACCCAACACCGTAACACTCCCTGGTATACCCCACACCATAACACTCCCTGGTATACCCTGCACCGTAACACTCCCTGGTATACCCTGCACCATAACACTCCCTGGTATATCCCACACCGTAACACTCCCCGGTATACCCCGCACCATAACACTCCCTGGTATACCCTGCACCGTAACACTCCCCGGTATACCCTGCACCATAACACTCCCTGTTATATCCCACACCGTAACACTCCCCGGTATACCCCGCACCATAACACTCCCTGGTATACCCTGCACCGTAACACTCCCCGGTATACCCTGCACCATAACACTCCCTGGTATATCCCACACCGTAACACTCCCCGGTATTACCCCACACCATAACACTCCCTGGTATACCCCGCACTGTAATACTCCCTGGCATACGCCACACTGTAACACTCCCCGGTATGCCCTGCACCATAACACTCCTTGGTATACCCCACACCATAACACTCCCTGGCATACGCCACACTGTAACACTCCCTGGTATACCCCGCACCATAACACTCCCCGGTATACCCTGCGCCATAACACTCCCCGGTATACCCTGCACGTAACACTCCCCGGTATACCCTGCACCATAACACTCCCCGTTATACCCCGCACCGTAACACTCCCCTGGTATAACCCATAATGTAACACTCCCTGGTATACCTCCTCACCGTAACACTCCCTGGTATACCCCGCACCATAACACTCCCTGGTATACCCTGCACCGTAACACTCCCTGGTATATCCCACACCGTAACACCCCTCCCCGGTATACCCCACATCATAACACTCCCTGTATACTCTGCACTGTAACATGCCTCCCTGGTATACCCACACTGTAACAAACTTCTCCGGTATACCCCGCACTATAACACCCTTCCCCGGTATACCCCACAACGTAACACTCCCGGTATACCCCGCACTATAACACCCTTCCCCAGTATACCCCACAACGTAACACTCCCAGGTATACCCCACACCCCTCCACTGTACACCCCATGCTGTAACACCCCTCCCTGGTATAACCCACACTGTAACACTCCCTGGTATACCCGCACCATAACACTCCCTGGTATAACCCCGCACCGTAACAGTCCCCAGTATACCCCGCACTGTAACACCTCTCCCCGGTAAACCCCGCACTGTAACACCCCTACCCGGTATACCCACACCACAACACCTCTCCCTGGTATACCCCGCACTGTAACACCTCTCCCCTGGTATACCCCACACCACAACACCTCTCCCTGGTATACCCCGCCCTGTAACACCCCTCTCCCCGGTATACCCCACACCACAACACCTCTCCCTGTATACCCTGCCCTGTAACACCTCTCCCCGGTAAATCCCGCCCTGTAACACCCCCGCACTGCAACACCTCTCCCCGGTATACCCTGCACCATAAACACCGTAACACCCCTCCCCGGTATACCCCACACCACAACACCTCTCCCCGGTAAACGCCGCACTGTAACACCTCTCCCCGGTATACCCCACACCACAACACCTCTCCCTGGTAACCCCGCACTGTAACACCCCTACCCGGTATACCCCACACCACAACACCTCTCCTTGGTATACCCTGCACTGTAACAACCCCCTACCCAGTATACCCCACACCACAACACCTCTCCCCGGTATACCCCGCACTGTAACACCTCTCCCCGGTATAACCCCGCACTGTAACACCTCTCCCGGTATACCCCGCACTGTAACACCTCTCCCGGTATACCCCGCACTGTAACACCTCTCCCGAGTAAACCCCTCCACTGTAACACCCCTCTCTGGTATACCCCGCACCGTAACACTTCCCGGTATTTCCCCCTGTCTCCCATTACTTCCTGTCCTGCCCAGTAACTCTCTGTCCTTCACCTTTGCCCCCAGCTGGGACCTACCTTTACCCATTCGAGCCCCCGTCAATGCCTCCTTGGCACTCCCAAAGCCGAGTTCCCGGCAGACCACACTGGCAGACACAGCGTTCCAGCTGGTCATCACAGATGGTGCCCCACTCACTGCCTTTGAGAATCTCCACACGACCCTCTCCAATCCTTGCTCCAGCCTTCAGTCGGACAGTCAGCTGGAACCATAGTAAGAGAGAGAAAACACCATCAATGTACCTGCAGTTCACCAGGATCCCCAGCTGTAGGCGATGTTGGGGGCAGGAACGGCACAGACTGAGGGGAGAGAATGACTGGTACAGGGTGACAGGGGAGGGAGGCAGAGGGTGAGGGTGAAGGGGAGAGACTGGCACAGGTGAGGGGGAAAGGGTGAGGGGAAAGACTGGCAGAGGATGTGACGAGGGTGAGAGGGTGAGGGAGGAGAGGCAGAGGGTGAAGGGGGTGAGAAATGAAGGCTGGTTGACCACCTGATCCATCTCCATAGCAACAACATCGGGCACCCACCTTGGCTCTTACTTACATCTTGGGGCAGCACGGTGGCACAGTGGTTAGCACTGCTGCCTCACAGCGCCAGAGACCCGGGTTCAATTCCCGCCTCAGGCGACTGACTGTGTGGAGTTTGCACGTTCTCCCCGTGTCTGCGTGGGTTTCCTCCGGGTGCTCCGGTTTCCTCCCACAGTCCAAAGATGTGCAGGTCAGGTGAATTGGCCATGCTAAATTGCCCGTAGTGTTAGGTAAGGGGTAAATGTAGGGGAATGGGTGGGTTACGCTTTGGCGGGTCAGTGTGGACTTGTTGGGCCGAAGGAGCTGTTTCCACACTGTAAGTAAATCTAATCTAATCTAATCTTAACCTGGTGCAGGATGAGCCATTCGGCCCTTCGAGCCTGCCCACTATTCAACGGGATCATGGAGGATCTGAGAATCCTCAACTCCACGATTCTGCCTTTTCCCCATAAACCCTCGATAACAATCTGCTTCTCTCACCTCTGAACATCCTGAACGATCCCAGCCGTGACAGCTCTCTGTGCTCACTAACTCCACTGAAATTCCTCCTCATCTCTGTCTGTAACAGGCAACTGAGATGATGCTCTCTGATGCCGGACTCTGCCAGGAAGGCAGATGACATTCCCCCATCTAACCTGCTGCGTCCTCGAACAGTCATGTCTGTTTTAATAAGCCCCTCTCATCCTTCTAAACTCCAATGGGTACAGACTGACCCTAACCCAACCTCTCCTCATTAGACACTCCCTCCCTACCCAGTACCAGTTGAGTGACCCCTCTCTGGACTGTCTCTAATACCGTATATCCTTCCCTTAGATAACGGGCCTAGACCTGTCCACAGTATTGCAGCAGTGAGCTCTCTGGTCCCTTGAATAGTATAAATTATGAAAAGTTCTGCTGCTCTTGTTAGCTCCAGCTTTGACTATTCCTGATGAAGGGCTTATGCCCGAAACGTCGGTTCTCCTGCTGCTCGGATGCTGCCTGACCTGCTGTGATTTTCCAGCAACACACTCTTCACTCTGATCACCAGTCCTCTCTCGCTCCTGTTCCAATACACTGTCGAACAGAGAGGCCTCAGGGTTCACTGACATAATTCTTTGAGAGTGGTGTCCCAGGTGCTCAGGGTGGTTAAGAACGTGTTTAGCACACTTGTCTTCATTGCTCACACAGTTGAGTACAGGAGTCGGGACATCACGTTGAGTTTGTAGAGGATGTTGGTGAGTAGTGTGTGCAGTTCTGGTCACCCTGTTACAGGAAGGATATTAATAAACTGGGACTGGGACTCTTTTCACTGGGAGCGCGGGGCGTTGAGAGGTGACCTTATCGAATTTATAAAACATTGAGGATAGAGTTAATGGTGGTGATTATTTCCCTAGGATGGGGAATTTCAAGACTACGGGGTCCAGTTTTAAGGTGCGCAGAGAGGGAGTTAAAAAAGACATGAGGGTAAATGTTTTACACACAGGGGTGGTTCGCATGTGGAATGAACTTCCTGAGGAAGTGCTGGATATGGGCAAAATTACAATGTTTAAAATACATTTGCATATGTTTATGAATAATACATGTTTAGAGGGATAAGGGCCAGGAGCAGGCAGGAGGATTGGTTTAGTTTAGTTTGGGAACATGGTCCGCGTGCACTGGTTGGACTGAGGGTCTCTCACCTCAGGATGCCTCAGCATGTGGCCCAGATCGCTGCACCACCCTCCCTAACACCTCTCCCCATCCCCTCCCTGCCTCTCACCATCTCTCCCCTCCCCAGCTATCCCCTCTCTCACCTGCCCCTCCCCCCCCTCTCCCATACCCCTCCCCATCTCTCCCCCTCCCCTCCTCCCCATCTCCCCCTAACCCTGCCCCTCTCCCCCAACTCTCCCCTCCCCTCTCCCCTGTCTATCCTCCTCCCCCATCCCCCTCCCCCTCCCCTCTTCCCCCCATCTCTCCCCTCCCCCTCCCCTCTCCCCATCTCCCCCTAACCCTGCCCCTCTCCCCAACTCTCCCCTCCCCTCTCCCCTGTCTATCCTCCTCCCCATCCCCCTCCCCCTCCCCTCTTCCCCCATCTCTCCCCTCCCCCTCCCCTCTCCCCGTCCTCCTCCCCTCTCCCCCTGTCTCTCCCCCTTCCTTCTCCCCTGTCCCCATCCCCCTCCCCTCTCCTCACCTTCCCTGTCCCCCTGCCCTCTCCCCGTCTCTCCCCGTCCCCCTCCCCTCTGCCCATCTCTCCCCTCCCTCTCCCCTGTCCCCCTCCCCCGCCCTTCTCCTCCACCTTCCCCATCACCCTACCCCTCCCCCTCGCACTCCCACTCCCCTTTCCCCCGTCTCTCCCCCATCCCCCTCCCTCTCCCTCGGTCTCTCCCCCATCCCCCTTCCCTCTCCCCGTCCTCTCTCTCATCCCTCTCCCCCATCTCCCAACCCCCCTCCCCTCGCTTCGTCTCTCCCCCACCCCCATCCCCCTCCCCTCCCCTCTCCCCATCTCTCCCCTACCCTATCCCCGTCCCCCCTCCCCTCTCCTCCGTCTCTCCCCCTCTCCATCCCTCTCCCCCTTCTCTCCCCCTCCCCTATCCCCGTTCCCCCTCCCCCTCCTCCGTCTCTCCCCTCCCCTCTCCCCCGTCTTTTCCCCCCTCCCCTATCCCCGTTCCCCTCCCCTCTTCCCTGTCTCTCCCCTCCCCATCCCCCTCCCTTCTCCTCCGTCTCTCCCCCACCCCCATCCCCCTCTCCCTCCCCTCTCTTCTGTCTCACCCCCTCCCCTATCCCCGTCTCCCCTCCCCTCTCCCCAGTCTCTCCCCCTCCCCATCCCCCTCTCCTCTCCTCCGTCTCTCCCCATCCCCCTCCCCCTCCCCTCTTCCCCGTCTCTCCCCCCTCCCCTCTCCCCCGTCTCTCACCCTCCCCTATCCCCGTCCCCTCCCCTCTCCTCCGTCTCTCCCCCTCTCCATCCCTCTCCCCCTTCTCTCCCCCTCCCCTATCCCCGTTCCCCCTCCCCCTCCTCCGTCTCTCCCCCTCCCCTCTCCCCCGTCTTTCCCCCTCCCCTATCCCCGTTCCCCTCCCCTCTTCCCTGTCTCTCCCCCTCCCCATCCCCCTCCCTTCTCCTCCGTCTCTCACCCTCCCCTATCCCGTTCCCCTCCCCTCTCCCCCGTCTCTCCCCCTCCCTATCCCGTTCCCCTCCCCTCTCCCCGTCTCTCCCCTCCCATCCCCCCCTCCCCCTCCCCTCTCCCCGTCTCTCCCCCTCCCCTTATCCCCGTTCCCCTCCCCTCTCCCCCATCTCTCCCCCTCCCCCCTCCCCTCCCCCTCCCCCTCCCCCGTCTCTCCCCCTCCCCCATCCCCTCCCCCTCCCCCCTCCCCGGCTCTCTCCCCCTCCCCTATCCCCGTCCTCCTCACCTCGGGCTGTGTCCTC